>NW_023425348.1:86752576-87261447 GCF_014108415.1 Molossus molossus | reverse complement strand
AACTTTAATTTCCCCACCTAGAGAATACTACCACTTACATATTGCTGTGTAGCCCTCTGTTATTTTGTTTTTCAAATATATACACTGATAATATATTATGTCCCTGCATATTTAACTTAATATTTCATGACAAACACATCCCCATGATATTCATTCCTCTTTAAACAGATGCTTTTAGATACCATTGTTTTGTTCTTGTTTTTTTGTGGTATGCGCCCCTAGCGGGACCCAAACCCGGGATTCTCTGGTCCGCAGGCCGATGCTCAAGCGCTGAGCCAAACTGGCCAGGGTTTAAACAGATACTTTTAAATAATTACCCAGATTCCACTGTGTGGATGTGTTGTGGAGTATTTGGAACAGAGCTATGGGGTAGTTAAGACTGTTTCCACCTTTTCATATTTAAACAATGTGATGAACATCTTTGTAGATAAGTCTTGGTGCTCATCTCTTATTTTTATGATATTGTTTAGGAATGAATTGTGTCTGCCTCTCCTCCAACAAATTAATATGTTGAAGTTCAAGCCCCAAGTGCCTCAGAATGGGATCTCATTTGGAAATAGGGTTGCTGCAGATATAACTAGTTAATATGAGGTGTATTGGAACAGGGTGTCCCCTAGAGGGCTGCTATCTTTTGAAAGGATTGCCATATGAAAAGACACACGTGCACATAGGAGAATGCCAAGTTGGAGTTATTCTGCCATCAACCAAGGACCTACCGGAAACTAATGGGCTGGCCTGGAACAGATCCTCCCTTAGAGCCTTCAGAGGGAGCATGGCCCCATGGATGTGTTAATTACAAACTTCTAGCCCCAGAACTGAGACAGTCCATTGTTCTAAGCCACCCCATTTGTAGTGCTTTGTTATGGCAGCTCTAAGAAATTAATATGTATTCTTGCTTAAATGGTGTATATATATGTGTGTGTGTGTTTGTGTGTGTGTTGTGTGTGTATAAATATATTGTTTCCTTCCATTTTGCCAAATGGTAGTAAATTATATGCAATGTATGCCTCTAATTTTCTCCATTAATGATATAGCTTAGGGGGAAAGTCCATATCATTATATAAGGAGGTTTCTTTTAATAGCGCACAACATTTCATTCTTTGGATGTACAATACATTGATTTAACCAGTATTACACTGATGGATATTTTGGTTGTTTCCACTCTTTTCCTATGACAAACCATGCTGCAACAGATAACCTCATACGTGTCATGCTTCTTGTGTACACAGGTATGTCTGCAGGACAAAGTCTCGGAAATGGAATTATTGGGTATTTTAAAATTTGGCAGATATGGATAGCCCTTTATACAGGTTTTATCGATTTCCATTACTATGAGCTGTATATGGGGGTACAGCTAGGATTTGAACCCGGGCAGCCTGGATCAGAATCCATGCATGTCTTTATTCAGCTATGCAATAAAACTGGCCTCTTCTTGTCCTACCCAGGACAACCTTTTGGGGCAAAATCATCATGAGCTCTTATTTTGTTCCCATTGGGCAAAGATTCCATTCAAGCACATTGGGTTTAGACTCCAACTTCTGACTCACTGGACCCACCTTCTTCCAGAGGCTACATGAAGCAACATGGATTCTGGCAACAGGACCAATGTTGTAATTTACTGCTTCTCTTTCTCTTTCCTAAAATGCCTCAGACAGAAAATACAAGCCCACATACTGAGGCCCTGATGGTGCTGCACAGCTGAGCTTTTAAACGGACCTGAGTTTGGTAAGGCTGGGTCAGCTCCAGCACCACTTGCTGGATTTGGAGTTTCCATATTTCCAAACCTCCTCCATCCCCTGACTCTAGCCACGTGACCCCTGGCCTGTAAAATCTCACTTACCCCTAAAACTTTGCCCTCTCTCAAGGTTCTCTGGGCAGGTTGCATATACGTAGGCAGCTCCAAACCATGTGCATTCCCAGGAACTGGGTGGGCTTGAGTCTGGTTGAATGGATATACGGGCACCTGAGTCATGCCTCCCAAGGTCGCAGGATACCGGTTGTGAGGTGCTGTCACAAACACAGAATTGGCCATGGGGCCTGTTGAAGTCATCGAGGTCATGTTGCTAAAAAATAAATGCAATAGGGTCATCCTTCACATGTGCACTAATGTTTCCATTGAAAAAGACTTTCTCTTTCATTAACTCGTTGGCGCATCTCCACCCCCTATGAGTTTATTAATTCTTTTTTAGAGATATTAGGCAGCAGTTAGAGGGTACCTTGGCATTCCGTTCTTGACAAATACATGTCCTGAGAGGATTTCACTATGGCAATGGAGTAGGTGGAAGCCACAGTCACCTCCTCCCTGGGCCAAACTGGAATTACAACTTAATTAAAGAACACTCATCCTGAATAACTAACGAAAGCTAGCTGAACATGAGTTTTACAACCGAGCATTTGCAGAAGATCCAACATTGAGATTGGTGGGAACTTTCGAGATAAAAAAAGAAAGGGCTGGCTCTGCTTCCTAGAGCAGCAGCTGTTGTTTGGAGGGATCGCTCAGCTTAGAGTGGGGGGTTCCCCCGGAGAAGCATGGGGCCTGAGCCCCAAGCTGATCTCCTTAGCCCAGAACTCCAGACCCAGGAAGAGGCACCCAGGTAACATCTCTGGCTGTCTGCCAGGGAGAGATGGAGTCTGCTGGAGACACAGGCACCCTCTTAAAGGGCCAACACACAAAATGTTGTTCGCAGCCACTCACCCTGTGCTCCAGCAGAGGGAGTCCAAAGTGGACTAGAGGTGCCTGAGAAGATTCTGGGGTGTGGCTGTGGGGAAGGATCTGGGGAGACAGCCACCAGGATCCCTGTGCATGAATCATTCTTCCATACCACAACCACCATCTTTCTCAGGTGGAGCGCCCTCTGTGTGCCATCAGCCTGAGCGAAAGCAGTTGCCCTGCTCTCTGGACTCCCTCTGGTCCCATGCTGCAGAGCTTAGGAACTTCTGATGAGTCCAGATTTTTGGCCAGGGTGTAGAGGTCTTGGCAGACTCAAGAGGTGTCAGTGCCTGAGTTGTCTACTTCGGGGCAGGGGCCATACTCCCCACTTTCCTGTGATTTTGACGGTTGCTTTTTCTTCCCAGGGGATCCAATAGAACCACCCTCACGGCTTCCAGCAGACCCAACCTCTGGGCTCTGGAGGCCCCACCTGCCCAAACAGAATTCATGAATTAGCTCATCTTTGTGGAGGTCAGAAGTCAGGCATGGCATAACCGGGGTCCCTGATGGAGGTATCACAAGGCTGAAAGCAAAGTGTCTAACCAGGCTGAATTCTTCTCCTTCTATTTTTTTGAGCACACACCAAAAAACTAGTACAATAGCCCCCCCCCCCCCCCCCCGGACTCCACACCACGCCAGAGTTATCATAAGTTTCATTTGGCAGAGAAACCTTATCAGCATCTCTGAGTTACCCATAGAAAGCATTAGATTAAATGTACTCACTTTGCTCTGCCAGTGGCTAGGTCCCTCTTGCTCCTCTTCCTCAGTGCTTGTTGTAGGCCACTTGCTTTTCTCCAAAGAACAAACACACTGTGTTCCCTTGGCTGGTAGGTTTAGAAAGATCCAAAGTCTTTCTCCTAGGTGCAGTGTCTAGAGTTCAGCTTCCCCACCCACATTTACTTCCTGTAATTGACAAGGAACCCACTAAATGCAGTTCAGTTGGCTAAGTGTTTAATGGTGTCTGTGTGGAGAAGAAAGGGTTGTGCTTCGTCCTTGGGAGGCACAGACATGAGCTGATCAGTGTCTGCTTTGGGGAACCCAAAATAAGACACCCACCATCTTGGTGTTAGAAAACACTGCCAAGAATAAGAGACTATGAGTCTAAAGGCTGAAGTAGACATGGAGGCTGTATCTGTGGTTTAACCTTCCCCTTCCATCAAATGATACTCCCGTCCCTTCTGTGGCATCCCTGCCAGTTCTGAACACTTCCAGGAGTGGGGAACTTGCTACTCCTCAAGGTTCTCCTGTTAGAGAAAGGTAGTACTGTGAATGGATTATAATCCCCTATTCACCTAGAGAGAACTGAGTATCCCTATAAGATTCAGTGTCTTTACACTGATCCGACCCACTCTGAGCATGCTGATGTTTATGCATACTTTTCTTCATTCTCATATCACTTGAGAACAGGAAGAAAACAGAAGGCAGTCTTAATGTGCTTAACTGAAGGAAGATTAGTGAAGGACCTATTGACAGACATGTGGGCAGGGTCAGGGAGACCATGGAGACCAGGGTCATGTTGACACACTTGGGAATCAATAATAGAGGGAAGCTGTTACCTTAAGACTCAAGGGACAAGGGACATGAACCATATGACTACAGCAGGAAGAGCTGTAGCCCAGGATGTGAGCTGACTAACAGGAGCTGAGGTCCTAGACAGAGGAACTCAGCGACTGCACAAACTGTGACCAGAAAAGGGAGGGAGAACTCTGACTGCTTTCTCCTCCTGACTTCCAGTTTCATTGGCTGAACCAACAGAAGGATCGGAACAAAGGTGTGTAGGTGAGGCAGTTTTCATAGGTGAGAGTACAGGGTACAGAGCAGGACAGGGAAGGGCTGTGCTGGCCATCGTTCACCTGCCTCTCCCGACCTCCCCTCTATCCTTCTCCATTCTATTGTGTCCATAGGGACAACATTTATATGGGTTTCGTCCACACGAACTCGTATCCTGTGGCTTTGGGTTTCAAACAACGGGACACCCTATTAGAGGATTGGAAGAGAGAAAGGGCCTAGAATTTATTGTCTTGGTTCCTCCCTGTAGTGTTGCCAGGGCTGGCAGATCTCTTGACCAGAGGTCGTCACTCATGTTAGTGGTCCTCTCCATGTGACCCTAATCTTCTGAAGTCTCGGTCTTTTCTCCTGCCTATTCATGCTTAGCGGCCTTTGATATAGGATAAACTGTGAAAATTATTCATTGAGTTCTGGCTCAGATCATTATACATAAGTTTATCTTCTTTGTGAATCCCTGGTAGGACTTTCCAAAGGAATGAGAGACAATTGATTTTTGTTTAGGACTGTCTGGAACACTCAGAAAGTCTAGCATCCTGGGCACTACTCTCTAAATGCTTTTAGTGACTCGTCCCCTGCCTCACTCACTGTGACAAATTCTAGCATGTTCACAAATTCCCCAGAAATCGCACAATGGGATGGTACTTTCTTTGTCAAACAACTGCGTCCGTGTGCCTGTAGATGGGACCCTTGTGATCTTATGCCCCTAATAATTGTGGCAGCTAGACTTAAATAATTGAATTCTTAATTAGGATAAAGGTAGAGGCTTCAACTAAATGTTCCGTTGCTGTGGTTGTCTCGTAGCTTATAGTCAAAGAGTATAAAGTATGCTTGTCATGTTTTAAAAACCAGCTTGTAAGGCAAGTTCTAGGAGAAATGTTTAGAGGTACACTTTGGAAAAGCCGCAGGCTGCTGCTGAGAAGACCTTGGGAAGCGGGCTCTGGGGGAAGAACCTGCTTTACCCTCTGTGCTCCAGAATTAAGGCGGACATCAGAGTAGAGAGCATCTAAGATACTGATTGGTCAACATTACACAGAGTCAGCTATGTGGGATCTTTCTTGCCTCTTCTAGTGCCACCCAGATTCAAGTAAGGTACCAAAAAGAGCCTGCTATGCTCTGTTATTTCTTTAGTGTTCCTGGGTCATTGTGGATTCAATGTGCTCATCTGCAGCAGCAGTAGCACAGACCATGAACTGAGCCCCACCCCCAAGCAGCAGCAGAGGATGGAGAGCTGAGTCCCATTCCCCAGCAGCAGCAGCAGTGCAGATAGCGAGCTGAGCCCCAGCAGACAGTAGCAGCTCCTGGGGACCTATACATCCCAGCTGGACCCATGCACCCCAGTATCACCTACAATGATACAGGATTAAAGTGAAGGGATGGGAAAAAAAAAAAACCTGGTATAGCAATACCCATATCTGATAAGATAGACTTCAAAATGAAGGCTACAGTAAGAGACAAAAAAGGTCACTGCGTGATATTAAAGGGATTGATCCATCAAGAGGATATTACCCTGATAAACATATACGTACCACATATATTAGCACCAAAATATATTTGAAAACTTCTGGAGGACTTCAAAGAGGAGATCAATTGCAATAGTTCCCCCAGTAGGGGAGTTTAATACCCACTGACATCACTGGATGGATCTTCAAAAAAGTAACAAGGAAACGGAGACCCTAAAAGATCAGCTGGATTTAACTGATATTTACAGAACATTTCACTCAAAGCTGCAGAATATACATTTTTCTCAACTGCACAAGGAACATTCTCAAAGGTAGACCATACGTTAGGGCACAAACAAAGTCTCTGTAAGTTCAAGAAGATCGAAATCATATCATCTTCTCAGATCACAATGGCATGAAACTAGAAATCAATTACAACAAAAACACTCAAAAAATATTTAAACTCATGGAGGCTAAATCGCATGCTATTAAACAATGAATGGGTTACCAATGAGATCAAGAAAGAAATAAAAAACTTCTTAGAAACTAATGAAAACGAACACACAACAACACAAAATCTATGGGACACAGCAGAAGGAGTCCTGAGAGGGAAGTTCATAGCGACACAAGCCTACCTTAAGAAACAAGAAAAATTTCTAATAAACTGTCTAACCCTACAACTTAAATATTTAGAAAGAAAAACCCAGAGTTAGTAGAAGGAAATAGATAATGAAGATGGGAGCATTTGTCCCAGTGATTCCATTTTATAGGACTATATCCTAAGAAACCTGAAACACCAATCAGAAAGAATATATATGTACCCCTATGTTCATAGCAGCGCTACTTACAATAACTAAGATCTGGAAATAGCCCAAGTGCACATCAGTAGATAAATGGATAAAAAAGCTGTGAACACAATAGAACACTATGTAAGAAAGAAAGATCTCTTATCCTTTGAGACAGCATGGAGGGACCTGGAGAGTATTATGCTAAGTGAAATAATTCCACCAGAGAAAGAGAAATATCACATGGTGTCACTTATTTGTGGAATATAATGAACAAAATAGATCCAGAGACATGGAAGTTGGGAACAGACTGACAAACCTCAGAGGGAATGGGGTGGGAAGACATAAACCAAAGAACTTATATGCATATATGCATAACCAACGGACAGAGACAATAGTACAGTGAAGATAGGTGATGGGTATGGGAATGGGGAGGAAGATGTCAAAAAAGGAAAAAGGACGGACATCTGTAATAAAAAATTAATTAATAAGTATAAGAAACAATAATAAAAATAAAGGGAAATAAAGTACACTTTGCACCCTGGCCCATGTGGCACAGTGGTTAGAGGGTCACAATTCACACCAAAGGGTCTCGATTAGATTTCTGGTCAAGGGCACCTACCTGCACTGCAGGTTGAATTCCAGCACCAGTTATGGATCAGGCAGAAGGCAACCAATTAATATGTCAATCTCACATCGATGTCTCTCTCTCTCTCTGTTTCCCTTGATCCCTCCCTTCTGCTCTCTGAAAATCAATGGAAAGTATCTTTGGGTGAGGATTAAAAAAATGAAGGAAGAAAGGAAGGAAGGAAGGAAGGAAGGAAGGAAGGAAGGAAGGAAGGAAGGAAGGAAGGAAGGAAGGAAGGAAGAAAGGAAGGAAGGAACAGGGGGGAGAGAAGGAGGGTGGGACAGAGAAAGGAAGGAAGGAAGGAAGGTCCACTTTGCTTGAGTTAATAGAGAAATATAGCTAGTTAAGTACAAAACAATGACAGCTTAAAGAGTGGCAATAATGGTCACAAGGTGTCTAGTTTCTGCTTTTCACTTTTTTAAACTTTATATTTATTGTTGGCACTAGTATTACAGATATTCCCATTTTCCTTCTTTGCCCACCTTTATCCAGCTCCCACAGACGGTGGTCTGTGTCCCTACATTATGCACATATAGTTTTTGGCTAATCCCTTCACCTTCTTTCATCCAGTCCCCAAACCCTCTTCCACTCTGACAGCTTTAGTAAGTCTGTTCCATGTATCCATGCCTCTGTTTCTATTTCATTCATTCGATTCCACATATAAGTGAGGTCAGATGGTATTTGTCTTTCTCTGACTGGCTTATTTCACTTAGTATAATAATCTTCAGGTCCATCCATGCTGTTGCAAAGGTGAGGTTTCCTTCTTTTTTATGACCATGTAGTATTCCATTGTGTAAATGTACCACGGCATTCTACCCACTCTTCTCCTAATGGGCACTTGGGCTGTTTCCAGATCTTGACTCTTGTAAATAATACTGCTAGGACCATAGGGGTGCATATAGTCTTTCGAATTGGTATTTCAGAATTCTTATGATTTATTTTCAGAAGTGTGATCACTGGGTCTAAAGGAAGTGCCATTTTAAATTTTTTGAGGAAACTACATATTGTTTTGCACAGTTGCCACACCAGTCTGCATTCCTGACAGTGCATGAGGGTGCCCCTTTCATCACATCCTGGCCAACACTTGTTTGTTGATTTGTTGATGGTGGTCATTGTGGCAGGTGTGAAGTGCTCTCTTATTGTGGTTTTAACTTGCATCTCTCTGATGATTAGTGACACTGAGCATCCTTTCTTATGTCTATTGACCATCTGTTTAGCCTCTTTGGAAAAGTGGCTATTCAGGTCCTTTGCTTATTTAATATAATATATGTTCTTTACGGGATTTTAGAAAGAGAAAAAGAGGGAGGGAGAGAGAGAGAGAGAGAGAGAGAGAGAGAGAGAGAGAGAGAGAGAGAGAGAGAGAGAGAAACATTGATCAGTTGCCTCTCTTACAATCCTTGAATGGAGATTGAAATTGCAACCTGGGTATGTTCCTGGAATCGAACAGGTGACCTTTTAGGTGCATAGGAGGATGCTCAAGCAACTGAGCCACACCATCCAGGGCAGCTCTTTGTACATTTTTAAATTGCATTGTATGTGTTCCGGGTGTTGAATTGTGCACGTTTTTAAAATATCTTTTGGAAATTAATCCCACATCACTGGCAAATATGTTCTCCCATTTAGTGGGTTCCCTTTTGATTTTGTTGATGGTTTCCTTTGCTGTGCAAAAGCTTTTTAGTTTAATGCAGTTCCATTTGTTTATTTTTTTCTTTGTTGTCCTTGCCCCAGGAGATATATTGGCAAAAATATTGCTATGAGTGATGTCTGTGATTTTTCTGCCTGAGTTTTCTTTTAGGATTTTTATGGCTTCACAACTTACATTTAGCTCTTTTATCCATTTTGAGTTTATTTTTGTGTATGGTGTAAGTTGGTGGCGTAGTTTCATAGTTTTGCATGTACCTGTCCAATTTTCTCAACACCATTTATTGAAGAGACTGTCTTTACTCCTTTGTATGCTCTTGCTTCCTTTGTCAATAATTGATTGATCATAAAGGTGTGGGCTTATTTCTGGGCTTTCCATTTTGTTCCATTGATCTATATACCTGTTCTTATGCCAGTATCAGGCTGTTTTGATTACAATGGCCGTGCAGTACACTTTGATATCTGGTATTGTGATACCTCCAACTTTGTTCATCTTTCTCAAGATGGTTGAAGCTACGTGGTGTCTCTTGTGATTCCATATACATTTTTGTATTCTTTGTTCTAGATCTGGGAAATATGCCATTGGTATGTTACTAGAAATTGTGCTGAATCTAAAGATCACTTTTGGAAGGATGGAAATTGTTTTGTTTCTAATACTCACCTGAGGATAATTCCCCATTTATCTTCAGATGGGTGGTTTGGCTCAGCAGTAGAGTGTTGGCCTGTGGACCAATGAGTCTTGGGTTCAATTCTGGCCAAGGACACGTACCTCAGTTGCAGTTCATCCGCCGCCCTGGTCAGGGTCCTGTGGGAGGCAACCATTCGATGTGTCCCTCTCACATCAATGTGCTCTCTCTCTCCCTTTCTTTCCTTCCCAATCTATCTGAAGATAAATAGAAAAATATCCTCGGGTGAGGATTAAAAAAAAAAAGATAAAGTGGAAAGTTGAGGGGAGAGAGAGAGAGAGGAACATTGATGTGAGAGAGACATAAACTGGTTCCCTTCAGCACAACCCCGACCAAGGCCAGGGAGTGAACCACAACTGAGGTATGTGGCCTGGGCTCAATCGAACCTGTGACTTTTTGGTCCCTAGGATGATACTATAACTGCTGAGCCGAACCAGCCAGGGCCAGGATGGACATTGTGATGATTTTAATTTTTTCAACCCATGAACATGCTATATGCTTCCACCTATTTGTATATTCCTCAATATCCTTCTTCAATGACCTATCGTTTTTTTTTGAGTACAGGTCATTTGTCTCCTTGGTGAAATTTATCTTTAGGTACCTTAATTTTTGGTAGCAATAGTAAATGAGATTGTTTTCCTTTCTTATAGTTCATTCTTGGTGTATAAAAATGCCACAGATTTCTGAATACTAACTTTATATCCTGCTACATTACTGAATACATTTATTAATTCTAGTAGGTTTTTGGCGAAATCTTTAGGGTTCTCTATAGAGAACATCATGCTATCTGTAAAGAACGATAGTTTTAGTTCTTCCATTCTAATTTCAGTGCCTTTTATTTATTTTTTTTATATTAGTTTTTTTTATCCTCACCCGAGGATATTTGTCCATTTTTTGTACAGATAGAGTGGGAGGGAGAGAGAGGAAGGGAGAGAGAGAGGGAAACATCGATGTGAAGGGACACATCGAGTGGCTGCCACCCGCTCGACCAACCAGGGCCGGGGACAAACTGCAACCAAAGTACGTGCCCTTAGCGGGAACCGAACCCGGGTCTCTCCTGACCACAGGCCGACGCTTTAACTGCTGAGCCAAACTGGCCAGGGCTCAGTGCCTTTTATATCTCTTCTATTCTGATTGTTGTGGCTCAGAATTCAGTATTATGTTGAATAAGTGTGGTGAAAGCGGATATCCTTGTCTTGTTCCTGATCTCAGGGGAAACTTAATTGTTTGAAATATGTTTTTGTTGATTTTAGAGAGAGCAGAAGGGAGCTAGAGATAAAACATCAACGAAAGTGAAGCATCAACATCGACTGGCTGCCTCCTGCATGCCCCCTGCTGAAAATCGAGGTCACAACCTGGGCATGTGCCCTGACCAGGAACCAAACTGGCATCCTATTGGTCCATGGGCTGATGGTCAGCTACTGAGCCACACTGGCTGGGGAGGGGAAGCATTTAATTTTTTTTTATTTTTTAAAAATTATTTTCATTAATTTGTTTTTATTACAGATGTTTCTTGCCCCCCCTCCCCCCATTGACACCCTCCTCCCTCCCCTGTCACATCCCCAGCTTTGTTGCCTATGTCCTTTGGTTATGGATACATGCACATAAGTTCTGTGGTTTATCTCTTCCCTCCAAAACCTCCTCTTCTGAGGTTTGTCAGTTTGTACCCTACTCTATGTTTCTGGGTCAGTTTTGTTCATCAGTTGGATTAGTTCATTATATTCCACAAAAAAGTGAGATCATGTGATATCTGTCTTTCTTTGCTTGGATTGTTTCACTGAGCATAATACTCTCCAGGTCCCTCAATGTCATCTCAAAGGATAAGAGATCTTTCTTTATTACAGCTGCATAGTATTCCATTGTGGACATGCACCACTGCTTTTTTATCCACTCATCTAGTGATGGAACTTTGGGTTGTTTCCAGATCTTAGCCACTGCAAATAGTGCTGCTATTAACATAGGGGTACATATATTCTTTCTGACTGGTGTTTCAGGCATCTTAGGTTATATTCATAGAAGTGGGATTACTGGGTCAAATGGCAGTTCAATTTTTAACTTTTTGAGGTAACACCATATTGTTTTCCACAGTGGCTGCACCAGTCTGCATTCTCACCAGCAGTGTACTAGAGTTCCCTTTTCTCCACACCTTGTCAGCACTTGTTGTTTGATGATTTGTTGATGGCAGCCATTCTGGCAAGTGTGAGGTGATACCTCATAGTTGCTTTAATTTGCATCTCTCCGATGATTAGTGACATTGAGCACTTTTTCATATGTCTTTTGCCATTTGTATATCTTGTTTGGAGAGGTGGTTATTTAGGCCCTTTGCCCATTTCTTAATTGGGTTCTTTGACTTTCTTTTGTTGAGTTGTATGAGTACTCTATATGTTTTGGAAATTAACCCCTTACCTGATGCATCATTGGCAATATGGTCTCCCATATAATGGATTGCCTTTCCAGTTTGATGGTTGTTTCTTGTTCTGTGCAGAAGCTTTTGAGTTTGATGTAGTCCCATGTGTTCATTTTTTCCTTTGTTTCTGTTGCCTTAGGTGTTGCATCAGTGAAAATTCTGCTGGGCATGATGTCTGAAATTTTGTTGCCTATATTTTCTTCTAGGATTTTTATGGATTCACAAGTTACATTTAAGTCCTTTATCCATTTTGAGTTTGTTCTTATGTATGGTGTAAATTGGTGGTCTAGCTTCATTTTTTTGCATGTAACTGTCCAATTTTCCCAACACCATTTATTGAAGAGACTGTCTTGACTCCACTGTATGTTCTTGCCATCTTTGTCTAATATTAATTGAGCATACTGTCTTGGGTCAATTTCTGGGTTCTCTGCTCTGTTCCATTGAGCTATCTGTCTGTTCCTGTGCCAGTACAAGGCTGTTTTGATTACAGTGGCTTTGTAGTATTACTTGAAATCTGGTAATGTGATCCCTTCTACTTTGTTCTTCTTTGTCAAGATTGCTGTGGCTCTTTGGGGTCTTTTTTGGTTCCATATAAACTTATCAAGTATTTGTTCTAGTTCTGTGAAGTATGTTATTGGTATTTTGATGGGGATTGCATTGAATCTATAGATTGCTTTGGGTAGGATGGACATTTTAATGATGTCAATTCTTCCAATCCATGAACAAAGTATATGCTTCCACTTTTTATATCTTCATCTATTTCTTTTTTCAATGTTCTGTAGTTTTCTGCCAATAGATCCCTTACTTCCTTGGTTAAGTTTACTCCTAGGTATCTTAATTTTTTTTGCCACAGTGGTAAATGGGACTATTTTCTTAGTTTCTCTTTCTGTGAGTTCATCTTTGGTATATAAGAATGCCTGGTGATTTCTTGATGTGAATTTTGTATCCTGTTACTTTGCCAAATTCATTTATTAAGTCTAGTAGATTTTTGATGGAGTCTTTAGGGTTTTCTTTGTACAATATCATGTCATCTGCAAATAACGACAGTTTCACTTTCTCCTTTCTAATTTGGATCCCTTTTATTTTTTATTCATGTCTAATTGCTGAGGCTAAGACTTCAGTACTATGTTAAATAAGAGTGGCAAGAGTGGGCATCTCTGTCTTGTTCCTGTTCTTAAGGGGAATGCTTTTAGTTTTTACCCATTGAGTATAATGCTGGCTGTAGATTTTTCATATATGGCCTTTATTTTGTTGAGGTATGTTCTCTCTATACTCATTTTGCTGTAAGTTTTTATCATATATGTATGCTGGATTTTATCAAAATGCTTTTTCTGCTTATAGCTTACATTTTGTTTACGTAAGGTATCACATTTATTGGTTTGTGAATATCGTGCTGACCCTGCATCCCTGAAATAAATCTCAATTGATCATGGTGTTTGATCTTTTTAAGGTGTGGCTGGATATATTTTGCTGATGGTAAAACCCTCTGTTGAGGGTTTAGTATCTATGTTCATCAGGGATATAGGCTTATAATTTTCTTTCTGTATAGTGTCTTTATCTGGTTTTGGAATTAAGAAAATGCTGGTCATGTCAAAAGAACTTGGAAGTCTTCCCTTCTATTGAATTTTTGAAACAGTTTGAGGATGCTCGGTGTTAGTTTTTCTTTGAATGTTTTGTGAAATTTACCTGTGAAGCCATCCAGTCCAGGACTTTTGTTTGTTTGTTGAGAAATTTATGTTTACTACTTCAATTTTATTAGTTATAATCTGTCAATTCAGGTTATCTGATTCTTCCTGATTCAGTTTGGGAAGACTGTGTGTTTCTAGCAATTTATCCATTTCGTACAGATTGTCCCATCTGTGAGTCGTTGGTTGGCATTGCGGGGGTGGGTGGGTCCTGGGAACCATGTGCCTTTCCTTGACATGACATACCTCCTGACATTATAATGCACCCTCCAAAGACTGAGCATACTTTCCCAGGTAATGTCCTGAAGCTCTCGGTGAGGCTCACAGCAGCTGTAATGATATGTGCATTAGCTACTGTGAAACATTAGTCACATTTCTATTTTTTCAGCTACAAGACAAATATTAGATTTTTTTTTTTTAGTGAAGTTGACATAAAGTCCTCAAAGTTGTACTCTGTATGTCTTCCCTGTTAGGTCACATAGTATACCTCCTCCATCCCTCCCACCACCAGCCTGCTTTTTACTTGGATGCTTCTGGCTGTAGGAACCTAAGACAGCTCCCTTGTGGAAGTGGTCCTTGAACTTGTCATCTGGAGAACATGGGGGCAGCGTATCAAGCAGGAAATACAGCAACCTCTTTCATAAGAAATCCCAAACGAGTGGATGATGAGTCCTGGGACCCAAGGGCAGGTTGGAAAGTGGTATAAACACTTTCCAGTGCTTTTGTGCACTGACTAGCATATTTGAATCTTATAATCTTACTTGAGATTTGAATCTCAAGCCCCCAGAGAAGGTCTTGAGGACATACAATGAGAAGAGGATCAAGGGCAGTGCCATACTGGGGAGCAACGCTTGAGGCACAAGAGGAGAAAGAGGAGCAGGTGTGGGGGGAGGAAGGCATCTGGGAACAGTGGAGCAGAACCATGAGGCGGTGTTTTAAACAGAGAGTGGATTGTTGGGTCACATCCTGCAGAGGTCAGGAATGTAAGGATGAAAACAGAACCACTGAGCTTGTCAATTTGGGAGGGGGAGGGGAGCATTGGTGACTTCAGTGAGAACAGTATTGTCCTTGGAATGGGGCGTGAAGGGGTGGGAGAGAGCCGAGTTGAGAGTGGTGGTTACTAAGGTGGTAGAGACTGTCTTCTGACCTTAGTCACCTTCCTTTTTCCACCATGTGTCTCTGCTTCTGCAAGAAGCACTGGACTAGTCTTCTGGAATTCTGGTTTGGGGCTTGCCTGTGCTCATGGCTGGCTCGATATCCTTGGGAAAATTTCTTCCCTCTCTACCTGTGTGTTTCCACCTCTCCATAGATCTCCAAGGTCTCTTCCGGTTTTTAATGTGTCCTTTCTCTGGAGAATATGGGAGTGAATGGAGGTGTGCAGACAGATGGCTTGTGGGATAGTGCAGAGCAAGCTCACAATGTTATTGACCATTGGTGAGCTGTCACCTTAAGTTGGTGAAGGGACCCTGTGGAATGATGGGCCTAGGGTACAGAACTAACAGAGTAGGTAGTAGGATAAGAAAGAGACTCTTTTCCAAATAGCCCTATGATGATTTCAGTAGGGAAGATTGGTGGTGGTAACAGAATATGGAAAAAACAATTATTTTATAGGAGGACTTCTCCAAAGGTCTTCCTAAAACTGTGGTTTGTTATTCCACTAAACAACAACAACAACCCCTCCCTTACCCCACAAAGTCCCATTAAATACTGCTTTCTCAACCAGGCTTGTTCTGTGTCTCCCATCACTGTCAGATTAAATAATTGTCCTCTTTGTTCTTTCTTGACACATCCCCACATTCTGCCTGTGTTAGAAAAATTGCTTGCACATTGTTTCTCTTGTGAGGCAGAAGTTCCTTGAAGTCAAGGACTTAGTGTGTTCACCCATGTTCATCCTCCTCCTGCCATGGGTAGAGGCTTGGCCATATCACATGCTCAGTGCATATTTCTTCAGTGAGTGAATGATTGGGAGAATGGAGCTTGGGTTGTCTAGACATTTGTTCCTCTAACTCATAAGCTCACGCAGGTAAACACGTGAATATGTGCACACGACGCCCCACATGTGGATGACCTAAGGAGGACCTCCTTGCTCAAATCCACTTTAATTTGTGTGTCTTTTCTAATGGAGGAACAGCATGATTTACCTAGATAAAGTGAATAACGTCCAGGTATTGTACAGTTGGAGAGACTTTTATTTAGTTTGTCAGGAAAAGAAGAAGATGAGTTTTAGAAGCCCAGAAAAGAGATTTCTTCTTTTGTTCCATGTGAAAGGTGTTGTAGGACCTCTGATTATTTGGAGTCCTGGACGTCACTGGAATGAGTTGGTGGTGAGTTTTCTGGTACTGGATTGGCCTCTGTGTTTGGCATGTTGACAGTTTGGTAGACTAGGGTCCCCTGGAAAAGACGGGCACAGAAGGTGCACTGGTGAGAACCGCGCATGCACAAAGGCCTTGAGACATTCTGGAGCCCCTCTACTCCTCGGCAGGAAGCAGAAGCCTGAAGACCCCCTCCTCCCCATGCTCTTTGGGGCATCTTTCCACCCATGGAGGAGCCTACAAACTCACATTGTTTTGTGAATGGTGAACCAGTAGGCAGCCAAAGTGGGCACACGTGCAGGCAATGCTGAACTCCAGGAGGCTAAAGATGAACAGCACAGCAGAAGTACCTATTCCAGGGGCCTGGAACCAGAAGAAACGGGGAGGTCATGAGTGCTGCTCATGTCTGGGAGTCTGCGGCCCGGCGGGAAGGTTGCTCTGCAGAGGACCATGGCTATGGCTCTGAGGAATCCCCAGCCTCGCCTCAGCCTCTCGGGGAACATATCTCACCAGGTTTTGGGAGGGTCAAGAGTGTTTGCAAAATAATCGTTTTAATGCTTATACCTGTGTTCTTCTGAGGCAAAGACCCGTCATTGTTTAGGGGAAGACCCTGATAACTTGTTTCTGGCACATGGAGTGAGACCTCAGGATGAGGTCTGCAGTGGGCCAGTGAAACAGTGAAACTGTTTGTGTGGGAAGTGAGTAGAAATCTGGGTGTGTGGACAAGCCACAGAGAGGAGGTGAGATGGTTAGAGGAGAAAGACGGGACTGAGCAACAAGACGGGAAGGTGGAGCCTGCAGAAGAAGTCGACCTGTGGGAAATTGAGACATTACAAAAGAGGCATCAGTAGCTACCTCCACCGCCCCTCTGAACCTGTGGAGAACGTGGTGACTGATACAGCCTTCCTGGCTTGTGGTCGTGGCATTTGTGAAGAGAAATAATTGAGACTGTCTTTACCTTGGGAAAACAGTCAGTAAAAGGACCCCCACGCTGAACTAACTCAGCAGTAGTTGAGCTCACATGAGCACCTGCAGACATCTGAGCCTTTCCCTTACTCTTCGCTCAGAATGTCCAGGAGACTGGGGCCTCCCACGGTATCTGGGGAGAGAGTTTGGGTAGAATCCACTTTAATCATAAAAGCACAAGGGATGAGGAACTTCAATAACCATTTGGATTCTAATTACAGGAGAGAAGAACTTTGAAGGTGAAAATGGGTGCCACATGGTAGGTACCAAGCAATGTTTGTCAGTTATGACTTTTAAAATGGTATTGGTGATGGCTAGCTGCTCAGAGAATCCTCCCCTTGGAGAGACCCCTCCTTAGCACTTTCCTTCCTTCCCCTCGTGATTTAGCAAGCATTTATCAAACATCTGTTTGGTACAAATGGCCAAGAGATCATCCTGCGAGGCACAGTCTAGTGAGGGAGGAGATAAAGATGTAGGTAATTATAATTTAAATTAGACATGGTAAGTGTTATAAACAGCCAGAACATAGTGGCTCAGTGCACAGAGGAGAGACATAGACTTGTTGTCAGTAGAACATTAATAGAGGGGTAGCTCAGGTGTCCAGACAAAGGGAACGGCATGATGGTGATGTCTTAGACAAGGAATCACAGAATCTTAAGGAGGAGGGGCCTTTGCCAATGATACTGGTCCTTTTCAGATGTGTTTTTACAAGAAAATTCTTTTATAAACAAAAACTCCTACTGGGAGGAGGTTTTGGGGATAGGTGAAAAGGTGAAGGGTTTAAGAAGTCCTAATTGGCAGTTAATCAAATATTCACAGGGAGGTAAATTAACATATAGCATAAGGAATGTAGTCAATTAAACTGTAATGACTATGTATGGTATCATACAGGTATACTATCTATTGGGGTGATCACCTCATAAAATATATGTGTCTAATCATTATGCTGAACACCTGAAACTAACAAAACGTTTGTATGTCAACTGTAATAGAAAAAAAAAAAAAAAACCTTCCACAAGGGAGAAGGATTCCTCAAGCAGCTTAGATAGTTATTATTTGGTGAGCATTAATTCATACTGTTGAGCCAGCTCTTGGCTCAGCTTTTGTAAAGCTATGATGAAGTCCAGAACTTCTTGCTCAGGACTGAGGCCAGAGGTGAGTGGGTGGCCGGGATGGAAGAGCTCTCTTTCCAAGATCAAACATTGGCAGAAGTGAGATTAGGAGCCAGGTGAGTGTGCTCTGGCCAGTGTGGTGACCGAGAAGCTGGTGGAAATGGCTGGCCTCTGGATGAGTTTTACAGGTGAGACCAGCAGGATTTCCTGTGGAGTTGGCTGGGAGGTGTGGGAGTAAAAGAGAGGGTCAAGGATTTTGCCAAGGTTTTGTCCTGAGAGACTGGAAGGATACAGTTGCCGTCAACTGGGAAAAGAAAACCTAGAGGTTTAGGAAGTGAAATCAGGAGATCCGATTTGGATATGTTAATTTCAAGATAGTGCGTAGACAACAGGACACAAGAGATAAGTTTGTGAAAGAGGTTTTGGGGGAAAACTGTGCATTTGGAGTCACTGTCACAGAGAAAGTCTTCCAGGTCACAGACTGCATGAGTTTGTCAAGGCAGTGAGTAGAGAGAAACAAAAGAAGATGAAGAAATTGCGAAAAAGGGATTGGGGACAACAGGGGTCTTTAGAGCCTGAGAAATTGAGGACAAGAGAAGAACCAGCAAAGGAAACAGAGAAGAGAGCAACCAGCATGGGTGCAGGAAAACCAGGTGTAAGGCCTGGAAGCCACTGAGAAGTATAGTTACAGTGGGTTCAAGAGAGACAACGAGAGGAGAGAATTGGAGACAGTGAGGTAGAGAATTTTTTCCAGCATTTTTTTTCTCCTGAGATGGTGAGAGAAACAGGGGAGTAGCTGCAGTAAGTGAGAGAAGGTTTGTTTGCCTTGAAGATGAAAGAAACAAATGTTTGTTTAGGAACTGATGGAGAAGCTTAGCAAAACAGGGTAAGTGATGTAGAAGAGAGGTGGGAACAGGAAAATGGGAGCAGCACTTGGAGTGATAACCTTGTGTGGGTGGAGAGAACAGAGGTTTGGTGCAGAGGGACTCATCGATAGCTGCACTTTCCGATCTCGTAGCCACCAGTCCCCTGAGGACTTGAGATGTGGTGTAAATGCAAAATACACATTGGATTTCAAAGATGTGGCACCAAATATTGAATTAACAGGTTTTTTTTTTTACACGAATAGCATGTATAAATGCCATTTTGCATATTTTGGGTTAAATAAATGTATCATTAAAACTGATTTCACAGATAAAAACCACATGATATCAATAGACACTGAAAAAGCATTCGACAAAATCAAGTGTCCATTTCTTTTTTTTTTTTTTTTTTTTTTTATCCTCACCCGAGGACATTTTTCCATTTTTTGTTCAGGTAGAGTGGGAGGGAGGGAGAGGAACAGAGAGAGAGAGAGAAACATCGATGTGAAAGGAACACATCGAGTGGCTGCCACCCGCACAACCGACCAGGGCTGGGGACAAACTGCAACCGAGGTACATGCCCTTAGCGGGAACCGAACCCGGGTCTCTCAGGACTGCAGGCCGACGCTCTAACCGCTGAGCCAAACCGGCCAGGGCTCAAGTGTCCATTTCTGATAAAAAAAGTTCCACAACGTGGGATTAGGTATAATGAAGGCCATATATGAACAACTTACAGCCAACATTATACTCAATGGGCAAAATCTAAATGCTTTTCTCTTAAGAACAGGAACAAGACAGGAATGTCCACTTTCACCACTCTTACTTAACATAGTACTGGAAATCTTAGCCACAGCAATTATAAGAAAACATAAATGGATCCAAATTGAACAGGAGAAAATGAAACTGTCATTATTTGCAGGTGACATGATATAGCACACAGAAAACCCTAAAGACTCCATCAAAAATCTACTAGATTTAATAAACAAATTTGGCAAAGTAGCAGGATACAAAATTAACGTCAAGAAATCAATGGCATTCTTATACACCAATAATGAACTCACAGAAAGAGAAACTAAAAAAAACAATCCCATTTACCAGTGTGGCAAAAAAATAAGATACTTAGGAATAAACTTAACCAAGGAAGTAAAGGATCTATTGGCAGAAAACTACAGGACATTGAAAAAAGAAATAGAGGAAGATATAAAAAGTGGAAGCATATACCTTGTTCATGGATTGGAAGAATTAACATCATTAAAATGTCCACACTGCCCAAAGCGAACTATAGATTCAATACAAACCCCATTAAAATACTAATGACATCTTTCACAGAACTAGAACAAATACTTGATAAGTTTATATGGAACCAAAAAAAAAGCCCGAATAGCTACAGCAATCTTGAAAAAAAAAAAATAAAGTAGAAGAGATCACAATACTGGATATCAGGTTATACTACAAAGCCACTGTAATCAAAACAACTTGGTACTGGCACAAAAACATATAGATCAATGGAACAGAATAGAGAACCCGAAAAGTGACTCAAGATATTGTGCTCAATTAATATTGGACAAAGGTGGCAAGAACATACAATGGGGTAAAGACAATCTCTTCAATAAATGGTGTTGGGAAAAATTGGACAGTTACATGCAAGAAAATGAAGGTAGACCACCAACTTACACCATACATAAGAATAAACTCAAAATGCTTAAAAGACTTTAATGTGACTCGTGAATCCCTACAAATCCTAGAAGAAAATGTAGGCAACAAAATTTCAGACATCACACAGAACAGAATTTTCACTGTTACAATGCCTAAGGCAAGAGAAACAAAGGAAAAAATGAATACATGGGACTACATCAAACTCAAAAGCTTCTGCACAGCAAAAGAAACAAGCATCAAAATGGAAAGAGATTCCACTATATGGGAGAGCAAAACTGCCAAAAATACATCAGATAAGGGTTAATTTCCAAAATATAAACAGTACTCATACAACTCAACAAAAGGAAGATAAAGAACTCAATTTAAAAATGGGCAAAGGGGATGGTGGGCAGGACCGGAGGGAGGGTGAGTGTGTGAGAGAGTGAGCTAATGTGTGAGAGTGTGAGTGGACGTGAAGGTGGATGACCAAACCCGAGCAGTGCAGAGACACAGAGCTGAAGGTTCCTGTGCTGTGTACAGGAGCAGCCGGCTACTGCAGTAAGCAGCTCTTCAGGGTGCTTCTCCCTGCGCTGCAGGGAGGTCCCACCATTTTGGAAGATCCTGGGTTTTCCCTAGGAGGAGGCAGTGGGAGCGGCTAGGCCCAGCAACCTGAGCCCACCAGTGCACCTGGCACCATCGGACCAGTGGACACTCTGTGTCAACACAGACCAGTGCATAATAGTGGAGCTCCCAAGGTACTGGTTGCGGAAGCCACAGATAGCTGGAGCCCAGCACCATCCCCCATAGTAGCAGCCTGATCAGAGTCGAGATATACCCCCAGAAACAGAGGCTGGGGAGCAGACATCCATCTCCAGGCAACAGAAGCACAGACCAGCAGCTGAGACCCATCCCCTAAAACTACAGCAAAAGCTGGGCAGGAGGTGAGCCCCCCGGGGCAGCAGTACTCCCCAGCTGCCAGTGGTGAGACCTGGGGATCCACAGAGGCCCGTGAAGTCCAGCAGCTCACAAGAGCAGTGGGAAGCCGGAGCTTGAGATAAATTGGTGTGATCCAGCTGCCCGCCCATGGTAAATGCAGGGTGCGGGGGCACCAGAGAGGCCTGTGCGACCCAACAGGGACTGTGCCATCCAATTACCTGCAGGACCTGTGGGGTGCTGAAGCACCAGAGAAGCCTGTGTGACCCAGCAGGGACAGTGCCATCCAGTTACCAGCGGGACCTGCAGGATGCGGGGGCACCAGAGAGGCCTGTGTGACCAAGTTGTGCACAACATAGGCTTAGAGGATGTGAAAATGAAGGCGGAGTGAATGGAAGCTACACAGATGATCTCCCAAAGACCAAAGGGGAATTACAACTAAGATGAAGACAAATCCTCAGAAAAAAGTAACAGAAATGCAGCAGGACAGGACCATATAACCAGGGACACGAGTAGGATCTGTGGAGGCATGAAAAGGTGGTGGGCTGGGAGCCCATGGACAGCAGCAGTTTTAGCTGTGAGCAGCACCCTTGAGGAATAAGACCAAGCCTGCTCAACAGTGTAGCGAGCCAGGACAGAGTGCTAAAATAGCCACAGCCACTCCCCTGGGCGCTACGGCAGAGGGACGGCAGACTGGGCTGGAACTCTGTGGGGACACACGAGATTTGGAGGGCACTAAGAGTTTTTGCTGAGTTGCGGCCACAAAGGCCAGTGTGCTCCTTCCCCAAGCTGTGGGGAAAAGCAGCACCCCCCACCCCCCACCTCGGAGATTCAGACTTTCCCAGGTGAGGCATAGAAATGCAAACTGAGGCTCGTTAACAACCAGCATCTATCCCACCCTCTGGAAATCCTCTTATGCAGAACACCAGGGCTACATTCCAAGGCACTGAGTAACTGAGACTACTAGCCTCCAGGAAAAAGATAGAGGATAACTGAACCTTTCCTGGGCTTGCAAATCTACCCAGGAAAGTAAGACTTGGCAGTGGTGTTTAATGTGGGCCCGCCCAGGCCCATCTGAACCCAGTAGAGGGAGCCATAAACAGGAGAACACCAACACCCACGGGGAAAATTTGGCAGGCTCCAAAACCCACTGAGATAGCCAAAATGGAGAAATAAAGAAACAAATCCCAAATGAAAGAACAAGAGAACTCTATTGAAGATGAGATAAATAAAATGCAGTTAAGCAAATTATCAGAGGTAGAGTTCAGAGCCATGATCTTGAGAAAGCTCAACAGCATGAGTGAGGACATCAGCACCATAAGTAAAGATATAGAAACATTGAAAACCAACCAAGTGGAAATAAAGAATGACATAGCAGAAATTAAGAACACATTGGAAGGACTAACCAGGTAGAAAAAATCAACCAATCTGAAAACCAAAAGGAAAAAACAATGATAAAACAGAAAGATAGCTTAAGAGAACTATGAGACAACTGAAAACGTAATAACATTCGCATCATAGGAATCCCCGAAGAGGAAGAAAATAGGCAAGGTTTAAAGAATATATTTGAAGAAATATGACAGAAAACTTTCCTAACTTGGTGAAGGAAGAAGGCATTCAAGTTCAGGAAGCACAGAGAGCCCCAAGTAAGAAGAACCAAAGAGGCCCACACTAAGATACACAGTAATTAAAATGCCAAAAATTAAAGACAAAGAGAGAATCCTAAAGGCAGCAAGAGATAAGCAACAGGTTACCTACAAAGGAACCCCCATAAGGTTCTCAGCTGACTTCTCAACAGAAACACTACAGGCCAGAAGGGAGTGGCATGAAGCAATCAAGGTCATGAAAAACAAGGATCTGAATCCAAGACTATTCTATCCAGCAAGGCTATTACTCAAAATAGAAGGTCAAATAAAGAGCTTCCCAGACAAAGAAAGGCTAAGGGAATATATTAACACCAAACCAGCACTGCAAGATATGCTAAAAGGACTGCTGTAATTAGTAGAAGAAATAGAAAGAAAAATATAACCACACTGAACAAAAATGGCAATAAATAAGTACATATCAATTATCACCTTAAATGTGAATGATTTGAATGCTCTGATAAAAAGACACAGAGTAGCTGACTGGATAAGAAAGCATGACTCACATACATGTTGTTTACAAGAGACCTACCTCATAAGAAAAGACTCACATAGGTTGAGGGTGAAGGGATGGAAAAAAATCTTCCAAGCAAACAGAAAGGGAAAAAAAGCTGGGTTAGCAATACTCATATCTGATAAAGTAGATTTCAAAATGAAGACCGTAACTAGAGACAAAGAAGGCCACTACATAATATTGAAAAGATCTATTCAACAGGAAGATATAAACTTGGTAAACATATATGCACCCAATGTAGGAGCACCAACATATATTAAAAATGTTTTGGAGGACTTCAAAGGAGAAATCAACAGCAATACAATCATAGCACGGGACTTCAACACCCTGCTGACATCACTGGATAGACCCTCTAGACAAAAATACAAGAAAACACAGACTCTAAATGAAGTGCTAGAGCAAATGGATTTAATAGATATCTAAAGAGAATTACACCCCAAAACTGCAGAATTCACATTCTTCTCAAGTGTACAGGGACATTCTCAAAGATAGACCACATGTTAGGGCACAAATTAAGTTTCTACAAGTTCAAGAAGATTGAAATCATATCAAGCATCTTCTCAGATCACAATGGCATGAAACTAGAAATCAATTGCAACAAGAACATGCAAAGACATTTGAAAACATGGAGGCTAAATAGCATGTCATTGAACAATGAATGGGTTACCATGGAGATCAAGGAAGAAATGAAAAAATTCCTGGAAACCATTGAAAATGAACACACAACAACATAAAATCTATGGGATGCAGCGAAAGCATTCTGAGAGGGAAGTTCATAGCACCACAGGCCTACCTCAAGAAACAAGAAAAATTTCCAATAGACTATCTAACCTCACAACTTAGAGAACTAGAAAGCAAACAGAAAGAAAATCCCAGAGCAAGTAGAAGGAAGAAAATAGTAAAGATCAGAGCAGAGATAAATGACATGGAGACCAAAAAAAACAATTCAAAGGATCAATGAAACAAAGAGCTGTTTTTTTAAAAGATAAACAAGATTGATGGACCCTTAGCTAGACTCACCAAGGAACAAAGAGAGAGAACCCAAATAGACAAAATCAGAAATGAAAGAGAAGAAATAATAACTGACACCATAAAATTACAAAGGATCGTTAACAAATATTATGAACAATTATACGGCAACAAATTCAACAATTTAAGTGAAATGGACAGATTTCTAGAAACACATAGTCTCCCAAAACTAAACCTGGAAGAGATAGAAAACTTGAACAGACCAATAACAACAAAAGAAATTGAAGATGTAATCAAGACTCTCCCAGCAAACAAAAGTCCAAGCCCGGATGGCTTCACGGGGGAATTTTATCGAACATTCAAAGAAGAACTAATACCCATTGTCCTCAAACTACTTCAAAAAATTCAAGAAGAAGGAAGACTTCCAAACTCTTTTTATGAGGCCAGCATAATTCTAATTCCAAAACCAGAAAGAGACACTACAAAGAAAGAAAACTACACGTCAATATCCCTGATGAACATAGATGCCAAAATCCTGAACAAAATGCTAGCAAATCAAATCCAGCAATACATCAAAAAAATTATTCACCATGACCAAGTGGGATTCATTCCAGGGATGCAAGGCTGGTACAATATTCACAAATCAATAAATGTGATTCACCACATAAATAAAATGAAAATCATATGATCATATCAATAGATGCTGAAAAAGCATTCGACAAAATCCACCACCCATTTCTGATAAAAACGCCCATCAATGTGGGAATAGAGGAATCATATCTTGATATAATAAAGGCCATATATGAAAGACCTATAGCCAACATCATACTCAATGGACAAAAACTAAAAGCATTTCCCTTAAGAACAGCAACAAGACAAGGATGCCCACTTTTGCCACTCTTACTTATCATAGTACTGGAAGGCTTAGCCACAGCAATTAGACATGAATAAAAAATAAAAGGGATCCAAATTGAAAAAGAGGAAGTGAAACTGTCATTATTCACAGATGACATGATACTATACGTAGATAACCACAAAGATTCCATCAAAAATTTAGTAGACTTAATAAATGAATTTGGCAAAGTACAGGATACAAAATTAGCATCAAGAAATCAACGGTATTTTTATACACCAATGATGAACTCACAGAAAGAGAAACTAAAAAAAAAAAATCCCATTTACCACTGTGGCAAAAACATTAAGATACCTAGGAATAAACTTAACCAAAGAAATAAAGGACCTATTTGCAGAAAACTACAGGTCATTGAAAAAAGAAATAGAGGAAGATATAAAAATGTGGAAGCACATACCCTGTTCATGGATTGGAAGAATTGGCATCATTAAAATGTCTATACTACCCAAAGCAATCTATAGATTCAATGCAATCCCCATCAAAATACCAATAACATACTTCACAGAACTAGAACTAATACTTCAAAAGTTTATATGGAACCAAAGAAGACCCCAAATACCCATAGCAATCTTGAAAAAGAAGAACAAAGTTGGAGGGATCACATTATCAGATTTCAGGTTATACTACAAAGCCACTGTAATCAAAACAGCCTGGTGCTGGCACAAGAACAGGCAGATAGATCAATGGAACAGAATAGAGAACCCAGAATTGGACCCCAGACTATATGCTCAACTAATATTTGACAAAGGTGGTAAGAGCATACAATGAAGTAAAGACAGCCTCTTCAATAAATGGTGTTGGGAAAATTGGACAGCTACATGCAAAAAAAAAAAAAAAAAAAAAATGAAACTAGACCATCAATTTACACCATACACAAAAATAAACTCAAAATGGATAAAGGACTTAAGTGTGACTCATGAATCCATAAAAATCCTAGAAGAAAATGTAGGCAACAAAATTTCAGACATCATACGGAGCAGAATTTTCACTGATACATCACCTAAGGCAACAGAAACAAAGGAGAAAATAAACATATGGGACTACATCAAACTCAAAAGCTTCTGCACAGCAAAGGAAACAACCATCAAAATGGAAAGGCAACCCACTCTATGGGAGAGCATATTTGCAATGATACATCAGATAAGGGGTTAATTTCCAATATATGTAGAGTCCTCATACAACTCAACAAAAGAAAGACAAGGAACCCAATTAAAAAATGGGCAGAGGACCTATATAGACGCCTCTCCAAACAGGACATACAAATAGCTAAGGGACATTTGAAGAAATGCTCAACATCACTAATCATCAGAGAGATGCAAATTAAAACAACAATGAGGTTTCACCTCACACCTGTCAGAATGGCTGCCATCAACAAATCATCAAACAACAAGTGTTGGTGAGGGTGTGGAGAAAAGGGGACTCTAGTACACTGCTGGTGAGAATGCAGACTGGTGCAGCCACTATGGGAAACAATATGGTGTTACGTCAAAAAATTAAAAATTGAACTGCCATTTGACTCAGTGATCCCACTTCTAGGAATATACCCTAAGAAGCCTGAAACACCAGTCAGAAAGAATATATGTACCGCCATGTTTGTAGCAGCACTATTTACAATAGCTAAGATCTGGAAATAGCCCAAATGTTCATCAGTAGGCAAATGGATAAAAAAGCTGTGGTACATATACACAATGGAGTACTATGCAGCTGTAGGAAAGAAAGATCTCTTATCCTTTGAGACGAAATGGAGGAACCTGGAGAGTATTATCCTAAGCGAAACAAGCCAAGCAGAGAAAGACAAATATTATATGATCTCACTTATTTTTGGAATATAATGGACATAACAGTCTGAGGAACAGGGTATTCCCAGAGATGTGGAAGTGGGGTACAGACTGACAATCCCCAGAAGAGGGGGTGGGGGGAGAAATAAACCACAGAACTTATATGCTTGTATACATGAACAATGGACATGGACAACAAAGCTGGGGACAGGGTGGGGAGGGTGGCAGAGGGGGGTATCAGTGGGGGAAAAAGAAGAAACATCTGTAACAAAAATAAACAAATTAAATTTAAAAAAATGGGCAAAAGACTTAAATAGACACCTCTCCAAACATACAAGTGGCCAAGAGACATATGAAAAAATGCTCAGTCACTAATCATCAGAGGGTACAAATAAAAACAACTATGAAGTATCATCTCACACTTGTCAGAATGGCCACCATCAACAAATCATCAAACAAGTGCTGGCCAGGGTGTGGAGAAAAGGGGACTCTAGTCCATTGCTGGTGGGAATGCAGACTGGTGCAGCCACTATGGAAAACAATATGATGTTACCTCAAAAAATTAAAAATTGATCGGCCATTTGACCCAGTCATCCCACCTCTAGAAATATATCCTAAGAAGCCTGAAACACCAATCAGAAAGAATATATGTACCCCAGCGTTCATAGCAGCACTATTTACAATTGCTAACATCTGGAGACAGCCCAAATGTCCATTAATAGATGAGTGGATAAAAAAGTTGTGGTACATAGACAGAATGGAACACTATGCAACTATAAGAAAGAGAGATCTTGTACCCTTTGAGATGACATGGAGAGACCTGGAGAGCATTATGCTAAGCAAAACAAGCCAATCAGAGAAAGACAAATACCACATGATCCCACTTATTTGTGGAATATATGAACAAAATAAGCTGATGAACAAAATAGACCTAGAGACATAGAAAGGAGTAAGGTTCAAACTGACAAACCTCAGAGGAGGGGGTGGGGAGACGGATGAGATAAACCAAAGAACTTATATGCATGTATGCGTAACCAGTGGACATAGACAACAAGGCTGCGGGGGGGGGGGGGGGGCGATGAGGAGGAGGGTGTCTAGGGAGGAAAAAGGCGAAACACCTGTAACAAAAATAAATTAATAAAAATTACAAATAAATAAATAGATTAAAGTGCCTTACCATATATATATATATATATATATATATATATATATATATATATATAATTGATTTCACCTGTTTGTTTTTTCATTTTTCAGTGTGGCTACTAGAAAATGTAAAATCACACACGTGTCTTATGTTAGATTTCTATTGGCTAGCACTGGTCTGTAGCATGAGATGGCTCGTTCGTTTGCGCATTTGCTATGTCTGCTTTCACACTGGGTTGAGTAGTTTCAACAGAGACCGGATGGCCTGCAAAGCCTTCAGGGTTCACTCTCAGGCCCTTTACAGAAGACCCCTGCCTACCCCTTTGTCCACAGTAATGGGCAGGAAGGCCAGCATGTGAGTAGAGGGGCAGGTTGGTGGGTACCTGTGCATTATATGTCTAAATAAAGTTAATTATCCACCAATGTCAAAAGGGAGGTGCTGTTTTATAAATATAGAATCTAAGACTAAGAAAAGCCACATGCTTAGAGTAACGTAGCAATAAAGCTACAGGTCAGGGACTTTAAACTCTGTTATGATTCTGAGAGCACCTCTGTTTGCTCTAGTGCTTGGAGAAAAAGCTTGGTGGTCAAATCTTTTCCAGTGATTTCTTAAACATATCTAAGTTGAAACACAGAGAAGCATTCATCAAGAGAGATACTCACCATACTGCTGAAAGGACCTTGGTAGAATCTTCTGGGGTTGACACACATATCTGTGATTAAGAGGGCAATTCCAATCACAGAAAAGATTGCACTGACGATGTTCAAGCCCAAGCTTCCATTCAGCTGAAAAAGACACAGAGGGTCCAGGCGGGAGAGGAAAATAATTGTAGCGGAGATGAGCAGAGCCTCAGCCAGTGTTTCTTACTGTGAATTCCCAGAACCCTAGTTCTGTAGAAAGTAAAGCGGTATTCTGTACTCAAAAGGTTTGGGGGTAAATTAACTTAAAAAACAAACAAACCTGGTTGCACAAATTTAAACAGGTATTTTGTGCAAGACTTGTCATAGCCTTTAAGAAAGATTATGGGCCCTGGCTAGTTTTGTTCAGCGGTTAGAGCGTCGGCCTGCGGTCCGGAGAGACCCGAGTTCGGTTCCCGCTAAGGGTGTGTATCTCGGTTGCAGTTTGTCCCCGGCACTGGTTGGTCGTGAGGGTGGCAGCCACTCGATGTGTCCCTTTCACGTCGATGTTTCTCTCTCTCTCTCTCTCTCTCTCTCTCTCTCTCTCTCTCTCTCTCCCTCTCATTCTATCTGAACAAAAAATGGAAAAATGTCCTCGGGTGAGGATAAAAAAAAAAAAAGGATTATGGATCTTCCAGAGAGGGGACTACTAAATAGAGAGTCCCCCCCCCCCCAAATTTACCTAACCATCTTCATAAAGTATCTTCTTGAACAATTATCCTGAAGGTTGATCTTTGGGAGACACTTGCCCCATGTATCGCATAGGAGATGGCCAGGAAAGTCAGCCCAAGTGTCTTGGGATGCCACAGGCTCTCATGCTCCATGATTCTGGGCCACTTGCAGAAAGGCACGCCCAGAACAGAGCTTCCCTTTGGAGATTTTCAAATAGATCTCATCTGGTGTGGGACTAGGCCATCCTGGGGTGCCTTGTCCCAGAAAACCTGCTTGTGAGAGAAACAAAGGTACGTTCTTGTTCCATTGCTAGGGACCCCCCAGCCTTGCCCACGTGATGGACAGAGCTTGGACAGTGTGATTCCTTAGGGAAGCCTCTGCCTGAGCCTTCCCTGCAGAGATGCCTGGAGGTCGCTCTGTGTTCTCTGGATAGTCTCAGTGACTGCTCTGCTGGAGGGGAGCCCTGCGCCCCTGGCAGCTTTCAGCCTCCTCCTGTTAGATCCTCTTAGGAAAGTTGTTCTGTCTCTCCACACCCTGGTGCCTTCGTGAAGGTGGCTGTATTGCCCTTCCTTCCCTGAATCTTCTGGACTCTTTCCCGCTTGTGACTCTGGCCAGGTTCGCGTGATCTTGTGAGTATAGGTAAGCATGCATGTCAGTGCCCTGTGTTTGGGTAGAAGTAGATGCAGGGATTAGGGAGTAAGTGAGTGTGAGCTTCTTTCTAGTTGTGTGTCTCTCCTACGGGTCCACATCTGGGGGAGCCTGTCTCAGGATGCGACTTACCAGGCAAGAAGAATTTGGCAGACTTTCTGATGTCACTGTGAGGGATCCTGTAATGATGAACTGGCGAAGAAGAGAAGGAGTTTAGAAAGAGGTCAGAGGTCATGGCCCCCTCCTTCAGGGTTCTGTGGTCACACACATATTCTCTCACACACCAAAGGTACCTCTGCTGGGACCTCCCCCTCAACTCGTGGAAAAGAATGAATGAATGAAGGATGAATGAGCTCTTTCACCACATGACAGGGCAGTGAGCTGGGATCAATACAGATTTCAGCATTCAGCAGATCTAGTTGGAGGGTCTGCCTTGAGACCCATGTGATCTTGATAGGCTATTAATATTTCGAAGTCTATATTTTCTCATCTAAAAAATGGAAACAGTATGTCTTCCAAAGTGTCATTAATTATCAGGCGCTAATTAGTCCCTTGCATCTAGCATTTGGCATATCTTGCATCTAGTAGATCCTGTACACAGTAGACACTCAATTAAGTTACTTCTTTCCTTGCCTTTCATTTTCCCACCTGCACATCTTGTTGGTCTCCCGACAAGATTCTGTCAGGCATGGGGGCTCTGGAGGGAAGAAGGGAGGGGTTCCCTGCATTTTCATCGCTTTTAGATGAAAGCCTGTCTTCAGTCCTTGCCTGTCTGTAATCTGATGAGTACCTTGTAGTTACCGAGAAGAATGTTGCATCTCTGCACTGCTGAGCATCAACTCTGAGGGTGATGGAGTAGATTGTGTATTTATTTCAACCCCGATGTTCTGTAGGCACAGTGGCAGGCGGGACTCCCTGCTGTCAGTGAGGGTCTGAGTGGGTGTCAGCTATGGTTTAACGAAAGTTCTGCTGAGTCCATGAAGTGCTCTTCATTCTTGCCTTACTTAACTAGACGATGGTCATCAAACACTTAATTATCCCTATTTTATAGAGGCGTGGACTGAAGCTTAGAGATGTTGAATAACTCACCCAAGACCATCTAGCAAAGAGCAGATCTGGGGATCAAATCCTGGTAGTGGACTCCAGATGCCATGGTGTTAACCTTCCCCCTACACTCCTTACCCCTCAGGGTAGATGCCTGTCCTTGGAGTGTAAATGGGAATTCACAATGAAAACGCACTCTAGCTGCCTGTGCCTTCTAAGGCGAATGCCATTTATCCTGTAAGTGCAAAGACAAATGTCAATCATCTGTCCTTTTGCTGATAGAGTGTTGATGGGGAAGGAAGGATACACAAGGCTGGACTTCTAGTGTCCCTGCTTGTGCCTAAAAAGATGGGCCTTTTGTTTGGAGGAGGAGGTTAATGATCTTTGGACATAGAAAGACAGGCCTGGAGTAAAGACAGCAGGGAAGAGCAAAAGTGCCCCTCAGAAAAAAGGGAGTGTGGTGTCGTGCACGCTGACGGGACCTGAGCAGCTTGGTGAGAGGGGAGATGGTCAGCAAGGCATTGGGTGACTTAAGAGAATCTAACACACGATATCAACTCTTTCGTGGCTGTGGTGTTAGTTTTGCACATTGCCTCATACTCCACTGAAGCCTGTTATACATACAGGCATCTGGCTGACTAAGTTCCAAGTCTAGGTCTGTGGAGAACAGAAACCAGACCTTAGCCTCAGGAAATGAAATGCGAAACAAGGCTGTGTAGGCACTTGGGTAAATGTCCCCAAGAACATAAGCCCTGCCATTTTGTAGGTGCTGCATGTGTGAGGGTAGTGGTTAACCCTAGGCTATCCTATTTAAATCTCATGGGATAGGGTGACTTGGCTGATGATGTTCAGGTTACTCTGGAGTTTTGCTATTTGTGAGAAAAGTTGCATTGAGTCACAGATAGCTGTGTGAGTTGAGAGACAGACTGTGTTATAGCAGGTAGAAAAGGTGATGATGGGGAGAGGGGAGGAGAAGGAGGGATTGGGTTTATGTGTGCGTGTGTGCATATGTGTAGGAGGGAGGACAGTAAGGACAATGCTAAAGAATCGTACAGGCAATACACTGGAGTAGAACAGGACCTGTGGTTCTTAACCTTTTAGGGGCTCTAGATCACACTGAGAATGTGATCAAAACTATTGGCTTTTCCAGAAAACAACAACAACATCTAATGTGCCAAATAGTTTTCCATGAGGTGGATTCTGAGCTCGTCTTCAGGATCCAGGTTGAGCCCCCATGCTTAGGGAGTATTCTGTGGCCGGGTGGTCACTCTTATCCATTGGTGAAAATGTTTTCCCTGGAGTCCCGGCTGTGGGCCTGTGTTGTAGAACACGTGAATGCTATTCCCAATACACAGTTTTATGTGTGGGTGTGTTGTATGAATGAGAAAAGGTGCAACCTATGGGATGATGAACTGGAAAATATTTTCTGACCTCTGAGGTGAACTAATTAGAAAAGATGTCCACTCTCAGTCGATAGCCTCTTCTAGGGCTATGACTTGTTATTAAGAGCTGAATTTTGTCTCCTAATTCTTTTTTTGAAGTCCTGATGCTTAGTACCTTCAAATGTGACTGTGTCGATGGTTTCAGACTCACTATAGTTTGACTTATATATATATTTTTACTTTATAATGGTGTCTAAGCGATATGCATTCAATAGAAGCTGCTCTTTGGATTTGAATTTTGATCCTTTCCCAGTGAACAATATGTGATAAGAGACTCTCGTGTGATGCTAGGCAGTGGCAGCCAGCCCCAGTTCCTAGCCAGCCGCACGATCACCAGGGTGAACAGTCCATTTTCTACAATGTGGTGTTTAATGTATTTTTGACTTAAGATATTTTTAATTTATAATTGGTTATTGAGATATAACCCCATTATAAGTTAAGGAGCATTGGTATGTGAAGATAGGGCCTGTAAAGACGTGATAATCATTACACGAGGTCATAGGGGTGGGCACTACTCCAATGTGACTGGTATTGTTATAAAAGGAGATATGAGGACAAGGACACACACAAAGGGAAGACCTTGTGAAGACACGGGGGAAAGTTGCCCATCTTCAAGCCAGGGAAAGAGGCCTTAGAAGAAATGACCCTTGACCTTGATACCTTGACCTTGGCCTTCCAGCCTCCAGAACTATGAGATAATAAATGTCTGTTGTGTAGCCGCCCAGTCTGTGGTGTTTGCTTAGGCTGCCCAAGCACCTGATGTTCTTGGTGAACAAGGCCTGTGCTGGGTTCACAGCCCACATGCTCTCTCTGCTGGCAAACTTCTGCAGCAAACTCCACACGTTGACGAGGTGGGCCTCAGTGTGTTGGCACTTTCTGGAACTTACTTGCAGGGTGACTCACATGACTTACCATGATGCCTCCCCAGAAGGGATAGCCTCCGATGAATGACACAGCTGCATAGTCCATGATGAGGGTCCCCAAGATGCTGCCGAGGCTGATGTGTATCAGGCCGATCAGAATCTGTATGGCCTGTCAGGGGAGTCACAAGATAGTCACATTTTAATAAAATTAAAATTTTAATTTCCCCACCTAGAAAATACTACTGCTTACATTTTGGTGTATGACCGTCCATTATTTCTTTCTTTCTTTTTTTTAAAACCTATCTTTAGTGTTGACTGTATGACAGATGTTCCTCCTTCTTCCCCAAAGACCCCCTCCCTACTCCTTCCCCTTTTCTGCCTCCCCCACACTATTGTCTATGTCCATTGGTTACTCATATATGCATGTAAGTTCTTTTGTTTATCTCTTCCCACCCCTCTTTCCCCTTCTTTTTGAGGTTTGTCAGTCTAACAACCAACTGTACTTTTTAATTCCTTCAACATTTCACCCATTCCCTCAACCCTCCTGCCATCTGGCAACCAACACAAAGTCCTCTGTATCTATGAGTCTGTTTCTGTTCTACTTGTTCATTTTGTTTGTAGATTCAATTGTTGATAGATCTGCATTTATTGTCATTTTATTGTTCATATTTTTTATCTCCTTCTTTCTTCACGAAGACCCTTCAACATTTCATATAATACTGGTTTGGTGGCGAGGAACTCTAGCTTTTTCCTGTCTGGGAAACTCTTTATATATCCACTGATTCTAAATGATAGCTTGGCAGTACAGAGTAATCTTGGTTGTAGGTTCTTGCTTTTCATCACTTTGCATATTTTTGCCACTCCCTTCTAGCCTGCAAAGTTTCTTTTGAGAAATCAGCTGATAGTCTTATGGGAGCTCCCTTGTAGGTAACTGCTTTTCTCTTGCTTCTTTTAAGATTCTTTCTTTGTCTTTAACCTTTGGCATTTTGATGATGATGTACCTTGGTGTGGACCTCTTTGGGTTCATCTTGTTTGGGTCTTTCTGTGCTTCCTGGACTTGTATGTCTGTTTCCTTTACCAAATTATGGAAGTTTTCTGTCATTATTTTTTCATATAGGTTTTTAATTCTTGTTCTCTCTCTCCTCCTTCTGGCACCCTCATGATGTGAATGTTGGTACATTTAAAGTTGTCCCAGAGGCTCTTAACACTATCCTCATTTTATTTCGGATTCTTTTTTCTTTTCGCTGTTCTGATTGGGTGTTTTTCCTTCCTTATATTCCAAATTGATGGTTTTCTTCTTGGCTTTGCCTACTTTACTATTGATTCCCTGTACATTATTCTTTATTTCAGTTAGTGTTTCCTTCATTTCTGACTGGCCCTTTTTTTATGCTCTTGAGGCCCTCACTAAGTTCAATGAGCATCCTTATAACCAGTGTTTTGAACTCTACATCTGTTAGATTGCTTATCTCCATTTTGTTTAGTTCTTTTCCTGGAGTTTTGTTCTTTTCTTTCATTTGGGACATATTTCTTTGTCTCCTCATTTTGGCTGCCTCCCTGTGTTTGTTTCTATGTATTAGGTAGAATTGTTAAGTCTTCTAGGCTTCTTAGGGTGGTCTATTGTAGTAGGTGTCCTGCAGGGTCCAGTGGCACAGCCTCTCTGATCACTTCAGCTGTGCCCTTGAGGTGTACCCCTCATGTGGACTATATACCCTTCTATTGCAATTGACTCTTGATTACTGTTGACATGTCAATGGGAGGGGTTTACTTAGGCTGATCAGCTGTAAGGACTGGCTGTGTCCACTGACCTCTGACTTCTGACCACCTTAGAGGACTAACTGTGCAGGGGTCCACCACATAGAGGAAGACTTACTTGAGCAGGGCTCTAGTACCCACTGAGTCCATTCCTTGAGTATGTCACTTGTGGAGGTGGTTGGGTGGTAGTGTTTCACCATGGTCTGAAGCTGTCCACTGGGTGTGCTGGCTCTGGGGCAAGGCCAGCCACTGTCTCTGTTCTACCCAGGGCCACCTGGATTAAGCTACAAAGCGGTCTGCAGGTGGCTGCTTGTTGTGCTGGGCTTGGAGGTGCCCAGGAAAGCCAAGCTGTGAACTAAGGCTGGCTGCTCCTAGTGCTGGGCATGGGTCCAGTTAGTGAGAAGTATGGGGCTCGCTGAGGCCAGATGCTGCTTTTTTGAGAGAATTTAGGAAAATCTGACACAGGAGCCAATACAGGCATTTCTATGGCAAAGCTACTGGAAATAGCTTGGGTTGGCCTGAAAGTTGGGTGGGGCAGGGCCTCAGGAAATCACCAGGGTAGAGCAAACAGTGTGAGCCAGGTTGCTAGTGTCCCAGATATGGCACCGGGCTGCTTGCCCTGTGGGGGAAGGGCTCACCTAAGGTACAATGGCCTCTGTCAGCATGTCTGTCTGGGAGAAAGCTGCCTTACAGCTCTTGCCCTGATGCCAAACAACTCAGTTCGTCCTGGTATGTCTCTGGTGCCTTTCAAATTGCCTCCTCCACACTGGAGCCTGGAGGGTGCCCGGCTAAGTATTTCTGTATGTGGCCCTTTAAGAGGAAATGCCTGGGGCTGCAGCAGCCCCAGCCTCCTCAGCTTCAGTTGCTGCTGGTTTTTACAGCCAAAATTATGGGGACCTCTCTTCCTGGCACTGGAATCCTAAGCTGGGGGCCCCTCACTCCTCAGAGAGGACCTTCACAGCTGAGGGGTCCCTCCTGATATTTATCTGCCCCACATATATATCATTCTTGAGATATATAATACATTCATTAAATCAGTGTTATAATGTTGAACATTTTGGTTGTTCCACTTTTTCTTATTGTAACAGGGTATAGGGTATAAAAAAACCTCACACCCAATTAACTAATTGAGGATTAAAAATAAGAATATGCTAATAAGACTTATAGTCTAAAATATTAGTAGTTTTATCTTAAACCTGTCACAGGTGGCAGCAGTTCCAGTTCCTCATTTCGATGACCTGTACCACAGAAGTGTAGTAGATGCCAACTTTGTAGTTGTAGGACTTCCATTCAGCTCGGTTACAGGTAGTTTTGAATGATGGTTGTTGTGTAGTTTAGTTGTAATTTTATGTGGCTGTGGGAGGAGGTGAGTACTGCATTTAGCTACACTGCCATCTTGATCAGAGTCATTATTTTTTTTTCAAATATATACACTGTTAATATAAAATGTCCCTGCATATTTAACTTAATAGTACATCAGAAACACATCCTCATGGAACTAATTCTTCTTTAAACATATGCTTTAAAGAATTACCCAGATTCCACTATGTGGATGTGTTGTGGAGTATTTGAAACAGAGATATTGGGCAGTTAAGATTGTTTCCATATTTAAACAACAATGTGATGAACATCTTTGTAGATAAGTCTCTTATCTTTATGATAATGTTTAGGATTGAATTATGTCTGCCTCTCCTCCATCAAATTAATATGTTGCAGTTCAAGCCCCCAGTACCTCAGAATGGGATCTCATTTGGAAATAGGGTTGCTGCATATATAATTAGGTAATATGAGGGATATTAGGATAGGGTGCTCCCTAGAGGACTGCTATTCTTTTAAAAGATTGCCATATTAAGAGACTCACATGCACACAGGGGAATGTCAAGATTGGTGTTATTCTGCCAAAACCCAAGGACCTCCAGAAGCTAGGAGACTGGACTGGAATAGATCATCCCCTAGAACCTTCAGAGGAAGCATGGCCTAATGGATGTCTTGGTTACCAACTTCTGGCCTCCTGACCTGAGACAGTTAATTTCTGTTGTTCTAAGCCACCCCATATGTAGTACTTTGTTAAGGCAGCTCTAGGAAACTAATATATATATTCTTGGCCAAATGATGTATATAGATCCGTATATGTACATGTATATGTATATGTATATGTATATGTACTACAAATATGGCAGTGAATATAAATATATTATTTCCTTAAATTTGCAGAAATGGTAGAATATTATATGAAATGTCTGCTCTGAATTCTTTTCTCATTAATGATATAGCTTGTGGGTATGTCCATATCATTACACAAAGAGCTAAGGAGCTTTTTCTATTGAAAGGAGAGAGAGATTTTTTTATTTAAAAAATATGTTATTGTTGATTTTAGAGAGAGAGGAGGGAAGTGGAGGGAGGGAGAGAGAGAGAGAGAGAGAGAGAGAGAGAGAGAGAGAGAGAGAGAGAGAGAGAGAACCACTGATGAGAAACCTCAATTGGCTGTCTCCTGCACTCCCCCTACTGGGGATCAAGACTGCAACTGGGGCATGTGCCCTGACCAGAAATTGTACTGGCTACCTCTCAGTACATGGGATGATGCTCAACTTACTGGGCAAGGAGCTTTCTTTTTATATCTCTACAACATTTCATTCTTTAGATATATAATACATTGATTTAACCAGTATTATATTGATGAACATTTTGGTTGTTCCACTTTTTCTTATTGTAACAGGGTATAGGGTGTAAAAAAAACCCAACAACTCATACCTAATTAACTAATTAATCAAGAATTAAAAGTAAGAATGTACTAATAAAACTTATAGTCTAAAATATTAAGTTTCATATTTAATCATGTCACAGGCAGCAGCAGTTCCAGTTCCTCATTTTGCTGGCCTATACCACAGAAGTGTAGTAGATGCCAATGGATGGCCAGGCCTGTAATATCCTAGAAATAAATCCCACAGAGAGAAAAAAAGCCAGATGTTGACAGACAGGAGAGAAAACATTGAAACCACATGAGGCCAGCAATATGACATGGCATGTGGCCAGAATTCCTTAGTTCCTGTTTCTACAACCCTCCTATAAAAACCTTTTGCTTCCCAGAGATGTTAAAATGGTTGTTAAGGCATGGACCTGCCATTTTCTCAGGTAATCGGCACCTGAATAAATCACTTTCCTACCATCAGCACCTGTATTGTGTGTTTGGCTTCACGGCAGCAGGCAAAAGAACCTGAGGTTCATTTGGGCTGGTTTCACTATCACAAACCATGCTGCAATAAATACCTTCATACATGTCATATTTCTCATGTGAATAGACAGGTCTGCAAGACAAAGTCTCAGAAATGGAATAATTGGGTATTTCAAAATTTGGCAGATACATATAGCCATCCATACAGGTTGTATCTATTAACATTACTATAAGTAGTATATGGGTGTAGAGCTAGGATCTGAACCCAGGCAGACTGGATCAGAATCCATGTGTGTTATCATTCAGCTATTCAATGAAATCGTCCTCCACTTGTCCTACCCAGGACAGACTTTTAGGGCAAAATCATCATGAGCTCTTATTTTGTTCCCATTGGGCAAAGATTTAATTTAGGCACATTGAGTTTAGACTCCAACTTCTAGCTTGCTGCACCCATCTTCTTCCAGAGGCCACATAGGTCAACCTGGATTGGCATCAGGACCAATGTTCCAATTTACTGCTTCTTTGTTGCTTTTCATTCTCTTTCCTAAAATGCCTCAGACAGAAAATACAAAGCCCCATACTGAAACCCTGATGATGCTCCTCAACTGAGTTTCTTAATGAATTTGGTGAGTTCAAGTCACCCCCAAGTGCTGGATTAGGAGTTTCTGTATTTCCAAACCTCCTCCATTCCCTGTGACCCTGTGCGTGCAGTGTGAAATTTCACTTACCCCAAAAACTTTGCCCTCTTTCAAGGTTCTCTGTGCAGGTTGCATACCCAAAGGTGGCAATCCTTGTGGGTTCCCAGGAACTACATAAAGTTGGGACTGCTGGACTCGATACAGGGGCACCTGAGACATGCTTCCTGGGGCCCCATGGGGTGCCGTCACAAACACAGAGGTGGCCACACTGCCTGTTGAAGTCATCGGGTCCATGCTGCTAAAAAGTAAATGCAGTGGTGTCATCCTTCACATGTACACTACTGTTTACACTGAGAAAGGACTTATGTTTTCATTAACTCATTTGAGCATCTCAGGTCCCTATGAGCTTATAGTTTTGGAGATATTAGGTAGCAGTTAGTGGGCACGCACGCAGTCAATGCTTCACAAATACATGTCCTGAATCCTCACACCTGCCCACTTTCACAGGAGAGAAAACTAAGGCCCAAAGCAATTAAGCACTACAGGGGCCAAGAGGTGTGTCGTTTCGTTTTTGTATCTTTTACCATGCTTAGCAGGATGTTTTGCACATAGTGGTCTCTCAACATTGCAGAGCTGGAGAGTCTCTTGGAGAACACAGGCCAATTCTCTCAATTTCTGTAAAAGGCAACTGAGGCTGGGAGTGTGGATAGGCATCCCCCTAGGTCCTAGTCATTTACATAGTTGTTAAATGGGGATCCTTTTCCTCCAAGAAAGCCCATTGCCAAGGCAGAATACATTCATTGGGGGTTTCATGCTGCTCAATTTTCTAGGTCACTTGTGAATTCTGGTGTGGTTAAAAAAATTTTTCTTTGCTTCTTTCTTCTTTTCTTTTTTTTTAGGGACACAAAGTTAATTAACTTTACTTTGCTTGTTCCACTATAAATTTCATTTGGATACAGAACTCTTATGTTTCATGCAGGAAATTTAGAGAAAAAGTTAAAATGAATTGTAGTAACATACTCAGAAGCAAGTTCTAAACACAGGTTAGGTAAAGGTAGTGACTCACAGAATACCACACCAGCAACATAACAGAGATAGATTTGAACACAAGATGGTATAGTAAATCCTCAGGAACACTCTAGAAGTTGGCATCTCTGGTAATTGGATATGTTAGTAGGACTCTCAGCTATAGAATATTCTAAAATGACTTAATTTGCTCACTTGAATCTCCCATTTGAGATGTTGAATTTTTTGAGGCATTCTGCCAGGTGGGTTTTATGATCTATTTTCCTGTTCTTCAGATACTACTTGTACTTTCTCCTGAACACCATAAACTGATATACATATATTTACTGAAATACTTTATCCCCAGGATGTCTCTTGTACAAGGTTCCAAGGTCCTATACAATAGTGACAATATTCATTAGTTTTAAGTATAACTGCTACCCCTGAGTATCTGGTAAGTAACTTCGAATCACGTCATTTTAACTACAGTTTGTTCTCAAGAAGCTCTCACAGATCTTTACACGCATATTTTCTAGTTTTTATAATAACTCTGTGGGGAAGATTCTATTCTTGTTTTTGAGAAAGTAACTAAAGATCCTAAGAAGCCTGAAACACCAATCAGGAAGAATATATGTACCCCTATGTTCATAGCAGCACTATTTACAATAGCTAAGATTTGGAAACAGCCCAAGTGTTCGTCAGTAGATGAGTGAATAAAAACACTGTGGTACATGTACACAATGGCATACTATACAGCTGTAAAAAAGAGAGCTATCTCTTACCCTTTGACACGACGTGGAGGGAACTGGAGAGTATTATGCTAAGTGAAATAAGCCAGCCAGAGAAAGACAAGTACCACATGATCTTACTTATTTGTGGAACATAATGAACAAAATAAGCTGTTGACCAAAAGAGATTCAGAATCACAGAAGTAGGGAACAGACTGACAAACCTCAGAGGGATGGGGGTGGGAGGGGAGGGAAGAAATAAACCAAATAACTTATATGCTTATATTCACAACCAATCAACATGGACACTAGGCTGGGGAAGGCAGGAGGGGGGTGGGAGCGGGAAGGACGGGGTCAATGGGGAAAAGGGGGACATCTGTAATACTTTCAACAATAAAAAAAAGAAGTTTCAGTATTTCCAATTTAGGGTCTTATGAAGCAGATTTTTTTTTTATTTTTATTCTTACCTGAGGACATTTTTCCATTTTTTTTGTTCAGATAGAGTTGGAGGAAGAGAGAGAGAGAAACATCCACGTGAAAGGGACACATCGAGTGGCTGCCACCTGCACAACCAACCAGGGCCGGGGACAAACTGCAACCGAGGTACGTGCCCTTAGCGGGAACCGAACCCGGGTCTCTCTGGACAGGGTCTCTCTAACCGCTGAGCCAAACTGGCTAGGGCTGAAGCAGATATTTTAAACAATCTCTCTAGCTGCAAACTTTTCATGATGTTTCTTAAAGAATGGCACTTTGTATTACAAGTTATCATAATTTTAGCAGCTTACAACAGAATTCATTTTTTATTAACTCATCTTTGCTAGGTCAGAAGTCTGGCATGGCGTGGCTGGGATCCCTGATCAGGGTATGACAAGGCTGAAAGCAAAGTGTCTAACAAGACTGAATTCTTTTTCTTTCTCTCTTTTTTTTTAGAGCAGACTCACAAAGAAAGCACAATAAAACCACCCACACCCAGGGTTATCACAAGTCTCATTTGGATGAAAAACTTTATCAGCATCCCTCCTACCATTCTATTAGGTATACTCACTTTTCTTTGACAGCAGCTAAGTCTCTCTTGCCCGTCTCCCACAGTGCTTGCTGTAGGCAACTTTTTTTCCCAGAAGGGCTCAGAGTTTCTGAAAGAGCAAACACTGGGTTCTGTTGGAAAGTATCTTTACAAAGATACAAAACAAGGTGCTTCTCTTAAGTGGCAGGGCACGTCCTCAGCTGCCTAGAGCTCACTTTCCCACCCACATTTATTGACAAGGAACCAAGGAAATGCAATTCCATTGGTTAAGTGTTTAACAGTCCTGTGTGGTTCAAAAGGGTTGTGCTTGTGGTCAGAGAGACACAGTAATGAACTAGGTAATGTATATAGCTGTGTGTAACACAAAATAACAAATGCCCCAGACGAGAAACAGAAACTCAGTCATCATGTGATTTCTTCCATGTGCGGTTTTAACACTGGTTTCTGAGAACAGGAAGTTCAGTAGATTGTCTGTTGGTCCCCCACCCACTGTTTGTGGTCAGGGTAGTTCCTTGGCCAGGTAAAGACTGACTACAATACGCTTATTAAGAAACTGCCAATATGTGAATTCCTTTTATCAGCTTGTTAGTATATTTTATTCTATTTCCATTTCATGGTTAGTCAAAGTAGTAGAAAGTTTTTATTCCCTGTTCCAAATTATTCTATCACTTGGGATTTCTCTACGCCCTGCCCACATTTTGGAGGAAGCCCCAGTATTAAATGTCCCTCGGATTATCCTATTTGACGGTTCCGTTGCAGTCTGACTAGTTGCCTGACTGCTGTAACAAAAGAAAATGGATCTGGATGGGCACGTGTAGTCCGCTTCTATCCTCGTTCTCCCCACCCTGCCCCAAATGGAGGCAAGCATACATCTATGGCTAGTTTTTGTTTAAAGGAAGAACTTGGAGGCCTAGTCATGAAAATTAACACAGAGCTCCCAGTAAATACGTGAGGACTTGTCCTCCCCTGGAGAAGCCCTGGATTAGAGAAAGCTCAAGGCAGTGCTGTGAACATGATTTTTTTTTCTGTTGAATGGATACATTTTTCTACTTTCTCTGTGGATAAAAAACAGTGCATACGCCCTGGCCAGTTTGGCTCAGCGGTTAGAGCGCCGGCCTGCGGTCTGGAGAGACCCGGGTTCGGTTCCCGCTAAGGGCATGTACTTCGGTTGCAGTTTGTCCCCGGCCATGGTTGGTCGTGCGGGTGGCAGCCACTCGATGTGTTCCTTTCACATCGATGTTTCTCTCTCTCTCTGTTCCCCTCTCTCCCTCCCACTCTACCTGAACAAAATGGAAAAATGTCCTCGGGTGAGGATAAAAAACAAAAAACAAACAAACAAACAAAAAAAAAAACAGTGCATACAATCTCCAACTTGCCTTATAACTAAAAAACGTTTTTCATTGCTAAAGCAAGTTTTTCTTCCCCTCTTATGAAAGTCTTTGCGAATTGAGAGCTGGGAGTGGGGAATGCGTGAGGATGTAATTTGTACGAATATAGTAAATAAATTAATAAGTTGGTTGTCAGAATCTTGTAATGATTTTCTACTTTGAAAAGATTCATCCCAAGTGCAAAAATCTAATAAAGTTGTGGTTTAAAAATGAGGATTACATTTTGAAATTATAAAATGAAATAATGTTTAAATACTACATGAAATAAATGTTTGAGCAGGGTTCAGTTTTTAAAAGCATAAACCCTTTTATTGCCTAACAATTTTTTAATGAGCAAAAGAGACAACTTAATGTTGAGTAGTCCCAAGTTCTCTGCCTCGTTATAGCATGAAGAACAATAACCTGCAAATCGACAAGCTAACAATGAGTAGTTATAAAGATGAAATTTGAGAAAAGAAGGATGTAGTACTAAATGTCAGTGATTTTAGAAGGGACATGAAATGTAATAAACTGTTATGTGTGTGACCAAATAGCTGCCATACTAGGGAGTGCAGTTAATATACTGGTATTTTCTCAGTATTCACCTCTAGATTTCCAGAATGCTTCTGCCTGAATTCAGGCTCTAAATTGTCATCTTCCTTATATTTTGCTTATTTCTACGGGAAAATTATATATTCTTTCCATTTTAAAATCATTTTGAATTTTCAGTTACGTTGACATACATTATTATATTAGTTTCCAGTGAGTATACGTTACGTAATTTACTAAGTGATCATCCCGATAAACTTTTCACCCATCTGAAACCATGCATAGTTGTTAGAATATGATTGACTATATTCCCTGTGCTACACTTTACATCCTCATGACTGTTCTGTAAAAACCAATTTGTTCTTCTTAATCCCTTCACTGTTTTCATGCATACTCCTGCCGAGACCTGCGCAGCTAGTCAAACCAGACCTGAGGAGGGGCAACAGGAGATTAAGAAGGACACAGAGACATTATACAGAGAAAAGCTGGGGCCAGGTGGGACAATGCTCTTGGATGGAGAAACCGTGACCCTGAGCTAGCTCAGCGTGTTTATTATATAGCAATAATGAAGGGGGAAAGTTCAAAAACTTCATTATCGTCAAACACCAGATGTTTCCACCAGCCTCTGAACTCAAGGTCGATACTGTCCATACGTTCCTGCCCGCGGCTCAGAAGGCTCCTGCGTAGGCCTTGCCAGCACACAGGATCAACAGGAGGCCTTGGGCAGAAAGCTCCTGGGTGAGATTTGCAAACACCACAGGAGCAACAAGAGGCCTTGGCTCAGCCACCCTCCACATGCCCCCAAACCTCTCCCATCTGGCAACCATCAAAATGTTCTCTGTATGGATGAATCTATTTCTTTCCTGCTTGTTCCTTTATTTTGTATTTTAGATTCAATTCTTGATAGATACGTATTTATTGCCATTATATTTTTTATATTTTAAATCTTTTTTCCCCCTTCTTAAAGAAGACACTTTGACATTTCATATAACACTGGTTTGGTGGTAATAAATACCTTTAGCTTTTTCTTTTCTGGAAAGCTCTTTATGTCTCCTTTGATTCTAAATGATAGTGTTGCTGGGTAGACCAATCTTGGTTATATGTCCTTGCTTTTTATCACTTTTAATATTGCCAATTGCTTCTGGCCTGCAAAGTTTCTGTTGAGAAATCAGCTGACAGTCTTACGGGAGCTCTGTTATAGGTAGCTAATTGCCTTTCTCTTGCTGCTTTTAAGATTGTCTCTTTGGCCCTGGCTAGTTTGGCTCAGTGTTTAGACTGTCAGCCCATGGACCAGAGAGTCCCAGGTTTGGTTTTTGCTAAGGGCACGTACCTCAGTTGCAGTTTGTTCCCAACCCAGGTTGGAGTTGTGTGATGGCAACCACTTGATGTGTCTCACTCACATCAATGTTTCTCTCTCTCTCTCTTCCTCCCTCTCTCCCTACGTAAGTCTAAAAGACATAATTCTCCCACATAGTTTTGCTTAAGATAAGTTGTTTGACTTCAGCTCTACGTGGTATCAAGCAAGAAACATTCCCGCATATTTTCAGGTTACCTTAGTTTAGAAGTAATACTTCTATTCCTCAATTCTAGCTAAACTTGAGTCCCCCAGAGAGGGTTCTTAACAGAAGCTGTTTTATCCTGATCTGAAAGCTAGAAGCACAATGACTCACTCTCTTCACTATATTCTGCGTGATGCAAGGCTTGCATAATTCAGCTGACAATCAAGCCTGCAATGATCAGTTCTGAGATGGCACTGAAGAGTAAAAATGGTAAAAGCATACTACTGGCCATCTGAATTAAAAAGGATAAAAATATTCTTCATGCTAATTAACCATTTAAAATTATACAAGAACCACATGTAGAAAACAGGCAGTAAATATCAGTCATCATATCAGTCTCACACAACTATAATTATCTCAGGGTATTTTCCATAACAACAAAATGTGTTTTAAATTTACTGAATACTTATTCATGTACCACGTAGTATGTTAAGTATTTCAATTCTAGCAACAACCCTACAAGTTGGGTACTTTTATTTCTATATTACACGTGACAAAACTGAAAAGTACAGAGATAACCTATCACACTACAGGCTGTTGGGAGTCTTCAGGGTTTGGTACTGGGTACCTGTCAGTTTTGCTGTTTTCGTTCTCTCTTTTGGTGAAGCTGATTGCATGATCTGTGTTTTAGGCTTTTCCATTAAATGCATGTAGAACTTTCAGGTTCTATTTTCTTTTAACTTACGTTATAAATATTATTGCGCATGGTGGATGGAACCGTTCTCTCACTCTTTCCACATTTCTACCATGGCCCAAAATAGGAGTTTCTGCTCTCTTAGAGCTGGCTGAAGAATGGCTTTGGTGAGTCCCAGTGCTTTTCACGTACAAATCTCCAGGTGAGAAGGAGGGGTTTATCTAATTCATGATTCTGAGAGAAGGAACACAGATCCTCCGGGTTCTCCTTTTTTCCAGAATGGTTTGTGTTTATGACCACAGGTTCTCCTTAACATCTGATAACTGACTGGTCCTAGCATGGGCAGGCTGATGGTCTAACTGTAACTAGGTGGATGAGATTAATTCATGAGGGGAGTTACCAGCAAGCTCATTTGGCCAAAGATATAAGATTTGTTCGTTAACTGTCGTAATCAACAATAAAGTGGATAGTTTTATCTGCATCTGCTTGATTCTTGTGTCTAATCTCAGTTGATTCCAAACACGAAAGAAGAGCAGGTGGCTATTTATTGGCCTCCTGTACTAGTTTTCTAAGGCCACTGTAATAAAATATCACAAATGTGTGCTTAACACAACTGAAATTTATTGTATCAAAATTATGGAGGGTAAAAGTAAAAAACCTTTAGAGGATAATTCTTCCTTGCCTCTTCCAGCTTCTGGTAGCCCCAGGTGTTACTCAGCTTACAGAAGGAATAGCTCCAGTCTCTGCCTCCATGCTTACATGACAATCTTTCTTCTGTGTTTGTGTCCAAATTTCCTTCTTCTTATAAGAATACCAGCTGTATAGGATCAGTGGCCCACCCTACTCCAGTGTGACCTCATCTTAACTTATTATATCTATAAAGACCCCATTCACAAATAATTACACCTATCTTTTGGGAGGACATGGTTCAATCCATAACAGTCTGTTCTCTACCCCACCTCCTCCCATGTTTATCTGATGCCCAACATCTCCAGGAGTTTCAACCCATTTCAATATCAACTCTAACTATCATCAAATCAAAAAGCCCCAAATCTCATCATATAAATGATCTAACTCAGCTATGAGTGACTCATAGTATGGTCCATCCTGGGACAGAATTCCTCTCCATCCGTAGATCTGTGAAAACAGAAAACAAGTTATCTACTTCTAAGATATAATGGTGGGAGACGCATAGGCTAGATACTTCCATTACAAAAAAGACAAATGAAAAGGGGTTCCAAGCAAGAATAAAACTAAGCAGGACAATTTTTATTTTATTTTATTTTATTTTGAATTCAAAGCCTGAGAATAATCCTGTGTGGTCCAATGTTCTGTGTTTTGGGTCTACTAAGAATATGGTCCTACTTTTTTGGTTCACCAGGGTGGTAGCCCCGCCCTTCTTAGCCTACTGGGGCAGTGGCATCACTCTTTTTAAAAAAGCTTTTTAATAGATTTTTAGAAAGAAATACAGGGACAGGAAGAGAGAGAGAAACATTGATGTGAGAATGAAACATCAATTGGCTGCCTTTTGCACACCCCCTACTAAGGGATGGAACCTGCAACCTGGGCAAGTTCCCTGACCAGGAATAGAACTGGCAACCTTTTGGTGCAGGGGTTGACACCCAACCAACTGAGCCACACTGGCCAGGGCCAGTGGCCTCACTCTACGTCAGCAGTTCTCAACCTGTGGGTCGGGACCCCTTTGGGGGTTGAATGACCCTTTCACAGGGGTCGCCTAAGACATAACAGTAGCAAAATTACAGTTATGAAGCAGTAACAAAAATAATTTTATGGTTGGAGGTCACCACAACATGAAGAACTGTATTAAAGGGTCACGGCATTAAGAAAGTTGAGAACCACTGCTCTAGGTTATTGTTGTCTCAGCCTATACTAAACCAAAAATGAAAACATTTGTGACATAAAATGTGTCTCGTTTTCCCCTTTAATTCTTGATTTTATCTGATGCTACATGGGGTCCAGCTCCACTATGGAACAGAAAGTCTGGACACTGGCCCTGCTTCTAGCTTTGCCGAACCCACAGCTGCCCCTTTCAGTACTGGACCAAGAGACAGGGGACTTTGCAACCCAGGGAATGTAACTTCACACAAATATAGTCTTTTACTACATCTCATTCTTCCATGGGGGCTTCTAAAATGCTTATTTCAGCAGTACCCCAAGAGCCCCACTCCCATGAGCAATGGAGAAATCTGACCCACTGGTTTCTCCAGTAACACTATTATTAACCACTTTTTTTTTTTTTTCAGATGAATGTAATTACAGAGTAATGTAATTTGCCCATGTTCACACAGCCAGAGGTAGGGGAGTCAGGATTTGAATTCAGGCGATCTACCTCCAGAGCTGTGATCCTAACCACAAGGGGAGAAGTTCTAAACGAGAAAGTGACTGTCCTTTGTCGGATGTATCTTAATGATATGTGACTTGTATTTTAATGATATTCTCTAGACCCAAGTTTGCTGAAGGCAATTCTCTTTTCAAACATTATTTTGTCTTATCTCCTTTCCTAACTAAACACAAATATTCTAAGCTTACCCTACCTATGTCTATACCCTTCCCACTGCTTTGACTCTAGGTCAGAGTTTTGTGTGGTTCTATATACCCCTTTAGATAGCTTGAAATGATTTATTCCATCAAAACCCTCACATCTGACACCCTATAAAACCTAGTCCTCACATTGCATCCTCCACATGCATTCACAAAAGATACACTGGAGTGTGTCCTTATAAAAAGGGATTCAATGATTTTTTTAAACCATCCAAACATTTGGAAAAGTTCCCGCACCCACCCCCCCAACCCCCCAAGTGAGCTCAGAAACAATAATTTCTTCTGCTCAGTTTGTGTCTGGTAATCTTTTTATCTTTGGCATTGCTGCGAAGAGTCCACCATACCCTACGTCATGTAGCATTCCTTTGTGCTTTCACACTGGTGGATCCCAAGGTGATGAACTGTGGATAGAAACAGGCACTTGTTAACACCCATTCTTGTTGATGGTTCCCCAAACAAGTACTTTTCCCAGTGCCAGTGGTGTTCTTGAGATCAGAAGGATCAGTGAATTCTCTGAAGAAAATGGTTTTAATGATTTCAGTTCTGTGGTGACCACTAGTAGGCTCTCTAAGAAATGGAGTCACCATTTCTCTGTTATGGAGATGAAGAGGTAAAGTCTCTAGTCATTAATGAAACCTTTATTTGGTGATAGAACTTAGGGATCTTGCAGTGATTTTATGAGAAACAAACTATAGGTACTTCACTTGTTTTGATTTTTATTTCTTAAACTCATGACCTAAGTTATTAGAAAGTAATCCCTAGTGGCTAATAGGGTGGCTCTCACTTGCAAAAATATTTCCCCCATATTTTTGTAGAAAAAATTTCATTAATAGAAAGTAGTTTCAGAAAGCACGTGATCTGCAGAGTAATAGGTTGACTTCTGCAAATGTCATATCTTAAGTGCTATCATCTCCTGCTGGCACTAGTTTAAAGGATTATTGTTTCTGGTACATTAAGAATTTGTTTTCCCCAACAGCAGATCTTATATCTTCAATCTGCAGTACTAACAAAAGGTGACTCATTTGAAGGGCACCAAGAATCTTTAGGTCCAAGAAAATGAGATCCTATCATGGAAGCCAAGTACCTTAGCCTGATTTTAAAAAATCTCTGACACATAATGGCCGAGTCACTCTGTAAAAGTTACTAACATTTTCTAAGTCTTTGATTCCTCATTAGTAAAATGGGGAGCAATAACAGCTATCTCATAGGGTGTGTCAATTTAATAAAACAGACCTGAGGAACTTTTGAAAGGTACTTCACACTAGATACACAGTGGAATAATTACTGTCTGTGACTAATTTCAGCTGTAAGCATCTCTTCTACACCTTGGACTAAGGATCTTTCCTTGATGCTTGTAATAGGCAATTCATTCTTTCAGTTCAAGGCATTTCTCTTAGGACATGCAGGCCATTCCAGAAAGTTCTCAGTGCTAGTAAATGCCCTCCACTTGAGAACTCATGCTACAGGGTAGCCGCAAAGGCAATGTCTCTCACCCAGAGCATTGATTACCAGGCACTTTTCTAGGTGAATTCCTGGTTGCCATGTTTTGTCTTTACAGAAATGTCTCTCAATCCAGCCATAGTTGATTGGAGAATGCATGGGCATCTGACCAACTGAGCCAATCATAGTTCCCTTCCCAGGAAATTGGATTTAGCACTAAAACAATAGAGTCCCAGTCTGGGCTTGTATCTTGAACAAGAAGCAATAGCATTGCCACATCGCACTTTTTGGAAAGAAGAGTGGAGGAACACCCAGAGTAAAGAGGTGGAAAGAGGGTTCTCCCTAGAAATTCTGATGGTTCTCACTTCCTTGATACTAGTTGCTTTTTTTAGGCCTGCTTATGAGACACACTTGCATTTTTAAAATAAAGTCTCCTTTATTTTGTTAAAATTTATGTAAGAAATACATAAAGTAAGAGTTTTCATAATGTTCCAGAGTAATGGCAGTTTTAAAGCTTGGAACAAAAGGCAATGTTTTGCATCTTAAGTTCATAAAATTTCAAGAGGTCGTGGCTAGTGACCTTCTCCAAGGGCTTATTGGTTGGTGATGGTTCAGAGAAGTAGATATGGTCAATTGAATTACTGTCCCCAATTATTCTTTCCCCTTTGCCTGTTAGAGAGTTATACATCTTCACATGTTGCCTTGTGATTTGCAGGGCCCCCCCTCCACTCCAGGGAAGGATGACTTCTCACCGTGCTGGTATCGGATTTGAGCTTGTAACATGCTTCGACTGATACAGTGTGAGGACATGGCACATGCCACGTCTGAGCCAAAACCTTATGAAATATTGTAAGTTTCTATCAGTTTTCTTGCTCAGTTTCTCCTGTTGTGGGAATATCACTTCCCAGGATATTGTTATACTTCAGTGTGGATCCCAGAATAAAGACACATGGAGCAGACTCATAGCCCACCTGCAGCAATGAACAAAACTTACCATAAAAAAAGAAGAAAATCTTGCCATTTGTGACGTGGATGAAATTGGAAGGCATTATGCTAAGTGAAATAAGGCAGAGAGAAAAAGACAAGTACTATATGGTATCACTTATATGTAGAACATTAAAAAAGGTCAAACTCATAGAGACAGTGTAAAATGGTGGCTACCAGGGGCTGTGTGGGTAGGGAAAATACAGAGATGTTGGTCAAAAGGTACACATTTTCAATTATAAGATGAATATGTTTTTCTAATTATAAGATGAATATGTAGATCTAATGTACAGCATAGTTATTGTAGTTAATAAGTTAAAAGTGTATTGTATTATACACTTGAAATTTTCTAAGAAAGTAGATCTTAACTGTTCTTAAAATATATATAACTATGTGTGATAATAGATGTATTAATTAACTTGATTGTGGTAATCATTTCACAAAGTACACATGTATAAAATCATCATATTGTACATTTTATTTATTTATTTTTTTAATCCTCATCCAAGGACTTTTTTTTTTTTTTTTTTTTTTTTTTTTGCATCATCTTCAGATAAAGCAGGAAGGATAAAGGGAGGGAGAGAGAGAAAGAAACACCAGTGTAAGAAAGACACATCGACTGGTTGCCACCCACAAGACCCCAACCAGGGCCGGGGTCAAACTGCAACAGAGGCACATGCCCTTAGCAGGAACCAAACCCGGGTCTCTCTGGTCCGTGGGTCAACGCTTGAGCCAAACCGGCGAGGGCCATATTGTACATTTTAAACATATTACAATTTTTTTTTTATGAATCCCATTTATCTCCTTTTTCTTTTGTTGTTTGTGTTTTTGGTGTCATATTTAAGAAACCTAGGTCTAATTGAAAGTCATGAAGATTTATACCTATGTTTTCTTTTAGGCATTTTATATTTTTAGCTATTACTTTTTTAGGTCTCTGATCCATATGGTGTGGTATGGGTTGCAATGAGTTCTCTTGCATATGAATATCCAGTTTTCCCAGCACCATTTGTTGAAAGACTAGTTTTTGCCCCCCTATATGGTCCTGTCACTCATCTAAAATCAACTGACTGTTGATTCTTGGATTTATTTCTGGACTCTCAATTTTGATAGCTTTGTACTAGGTTTTAAAATTGGGAAGTATGAGTCCTTCTCTCTGTACTTTGTTTTGGTTAATTAGCATCGCTTGCCATCCATATGAATTTTAGGATGAGTATGTCAATTTCTGCAAGAAAAACCAGTTGGGATTTTGATAGAGATTACATTGAATCTGTAGATCAATCTGGGAATATTGCATCTTAACCATATTAAATTTTCCAATCCATTGAACACAGGAAATAGGTTCATTTATGTTAGTCTTCTTTTTTTCCCCAACAATATTTTGCTGTTCTAAGTGGACAACAAGTCTTGCACCTCTTTTATTAAATAAATTTATTCCTAAGTATTTTATTCTTTTGGTTGCTCTGTAAACTTCTTTGAGGGTAAGATTTGCTCTGCTCCTTGTGGCACTTAGTTGCTGTACTGGGAATGCAATGATTTTCTTCAAGGCCATTGACGAGCTGGGGAGTAGGGAATGGGATTAAGATAAGCTAAAATTCCACAGAATGTTCTTACCAAGGCTCAGTTGTGTTTTCTCAATTAATCATTCCTTTCTTGTGAGTTTCAGTTAATTTCCAGAACTGGGAGACAGTTGATTCTGACAGTTTTTTAAAAAAAATTTGTTTTCATTGATTTTTTTTTTAGAGAGAGGAAAAGAGAGAGAGAGAGAGAGATCAATCAGCTGCCTCCTGCACTCCCCCTACTGAGGATCGACTCTGCAACCTAGGAAATCGAACATATGGCTTTGGAGGTTCCCCAATCAAACAGTGTCCAAATATACAACAGCCTTTCATGATGTGCTCTCTGGTTTCCTGGTTTCCAGTCCTATTTCTTAAACAACACTCTAGGCCTTTCTGTGTGTGGTATGCTTGTGTCCTACTCTTTTTCTTTTTTAATCCATTCAACATTTTTCTATTTATCTTCAGATAGAGGAGGAGGGAGGGAGGGAGAGGGAGAGAGAGAGAGAAACATTGATGTGAGAGGGTCACATCGACTAGTTGCCTTCCACACGAGGCCAATCAGGGCCGGGAATGAACAACAACCGAGGTACGTGCCCTTGACCAGAATCGAAACTGTGACTCTTTGGTCCGCGGGCAGACACTCTAGCCACCGAGCCAAACCAGCCAGGGTGCTTGTGTCCTACTTTTTATTGTAGACTTTAAGCACTGAGTATGGCACATTTTTGGAGCACAACGATTGTTGAATAACTGTAAAATACAAAGATATTTCTATGTGTTCCTGCAGCCGGCGAACACCTGAACTGGCTTTCGTTTCATGATATTTTAGGTGATAGGTCTTAATATATGGGTTCATGCCATTCATGAAATTCATATTAAAGAGAAAAAATTAGAAAAGTGTTTGGTATGTAGTAGGTGAGCAATAAATGTAGCCATGGCTGTGTTGTTACTAGCACTCTCCTAAAGAGCAGGCTGAAACTCCCAGTAACTTTCCATCACATTTGGATGGTATGCCTGGAATGGACTAACTTAATCTGAGCTATGTGAATTTCAAAATGCCCTTTAGGGACCCTGGAGACACATCTGAGGTGACAAACAGTGATCATATGAAATAGCTGAACTCAGATTCAAGAGGATCTCATATGGACATCTGAAGCCTTAGGATGGAAAGAGAAAACAAACGGTTGACTAAAAAAAAACAAACCCAAATTGGGTGGATGCTGAGAACCGCAGATCTTGGTTTATAGTGCGACTCATAGGTCAACTCTCCTGCACCTTAACTTCCTTAAAATAATAGATTGCTCCACACAATGCTGGTTAGCCACCCAGCCCTCTGAATGGTGCTGGAATGCGTAGGGTGAGCATGGATCTTCTCAGCTCAACTACTGTGACCAGTGAAACATTCCTAGAGATGGGAGAAGCCTAGGCGCCAGGGCCTGGCAACTTTTGAGCTTTGGGTAACCGGATCTGAATCCTGGTGGCAACCCCGTCCTAAGCTCCCTACCCTCAAGTTATGCCCTGAGCACAGGGCCAGAGGGGCATGATCCTGCAGGTGGCAAGGTCAGTTCAGGGCCTCCCAGCCAGAGGAACCTGGTGGGATCCGCTTCTTCGGTTGTGCTCCTCGTCCTGCTTCGTGCAGTAACAATGTAGCAGTTGCGGTCAAGAGCGCAGCTGCGTGGGGCGCTCTCCTGGAGACCCGTGCAGACACGTGAGGCACAATGGAACCTCCGCTGCTCCACTGAGCCTGCAAGCTCCCGGGAAAGGATGGGGTAGTGGGCAGGCAGAGATCCCACCCTTCCCTGGGCTGTGTAGGCATCCTACTGTGTCCTTGGACCTGGTATTCCAGGGGAAGAGGCTGTGTTTGACTTTACCTGCTGGTTGATAACTCTGCAGAGACACCCCTTTGAAGAAGCGTCATAAAGGAAGTTCTCTGCCACCAAGAATCTTCTACATGCTGTGGTGGGTACAACACTGAGAAGAATAATTAGCTTCTTTGGTCCTCAATTACTCTGCCGAGTGGAGATAATACCTGCTCAGGTACCTCACAGTCTCATGCCACAGAACTTCGAAGACCAAAGCTATTATATAATCTACCACTATAGTTATTATTATTTTATTTTACTCTGATGAAGTAAAAACAATGAGTCAAATATTTAGAATCCTCCAGGATGGTGATTTTCATGAGGTCAGACTTTGCCTGACTTCTTTACCTTTGTGCTAGTTCCCCTCACCCCATTCATCCCACATGCTCCCTAACCCCTGGCAATCAGCTGTATTACCAGTGTATACCACTGTGTCTGGCACATAGTAAGAATGAATGAATGAATGAATGAATGAATGAATGAACCACAGAGTGCACACCCCTCTTCTTTTATCTTGCCTGGGGTGCTGATCGCTGTAAGACGTTTGTTCACTTTCTCTTTCTTCATTTGGACAGAATCTATTGGTGTTTTCTAAATACATCTTATGCAAAAAAGTCTGCTTTTTGCTTTGGGATCGCTTTTGCAGGAAGACGGTGCTGGGTGCTCTGTGGGTCATGGTGGCGGCGATGGCCCTGGGGTTTTCTTGAGTGAAATAATTCTGTAACTCAAGACAACCAGATCTAAACTGAGAAAACTTCACACTCAACACTCCCCATATAGAAAATATCAACTGGAGTCATCCATTTTCATTTTTATTTACAGAATGGGGAGAAACAAACATTGGGACGAACTTTTCTAAAATGTGATTCTAGAAAGCCACTTGAAAGAAAACAATGATGTTCTTTCTTCATTCATCATTAAACTTTTTTATTCTGGACTGAGGTCATGATGGCTCTGTTCTTTACCATGTAAGAAAAGGACCTTTTGGTATCATGAACCTGAGATAAGTGGAGTGTTAGTATACTGATCATCAATGCATTCTAAAAAAATGCCATTATTCTAAGTCACTGAATTTCTCTACTAAATGACTTTCCAAATTCTTCCCAATTAAATATCTATTCTGACGTGGTAAGAGTGATTCTGAGATACAGCATGCTGGGACTCAGGGAAAGGACACAATCGTGTTAAAAGAAACATTACTCAGCATATTCTCTTTCAGCTTATTCTTAAATGAGGATATATTCATTCTTACTTGGACTCCGAGAGTCTCTAAACCTGTTCTTGACTCATGTCATCCCTGGATAGATAAGTCATCTCTAAAAAGCTGATAAGAAAGGACTGTCTATGTCAGACCCCAGGATTTTTGGTGATCATTCTGGAAGGGTTGTTAGTGGAAATATTCTCGCCACTGAGGTTACCCCCCGCCCCCCGGAATCAACACCTGCTCTTGATGTTTTTCTGTTTCCATCTAATTTAGAAACTAACAACCATGCTTTATAAACCCTAAAAACCTAGACTAAACATACATGAATGTTTAATTTTCTAGTCAAACTAACCAAATTTAAACTGTTAAGAATTTAATGCTATGCTTAATTGTTACTATGTGAAAACAGAATTTAGGCTAAATGGAAAGTAGTTTACTACTCCATTGTAAACATACATTGTATTTTATCCACAAAGCATAATTTAACATTCAAAATTTTCTTGATGACTCTCTTCTTCCCTGTTTTCCCAATTCTATTCTCTATTGGTTTTCTCCTTCCCATGAGATCAACCCTCCAGAACAGGGTCAAGATTTAGGAACCCAGGGACTTGGGTTCAATGAGCTCACAGACTTATGCACTTCATTGCTGCTGTGTGTAGGTTTGTTTGTTTTGCTTTTGGCCAGAGACATAATATCTGTGTTTGACTGTTTGAGTGTCTTTACCTAGAACTTCAGCCCCCCAGTTCAATGTTTCCTAATGTCACAAACCTGGTCCTTTACCCAAGTTTTAATGTTGTGTTCTTATACCATGTCGGTCTTCATTATGTCCCTTGATTTTTCTCAGCTGTGGTTCTATGGTGTCTTCATGGGCAATGCCTTTTGAAGCTAGAGATTAGTCTACCACCTGTAAATTTACAACTCCCAAAGCTGAATCCCAGGCATCTCTACTGAGCTCTAGGTGCGATTTCCAACTTCTCACTAGATGTTGTGACTCCAAAACACCTCAGATGAAATAAATCCCAACCTCAATCTATCATCCAATCCAAAGTTGCTCTCTTTTCCTTTCTAGTTAAGAGGGCTAAAAACTTGCAATGAGTAGTAAATAAGTTCTAGAGTCCTACCGCACAGTATAGCAAATATAGACGGCAGTATTGTATTATAATCATCAAACTTGCTAATAAGAATTTTAATTATTTCAACTACAAAACAAAATGATAATTGTATGACATGATAGAGGTGCCGAGTATTGCTATAATGGCAATCATTTACAACATATACATGTATCAAATCAACATGGTGCACACCTTAAATTTGCAAAATGTTCTATGTCAAATATATTTCAATTAAAAAAATAAAAAGAAAAAGAAAACCATCACCCACTTGATTGTCCTGGCCAGGAAGTTGTGCACTACGTTCAAATGGAAATGATCAGAGAATCCTTTTAATATGATCTCCTAAACCTATTTCAATTCTGACTTCCTTTTCTCCACCCCACACAATTCTACTGTAGGCAGGCATCATTTACAGCATGAGAGCCTGGTCCACAGCACAGCAGCTACTCAGATGCATCTCCTCTCACCCACTCTCTCAAACTCTGTTTCAGCCTCATCAAGCTCTTTGCTCTCTTTAGATTTTTCTTCTCGTTATGAAGATTTAAAAAATTAAATTACTTCCATTTTGAATTATCCTGATTAATTTGGTAAATGTAGATAGGAAAATGAAATGATCAAATGTGAACCTTTGTTTCCTTGGGTAAGGACTTAGCTATTTCCCTCATTTCCTTCATGTTCTGAGGCTACGTCTTCACTTACACAGCCAATAATATTTTCTTTTCTCAAAATGTGTGAACCGAATTTCATTCCAGAGAATATGGAGCTTTGGGTTTCTGATCTATTGGTCACTGATGGCTTTTAAATTAAGTAACCTTAAGCTTTATTCTTAGTATTGATAGCTTTTTCATTCATATGCTAAATGCCCCCTTGAGAGGTTTTCCTTTATTTCAGGTTATTTTAATATACATCACTCAAATCCCAAAGGTCTTAGATAGGGTTTAGTAAGTGCTGAATAGCTGGGCTGTTCTATTCCTATGACCAGTCTACAGCTCCAACCTGAGGTTCTCCTGCAAAACCCTCATTTCCTCACACAATCTGAATTCTTTATTTTCATTCCTTCTCTCCTATCAAATCAAAGGTTGCCTCACTTTCGGTCAGTTGTGAATGAGTTTGAATGCCAAGGCTGCTGTTGCCCTATACCCAGGAGATGCTTGGAATGGAGAAATAAATTATTTGGGTATCATTGGGTTCACCCAGAACCATCAGTGTTTGATGATAGGACCTGTCATTACCTCTTCCCTCCTATCATGCTTTATTTTCCTTCTGATCTAAGGCTCCCAAATCCCTAGGATCTAAACTGTACCTGATAATCAGAACTCACAGACCCAGTGCATTGATCTCCATAGGATTATCTTTCAGTGAAATCGACCTGAGCCAGAAAATGATACATGTGCTATATTTTCTTATGAGGATATGGACACATACCTTTTTCATTCTAAAATGTTATCTAGAGAGAATTAACTTCATTTGGATATAGGCATCTATAGTCCAGACTATTTCAGCTCATATTCAGTGTCTAGAAGTAACCGTGAGTACAAACAATTCCTACTGAAAACTCAGTTCCCTTAGAGTGGGTTCACAACTGAAGCTAATACTTACCAGTTCGCCAGAGAAATGATATACTCACATTATGTAAGGTAGTTGCTATGCCGAAATGCATCGATTCCCCATTTGGCCACTGTATTCGCCAGGTACAACTCAAAGATGGAGAATATGCACACATACACAGAAAGAATAATTCCACTTTCCTTGATACAAACAGAAAATCTATCATTTTGTAGATCTTTACATTTCTAAAATTTTGAGCATCATAAAGATAATATAAAATTATAAAAAGTTTAGAAAATAGAATACCTATGAATTCGCATCAGCTTAATACAATAGTGATGATTTTTACCTATTTACATGATAATTGTAATAAAAGATATTTATGCCCTGCCGGTTTGGCTCAGCGGTTAGAACGTCAGCCCACGAACCAGAGAGTCCCAGGTTTGGTTCCCGCTAATGGCACGTACCTTTTTTTTTTTTTTTTTTTTTGAAATTTTTATTTATTTATTTTTTTGTTACAGATATTTTACCTTTTTACCCCATTGGCACCCCCCCCCCACCCTGTCCCCGGCTTAGTTGTCCATGTCCATTGGTCATGCATACATGCATATAAGTTCTGTGGTTTATCTCTTCCCACCCCCCCACCCCCCATCCCCTCTTCTGAGGGATGTCAGTCTGTGCCCCACTTCCATGTGTCTGGGTCTACTGTATTCCTCAGACTGTTATGTTCATTATATTCCGTATATAAGTGAGATCATGTGGTATTTGTCCTTCTCTGCTTGCCTTCTTTCACTTAGGATAATACTTTCCAGGTCCCTCCATGTCGTCTCAAAGGATAAGAGATCTTTCTTTCTTACCGCTGCATAGTATTCCATTGATGGCACGTACCTTGGTTGCAGTTTGTCCCCGGCCCTGTTTGGGGTCGTGTGGGTGGCAGCCACTTGATGTGTCTCTTTCAGTTGATGTTTCTCTCTCTCTCTTCCTCCCTCTCTGTCTGAAGATAAATGCAAAAAATGTCCTCGGGTGAGGATAAAAAACAAAAACAAACAAACAAAAAAGATATTTATTGACACTATGTGGATAGGCATTTGTGCTAAATTGTTTTAATATTAAAAAATTTTAAATTACAGTTGACAGAATATTATATTAGTTTCAGGTGTACAACACAGTGATCAGACATTTATATAACTTATGAAGTGATTGCCTCATTAAGTCTAGTACCCAACTGACACCACACAGAATTATTACGATATTACTGACTATATTTCCTGTGCTGTACTTTATATCCCATGATTGTTTTTATGACTGGCAATTTGTATATCTTAATTTCTTCCTTTTTTTACCCAGTCCTCCAACCACCCCCCTTCCCATTTGGTAACCACCAAAATGTTCTTTGTATTTATGAGTTTGTTTCTGTTTTGTTTGTTCATTTATTTTGTGTTTTTTTTTAGATTCCATATGGAAGTGAAATCACATGACATTTGTCTTTCTCTGTCTGACTTATTTCACTTAGCATAATACTCTCACTCTCTAGGTGCATCCATGTTATCATAAAAGGCAAGATTTCATTCTTTTGTATGGTTAAGTAATATTCTATTACATATATATATATATATATATATATATATATATATACATATATATATATATATATATATATATATATATATATATATATACACACCACATCTTCTTTATCCATTTGTTCATGGATGGGCACTTGGTTGCTTCCATGTCTTGGCTATTATAAACAATGCTGCAAAGGGCATAGGGTGCATATGTCTTTTCAAATTAGTGTTTTGTGTTTCTTTGGATAAACACCCAGAAGTGGAATTGCTGGGTTATATGGTGGTTCTATTTTTATTTTTTTGAGTGGCCGCACCAATTTACAATCCCACCTAAAGTGCACAGGGTTTTTCTTTTCTCCAAATCCTTGCCAACACTTGTTTGTTGATTTATTGCTGATAGTCATTCTGACAGATGTGAAGTGATAGCTCATTTTGGCTTTAATTTGCATTTCCCTGATAATTAGTGATATTCAGCATCTTTTGATAGGTCTATTGACCATCTGTATGTCCTTTTTGAAGAAATATATATTTAGGTAGTCTGCCCATTTTTTAATTAGATTTTTTTTTGGTGTTAAGGTGTATGTGTTCTTTATATGTTTGGATATTAACTCCTAATCAGATGTATCACTGATGAATATCTTTTCCCTTTCAGTAGGTTGTCTTTTTGTTTTATTGGTGATTTCCTAGGCTGTGCAAAAACTATTTAGTATGATGTAGTCCCATTTGTTCTTTCCCCCACCTTGCCCAAGTAGATATATCCAACAAAATATTGCTAAAAGTGATGTCAAAAAGTTTACTGCCTATGTTTTCTTCTAGAATTTTTATGGTTTCTAGTCATATATTTAAATCTTTAATCCATTTTGAGTTTATTCTTGTATTTGGTATAAGAAAGTGGTCCAGTTTCATTTTTTTGCACTTTGTCTCTCCAGTTTTTACAACACCATTTATTGAAGAGACTGTCTTTATCCATTGAATGTTCTTGCCTTCTTTTTCATAGATTAATTGACCATATAGGCATGGGTTTATTTCTGGGTTCTCTATTCCGTTGATTTAATTTTCTTTTCTTTTTTTCTTTCTTTCTTCCTTCCTTCCTTCCTTCCTTCCTTCCTTCCTTCCTTCCTTCCTTCCTTCCTTCCTTCCTTCCTTCCTTCCCTGTCTCTCTCCCTCTCCCTCTCCCTCTCCCTCTCCCTCTCCCTCTCCCTCTCCCTCTCCCTCTCCATCCTCACCCAAGGACATTTTTACATTTATGTTCAGATAGAGTGGGAGGGAGAGATGGAGGAAGAGAGAGAGAGAGAGAAACATCGATGTGAGAAAGACACATTGAGTGGTTGCCACCCACACGACCCCAACCAGGCCAGGAACAAACTGCAACCGAGGTACGTGCCCTTAGTGGGAACCAAACCTGGGACTCTCTTGTCTGTGGGCCGACACTCTAACCACTAAGCCAAACTGACCAGGGCTTTTTCTTTTTTAAAAATATGCCAATATCATGCTGTTTTGATTATGATAGACTGTAGTATAGTTTAATATCAGGTAGCATGGGACCTCCACTTTTGTTCTTTCTCAAGATTGTTTTGGCTGTTTGGGATCTTTTGTGGTTCTCTATAAATTTTAGAATGATTTGTTCTATGAAATATGCCAGTGGTATTTTGATAGGGATTGCATTGAATCTTCAGATTACTTTGAGTAGTATGGACATTTTAACTCTGTTAACTCTTCCTACCCACAGAATATCCTTTCACTTATGTGTATTTTCTTCAATGTCTTATAGTTTTCCAAGTACAGGTCTTTTATTTCCTTGGTTAAATTTATTCCTGGATATATTTTTTTATTAAACTGTAAATGGGAATGTTTTGTTAATTTCTCTTTTTGATAGTTTGTTATTGGTGTAAAAAATGCAACAATTTATGAATATTAATTTTGTGTCCTGCTACTTTACTGAATTCATTTATCAGTTCTAATAGTTTTTTGTTTTGTTTTTTGGTGAAGTGTTTAGGGTTCTCCCAATATAGTATTATGTCATCTGCAAATAATGACAGTTTTACTTCTTTCTTTCCAATTTGGATGCCTTTATTTCTTTTTCTTGTCTGATTGCTGTGGCTAGGACTTCTAATACTATGTTGAATAAAAGTGGTGAAAGTGGACACCCTGTCTTGTTCCTCATCTTAAGGAAAATGCTTTTAGCTTTTTCACTTTGATTATCTATAGATTTGTCACATATGACCTTTATTATATTGAGGTATGTTAGTTTTTATTGAGGTATGAGAGTTTTTGTCATAAGTGAGTGCTGGATTTTGTCAAATGCTTTTTCTTCATCTATTGATATAATCATATTCTTTTTATCTTTCATTTTGTTTACGTGGTGTATCATGTTAATTGATTTGCAGATATTGAACCAACCTTGCCTCCAGGAATAAATCCCAGTTGATCATGGTGTATGATTTTTTAAATTATTATTATTAATATATTTTTGTCATAGACGTTTCTCCTTTTCCCTGCAGATACCCTCCTCCCTATCTGCCCCCCACCAAGCATTGTTGTCTCTGTTCATTGATTATATATACATGCATATGAGTTCTTTGGTTTATCTCATCCCTCCCCCCATCGGCCCTCTCCTTTGAGGTTTGTCACTCTGAACCATACTCTTTTCTATGTCTCTGGGTCTGTCTCTTTCATCAGCTTTTTTTGTCCATTATATTCCACAAATAAGTGAGATCATGTGGTATTTGTCTTTCTCTGATTGGCTTATTTTGCTTAGCGTAATGCTCTCCAGTTCCCTCCATGTCATCTGAAAGGATAAGAGATTTTTCTTTCTTACAGCTCATAGTATTCCATTGTGTATATGTACCACAGCTTTTTTTTATCCTCACCCGAGGACATTTTTCTATTTTTTGTTCAGATAGAATGGGAGGGAGGGAGGGTGGAAGGGAAAGAGAGAGAGAGAGAGAAAGAGAGAGAGAGAGAGAGAATGAGAGAGACATCGACGTGAAAGGGACACATCAAATGGTTGCCACCATGCCCAAACCCGGGTCTCTCTGGAACGCAGGCCAATGCTCCAACCACTGAGCCAAACTGACCAGGGCTGTACCACAGCTTTTTTATCCACTCATCTACTGATGGACAATTAGGCTGTTTTCAGATCTTAGCAATTATAAATAGTTCTGCTATGAACATAGGGGTACATATATTTTTTCTGATTAGTGTTTCAGGTTTCTTAGGATATATTCCTAGAACTGGGATCACTGGGTCAAATGGCAGATCAATTTTTAATTTTTTGAGGAAACAACATATTGTTTTCCATAGTGGCTGCACCAGTTTGCCTAGAGTCCCCTTTTCTCCACACCCTCACCAGCACTTGTTGTTTAATGATTTATTGATGGCAGCCATTCTGGCAGGTGTGAGGTGATGACTCATTGTTGTTTTAATTTGCATCTCTCTGATGATTAGTAATGTTGAACATTTTTCCATATGTCTCTTGGCCATTTGTATGTCCTTTTGGAGAGGTGTCTACTTAGGTTCTTTCCCCATTTTTTAATTGGGTTTTTGTCTTCCTTTTGTCGAGTTGTATGAGACTCTATATATTTTGGAAATTAACCCCTTATCTGATGTATTGTTGGTGATTATGGTCTCCCATATAGTGGGTTCCCTTTCCATTTTGATGGTTGTTTCTTTTGCTGTGCAGAAATTTTTGAGTTTGATGTAGTCCCATGTGTTCATTTTTTCCTTTGTTTCTCTTGCTTTAGGCGTTCTATCAGTGAAAATTCTGCTGCGTATGATGTCTGAAATTTTGTTGCCTACATTTTCTTCTAGGACTTGTAGGGATTCACGAGTCACATTAAAGTCTTTTAAGCATTTTGAGTTTACTCTTATGTATGGTGTAAGTTGATGGTCTACTTTTATTTTATTCATGTAGCTGTCCAATTTTCCCAACACCATTTATTGAAGAGGCTGTCTTTACTCCATTGTATGCTCTTGCCACCTTTGTCAAATACTAACTGAACAAAATGTCTTGGGTCAATTTCCACGTTCTCTGTTCTGTTCCATTAATCTACATGCCTGTTCTTGTGCCAGTACTAGGCTGCGTTAATTACAATGGCTCTGTGGTAGAACCTGATGTCCAGTGCTGTGATCCCTCCTACTTTGTCTTTCTTTTTCAAGACTGCTGTGGCTATTTGGGGTCTTTTTTGGTTCCATATAAACTTTTGAAGTATTTGTTCTAGTTTTGTAAAATATGTCATTTTTATGTTGATGGGGATTGCATTGAATCTATAGATTGCTTTGGGTAGTATGGACATTTTAATGATGTTAATTCTTCTAATCCATGAACAAGGTATATGTTTCCACTTTTTATATCTTTCTCTATTTCTTTTTTCAGTGTCCTGTAGTTTTCTGCAAATAGGTCCTTTACTTATTTGGTTAAGTTTATTCCTAGGGATCTTAATTTTTTTCTGTGAGTTCATTATTCTTGTATAAGAATGCCATAAATTTCTTGATGTTAATTTTGTATCCTGCTACTTTGCCGAATTTGTTTATTAAATTTAACAGATTTTTTATGAAGTCTGTAGAGTTTTCTATGTATAATATCATGTCATCTGCGAATAATGACAGTTTCACTTCCTCCTTTCCAATTTGGATCCCTTTTATTGCTTCTTTATGTGTGATTGCTGTGGCTAAGACTTCCAGTACTATGTAAAATAAGAGTGGCAAAAGTGGGCATTCCTGTCTTGTTCCTGTTCTTAAGGGAAATGCTTTTAGTTTTTGCCCATTGAGTATGATGTTGGCTGTAGGTTTTTCATATATGGCCTTTATTATGTAGAGATATGATCCCTCTATTACCACATTGCTGAGTGTTTTTATCAGAACTGGGTGCTGGATTTTGCCAAATGCTTTTTCAGCATCTATTGAGTGGTTCTCAACCTTCCTAATGCAGCGACCCTTTAATACAGTTCCTCATGTTGTATGTGGGCGTATCTGCATGTGGGCGGACCCACCTGGAGACAGACAGAGGAGCTGTCTCTCAGTGCCTAAGAACATTGGAAATATGTGTTTTCCAATGGTCTTAGGTGACCCCTGTGAAAGGTTATTAGACCCCCACAGGGGTCGCAACCCACAGGTTGAGAACCGCTGGTCTATTGATAACATCATGTGGTTTTTTTTGTTTTTTTTATCCTCACCTGAGGATATTTTTCCATTTTTTGTACAGATAGAGTGGGAGGGAGAGAGAGGTAGGGAGAGAGAGAGAGAAACATCGACGTGAAGGGACACATCGAGTGGCTGCCACCCGCACGACCAACCAGGGCCGGGGACAAACTGCAACCGAAGTACGTGCCCTTAGCGGGAACCGAACCCGGGTCTCTCCGGACCGCAGGCCGACGCTCTAACCACTGAGCCAAACTGGCCAGGGCCATCATGTGGTTTTTATCTTTCATTTTTGTTTATGTGGCATATGACATTTATTGATTTGCAAATATTGTACCAGCTTTGCATCCCTAGGATGAATCCCACTTGGCCATGGTGAATAATTTTTTAATGTATTGCTGGATCCGATTTGTTAATTTTTTGTCAAGGCTTTTGGCATCTATGTTCGTCAGGGATATTGGCTTGTAGTTTTCTCTCTTTGTAGTGTCTTTATCTGGTTTTGGAATTCGAATTCTGCTGGCCTCGTAAGATGAGTTTGGAAGTCTTCCTTCTTCTTGAATTTTTTGGAATAGTTTGAGGAGCATGGGTGTTAGTTCTACTTTAAATGTGTGGTAAAACTCCACCATGAAGCTGTCCAGGTCTGGGCTTTTGTTTGCTGAGAGATTCTTGATTACATTTTCAATTTCCTTAGTTGTTATTGGTCTGTTCAAGTTTTCTATCTCTTCTCAGTTCAGTTTTGGGAGACTATGTGTTTCTAGAAATTTGTCCATTTCACCCAGATTGTCCAATTTGCTGGCATATAATTGTTCATAGTATTTGTTAATGATCCTTTGTATTTCTGTGGTGTCAGTTGTTACTTCTCTTTCATTTCTGATTTTGTTTATCTGGGTCTTCTTTCTTTGTTTCTTGGTGAGTCTAGCTAAGGGTCCATTAATCTTGTTTATCTTTTCAAAGAACCAGCTCTTTGTTTCATTGATCTTTTGAATTGTTCTTTTAGTCTCTATGTCATTTATTTCTGCTCTGATCTTTACCATTTCTTTCTTTGTACTTGCTCTGTGTTTTTCTTTTTGTTTGCGTTCTAGTTCTTTAAGTTATGAGGTCAGATAGTCAATTAGAAATTTTTCTTGTTTCCTGAGGTAGGCCTGTAGTCTATGATCTTCCTTCCCAGGACTGCTTTTGCTGCATCCCATAGATTTTGTGTTGTTCTGTGTTCATTTTTATTGGTTTCCAGGAAGGTTTTTCTTCTGATTCATTTTTGAAAGATTGTATGTTTCTATAAATTTATCTATTTCCTCCAGGTTGTCCAATTTATTTGGCATATAATTTGTTACAGTATTTTCTTACAATCCTTTGTATTTCTGTGGTGTGAGTTTTCACTTCTCATTCATTTCTGATTTTATTATTTGGGTCTTCTTCCTTCCTTTCTTCCTTCCTTCCTTCCTTCCTTCCTTCCTTCCTTCCTTCCTTCCTTCCTTTATTTTATTTGATGAGTCTGGTTAAAGGTTTATCAATTCTGTGTAACTTCTCAAAGAATAGGCTCTTGGTTTCATTAATCTTTTGTATTGTTTTTTTAAAGGCTTTTTCTTTTATATCTTCTCTGATCTTTATTATTTCCTTCCTTCTCACTTTGGGCTTTGTTCTTCTTGTTCTATAGTATCTTTAAGTATAAGAATAGATTAATTGAGATTTTTCCTGTTTATTGAGGTAGGGCTGTATTGCTATAAATTTCTGTCTTTGGCTTTACCCCATATATTTAGGACATTGTGTTTTAATTTCCATTTGTCTCAAGGAATCTTTTGATTTCTTCCTTGATCTTGTTGTTAAGCCATTCAGTGTTTATTAGTAGGTTATTTAGCCTCCATGTGTTTGTGTGTTTTTCAGTTTTATTCTTATAATTGATTTATAATTTTATAGCATTGTGATCCAACAAGACGCATTATATGACTTCAATCTTCTTCAATTGGTTAAGACTTGTTTTGTGACCTAATATGTAATCTATCCTGGCAAATGTTCCATGTGTGCTTAAAAAAATGTATATTGTTGCTTTGTGGTAAAATATTCTAAAAATATCAATTGAGTCTATCTGGCCTAATATGTCTTGTAAAGCTGCTGTTTCCTTGTTGATTTTCTGTCTGGATGATCTGTCCACTGATGTCAGTGATGTGGAACAGGTTCAATTTAGTAGAGCTCTGATACCTGCTGAGTCTACCCTTTGGATGTATCACTAGTGGAGCGAATTGGATGGTACTCTAGTGTGGTGTGAATTTGACCACTGGATGTATTGGTTCTGAGGCCTCTTGGGAGAGGCTCTGGTGCAGGCTAAGTTCAGCTGCTGCTGTGCCTGGCCTGGAGCCACCAGGTAATAGCTACAAAGTAATCTGCAGATAGTTGCCACCTGTGCTGGGTTGGAGGTCCCTGGGAATGGCTAAGCTGTGAACCAAGGCCAGTTGCCACCAGTGCCAGGCTTGAGGGTTTGTGAACATTTGTGAGATTTTAGGAAAGTCTGCCATGAGCTGAGACAGGCCATTTGTGTGGAAGAGATGCTGGAAGCAGCTGGGATGGCCCTGTGTGTTGGATGGGGTGGGGTCTCAGACTTGGCACCTGCCTGCCCTGCAAACTGTGTAGGGGAGGGTTCTATAAAGGAATAGTGGTGCCTGCCAGCACATCGTTCTGAAGATAGCTGCCCCTTCAACCCTCACCCTGAAGCCAGACAATTCAATTCCTTTCTGTAGAACTCTGGCCCTTTGCAAGCTGTAGCCCCACACTGGAGTCAGAGTGAGTGAGTCCATCAGTGAGTCAGTCTGCACACAGGGCCTTCCAGAGAGATTCCTGGGACCCCAGAGGCACTCCATCTCAGTCAGCTGCGATTCCCACTGATTTTCACAGCCAGAGTTATGGAGAGTTATCTTCCTGGCACTGGAGTCCAAGGCTGGGGAGCCATATTTTATCTGCCCCTGCAGTTCTTATTATATCTCCATAATAGCTTTAAGTGTGAAAATCCATCACGCTTCCAAACATTCTTGTCACTAAATTTTCTTGATAGAGTTCAGTCACAGTGCATGAAAAAATGAACTTCCAGGGAGTGCGGCCAGCAGACCTTTGGATGTACTGTGATCCCTTAGACTTTTGCTCTATGTATATGTTTTGTGTTTGTTTTTATATAAGTGACATCTTCTACGAGCTATCAACTATTGCTCAGTCAAGTACAGTAGCCCCTTCTATTTCATGGAAGATGTGTTCCAAGACCCCCCAGTGGATGCCTGAAATCATGGATAGTACCTAGCCTTATAGATAACTATGTTTCTATGATAAAATTTTAATTTATAAATTAGGCACAGTAAGAGATAAGAAATTCATTCTTACCATAGATCTTAGCCACCTCAGCATACAATTATTTTTCTTTTTTTATTAAGTCATGAACTTTCACTTTTTTCACTTAAAGGAAGTGCTTATAGATTCTCTTAGGAATATTCCAGTTGCCAGCATAACTACTCTTGTTCTTCAAGGCCATTATTGAGTAAAATAAGGGTCACTTGAACACAAGTATTATAATACTACAACAGTAGACCTGATAGCTGGGTGGCTACTAAGTGATTAATAGGCAGAAAGTGTGTTCAGCGTGGAGACTCTGAACAAAGGGATGACTCACATTCTGGGTGAGAAAGAGCAGGACAACATGCAATTTCATCATGCTACTTAGAATGGCACACAATTTAAAATTTATGAATTGTTTATTTCTGGAATTTTTCATTTATTAATTTTGGACCATGATTGACGGCAGGTAAGCGAAACCACAGCACAACTATGGAAAAATGGGAAGGGGGTACTGTATTTTAAAGTGTTCTTATTTATTTCTATTACAGAAACAGGACCTCCACATATGTACTGAACTATCACACCAATGAAGCATAAGCAGGGCACTGAAAAAGAAATATGAACACTTATAAGCCTGCTTCTACTCCATAGGCATACAATATACATGGTATGCTAAAATATAAGTGCAGTCCCAAGATGACAAAAATGCCAATAATGCTTAGGATAGTAAAAATGCAGGACTGTACATATTTGCCCTGACTATCCTGTCATCTTGAAAATTTGCTAAAAAATAATTATGGTTCCTTTCTTTGTCTCAATTGCATCAGGTCTTTGAAGTCTTGAAGGGCTGACATACTAATTACTTCCATAACTCTAAGAAATTGGGAACACCATGCAAATTTAACCAATGACCCATATGTTTACTTTTCTTCCATTTCAACTTTCATTACCAATATATTTAGCTTAAAACCAAATGGTTAGTGCCATGTCAAGAAAAGATGAATTTATGGTATATTCAGGGGCTTGGGACTTATCTGCTTATTATGTCTAGAGAACTTCTGATTACCAATTCTCAGGAGTATTTTATATGCTAATCTTGGAATATCATCAAAGAGATGTTTAATAAAGAACATTCATACAAACAATTAACACTTATCAGACATCTGTTTATTTCCAGGCTTTATGCTAGTTATGGGAGACTCCAGTAAGTAGAATGTGTCTAGGATGTTGAGTTAGTGAGCCTGCCAACCTCAGTTTTTTCCTTATTTTGATCAAATGTCTATATTTATTTAATATTTTTGTGTCTTCACCAGTATCATTCATTTGCATCTCAATAATCTAAATATTAGTTATTTTATTTTATATAATATCCTTTATTTGATACCTTGAATTTTTCTTGGTCAGGCTTAGAGATCTGTTCAGTGGTTTGGATCCATATTTGTGGTCATGCCATGTGTGAATGAATAACTTCTATCACCTCTACATCTGTCTGACACCAAAATACTCTCAACATTTACAGACAAATTTAAAGTATAAGTCACCAATTATAAACAAACACACACAACCTCTTACTTACCTGTGGCCATTGAATCTTTACCGGTTTCACTAAAAATAGTGTTATTTCAGCTACAGTTAGAAATATACCAATCACTGAAAGGACAGAACAGTAGATGTTTGTCTTTATGGTGTACTTCAACTGGAATAGATACAAAATGTCAACTAGTTATACTTCTACTAGTCCAAACAAGCTGGAATGAAGTTATCAGCCTGCAATACTGGCAAGTATTGTTATCATTTCTGACCTTTTCAGAATCAGTTACTCTATGGGTTCCCCAATTTCTAAATTTATCAAGTTCGCAATAAGACTTAAATTTTTTTTTTGCATACCTGCATTTCCTTCACTTTCTCAACACAAAATTCTTTTTTAAAACTAATTAATTTTTGTTACAGATGTCTCTCTCCCGCCTCCCCCCAGCATTATTGTCTATGTCCTTGTTTACACATACATGCATAAAAGTTCTGTGGTTTATCTCTTCCCTCCCCCCACATCCACCTCTTCTGAGGTTTGTCAGTTTGCACCCCACTTCCATGTCTCTGGGTCTGTTTTGTTCCTCAGCTTGTTTTGTTCATTATATTCCACAAATAAGTTAGATCATGTGATATTTGTCTTTCTCTGATTGGCTTGTTTCACTTAAGATAATACTGTCCAGGTCCTTCCAAGTCGTCTCAAAGGATAAGAGATCTTTCTTTCTTATGGCTGCATAGAATTCCATTGTGTACTACAGCTTTTTTATCCACCCATCTATTGATGGACACCTGGGCTGTTTCCGGATCTTAAATACAAAATTCTTAAATGCGGAATCACAGTAGTGATTGATACTTTAATATCTTTCCAAACAATGCAAAGACCTTAGACTACTTCACTCTACCCCTACTTTAGCCTATATCCTATTGTGTCTTTTGCTTTCTTTACATATTTTGAAATTTACAGTGTTATTTTTAATGTTCATACAATGAATATTTATTTATATTTACCTGTATATCTGCCTATTTCTTTGATTTTCCACTGTCTATAACATAACATTCCAAATAAATTAAACCTCTAAATGTAAAATAAAATTTTCAGATCCTGTAAAGATTTCCATTTCTGTCATTGGGGTGAATTTTGGACTTCACGATTATGTAATATATATTGCAAAATTACTTTTGTGTAATTATAATTCATTTTGCATATGTAACACATATGCGTAATAATTTTTTTTTCTGGCTACATTCACTCAATGTTGTCAGATTCATTCTTATTATGGTGTATCACTATAGTTTGCTCCTTTGTATTGCTATAAAGAAGTGTTATATTTATTTGCCATGATTTAGTAATTTATATAATGTTTACCTATAAAAAGAAAGGAGGGCAAAGTTACTGAAAAAAGACATGAAAAAGGCTTCTGAAATGTTTGACTTTGGAGGGGATTCCCGTGATAATTAGTTGAGACAGGTATTATGTTTCATATGTTTTTGAATTTGTGCTAAATTTAATTCAACAATATGAAGGTGAATTAAAGAACACATAGAAAAGAAATTACTGAAATTTAAGAAACACTGGTTAGTTAAATGGTAACAAAGTAATATTTTTTGGAGGGGGATTACTTTGAAAATTTTAAAATATTTTAATTGAATAATCCTGAAATTACCACATAGTGAAGTTTGAGAGCTGCAACCAATCTGATGAAGCTTCAATCTGATGAAGCTATAAAAATAGCAGATAAAGTCCCAAGAAAATAGAGAAGGAAATAATAAAAGTGAGAATAAAAAGTAATACCATAGAAAAACATACGAGAGAGGATTACAAAACCTAAAAGGTAGTTTTTTGAGGTAGTAAACTTAATATAACCCAGGTGTGCTGACTAGAGAAATAGAGAAAACAAAATAATATCAGAAATATGAAAAATGAGATTCTGTAGACATAAGATTTATGCTTATGGTATGATGAGAAAGTTTATGGTGGACTAATGTTTCCTGAGAGGAACTAGAAAAAGAGGATACAATACATACAAGTATTTCATTTAGCGAAAAGCATCAAAAACTGGTGAAGCAGCCCTGGCCGGTTTGGCTCAGCAGTTAGAGCGTTGGCCTGTGGTCTGGAGAGACCTGGGTTCGGTTCCCGCTAAGGGCATGTACTTTGGTTGCAGTTTGTCCCTGGCCCTGGTTGGGTCGTGTGGGTGGCAACCACTCGATGGGTCCTTTTCACATCGATGTTTCTCTCTCTCTCTCTCTCCCACTCTATCTGAATAAAATATCAAAAAATGTCCTCGGGTGAGGATAAAAAAAAAAAAAAAAGAATAAAAAACTGGTGAAGCAGTTAAGAATATGCAGGGACCAGGACTCCCGAGAGAGAACCACAGAGAGGTGCGCAGGTGTTCTACAAGTAACTTTTCCTTGGGAACATTTGCCAGGACAAGAGGCTGAGCTTTCCTATTTTGCCTGAATAGAGGGCTATTGCTAGGGAGCAGAGGAAGCACCATAACTTTTGGTGTTCTTGCAGGGCTGGAAAGGTACATTTGCCAACCCGAAAAGACAAGCTTCTGAGGAAAAGATAGGAAGGGTCAAAGAAATGAGCCAGCAGTATGACCAATTTTCTCTTAAGATACTAACCAGATTTTTAAACTGGTCATTAGGCTACTTACGAAAGCATCTGAAAAACAGAGAAGAGTTTCTGGCCATATAATTGTGCTGAGGAAGCATCAATCAGGACTGCCAGGGAAGGTTTCTTGTAAACACATTAGGTTCTTAATTGCAAACCCTGGCTGTGTCATGCAAGTGAAAATGAATGAGAAGTATATGGATTCTATCCAAACTGCCGCCCAGCCTCAATACCAGTTTCTCAGCCTAGGACAGGAATGGGTAAACCCTTTCTGGAAGAACTGAGCATCAGCTGACATTACTATAATTTTTTTTTAATACACAATTTCTGACAATCAGTACTTACTAGACAAGTTAAAAGATAAGATTACATTTTTTTTTTTTTTTTTTTTATCCTCACCCGAGGACATTTTTCCATTTTTTGTTCAGGTAGAGTAGGAGGAGGAGAGAGGAACAGAGAGAGAGAAACTTCGACGTGAAGGGACACATCGAGTGGCTGCCACCCGCACGACTGACCAGAGCCGGGGACAAACTGCAGCTGAGGCACACGCCCTTAGCGGGAACCGAACCCGGGTCTCTCGGGACCGCAGGCTGACGCTCTAACCAGTGAGCCAAACCGGCCAGGGCAAGATTACATTTTTTAAAAATACTAGGAAAAACCAACAAGAATAGTCTCATAAGTGATCCAGTTACTTGAAACTTATAAGGACTTTAAAATATTTATTTATTTATTTATTTATTTTTAATCCTCTCTTGAGGACATTTTTCCATTTTTTGTTCAGACAGAGTGGGAAGGGGAGAGGGGGGAGAGAGAGAGAGAGAGAGAGAGAGAGAGAGAGAGAGAGAGAGAGAGAAACATCGACATAAAAGGGACACATCGAGTGGCTGCCTCCCCCACAATCCAACCAGGACTGGGGACAAACTGCAACCGAGGTACATGCCCTTAGCGGGAACCGAACCCGGGTCTCTCTGAACTGCAGGCCGATGCTCTGACTGCTGAGCCAAACCAGCCAGGGCTAAAATAACTATTTATTAATATATTGAAGAAAATAGTAAAAAATTAAGCAGACAGATGAACTGAGAGAATTTCACAGAAGAATTGGGATCTAAAAACAGGATCAAATGGAAGTTCTAGAACTGGGAAAATACACTAATTAAAACGGAGAACTTCATAACTGCTTATGAGACACAACAGCATTACTGATCTGGATGGCGGGACACTAGAAAACGATGAAATGAATGTAAAGAGAGAAAAAAATAAAAGGAAAAAAAGGTGACAAAACGTGGGGCATAGTGAAAATATTTAACATACAGCCAGTGTTAAGGAGTCCTGGAAGTAGAGAAGAGAAAGGCAATCTCGCAAAAGCAGTATTTGAAAAGAAAATGGCTAACAATTTTTCAAATTTGATTTTAAAATATCAATCCAGATATTCAATTCCTTTTAGATATATACTTGGCTAATCCTAAATAAGATAAATAGAAAACATACTACCTCTAAGTGCATCATAATAAATCTGTTGGAAGGTACAAGTAACAGGCAAACTGTAACAGTCGTGTGAGGAAAAACACACACTGTGCTAAAGGAGCAACGCTAACAGAAACGTCACAGTGTTAAAGATGGGAGCCCGAGCACAACAGAATGACCTTTTGAAAGTGCTGAAATAAAATGTCCACCTAGAATTTTATATGAATTAAAAAAAATCTTTGGGGGAAAATCACAACATAAGGTTGTTTTCAGACTAACAAAAGCTGAGAGAATTATTGCCTGGAATGTTTGTGCCAAAAGAAATACTCAGGGGAATTTCTCAACCAGAGGGTAAGTAATCCCAGACTGAGTTGCTGGCGGAGATGAAAAGAAACAAAGGGTAGATAAATGGGTAAATCTAAATAAACAGCATGTGTTACTTTACTTTGATTTGCTGGGTTTGTAGAGTAGTTGCTTATTATCTTGTCCTCAATCAAGACCCTTGCTCTTGACGTTTTTTCCCTGGCCTTCCTAGCCCAAACAGCTGTTCCTTCTGCCATATTCTCAACAATGGTTAATTAGGTGTTGAATTCTGGAGCTAAGCTGTCTGGGTTCAAAGTTCAACTCTGTCACTTAATATCTAGTCTAAATCTAGGTCTAGTTTATACTCTTGGTAGCTCAGTTTCCTTATATATAAAATGGGTATGTAATATTGCCCATCCTGATGGGGTTTGTTATGAGATAATATACAAAAACTGAATGAGGCATCTGGTACATAGAAACTATTCAATACATCTTAACCAATTATTCTAATCATACATTTTTCTCTCTCTCGCTGCTTCAAAGTACTCATAGATACAGGTTGTCTACCACATTTGACATCTTGATTTGAAATGAATGACATATCCTGTTTAAATACCCACTTCTGATTTTCCGGTTTGTTTCATGCATTCTGTATTATTTTTATGTTTTAAGAAATTAGCAAAGAGGGGTTGGGGGGGAGATAAACCACAGAACTTATGTGCATGTATGCATGACCAATGGTCATAGACAACAAACCTGGGGATGGGGAGGAGGATGTCAATGGGGGGAAAAGGAGAAACATCTGTAACAAAAACAAATAAATAAAAATAAATAAATAGAAGCTGTATAAACTTATAAATAGAAATTAACAAAGAATTTTGTTGGAGTAATTCATTTCTAAAATAGTATATAGCAATATTTTACATGTAAGTATTTTGGGTAGATTTTTACTTTTTAAGAGGCAGTGAAATCTCCTCCTTACTAATATCTTTGCTTTTGACAAATTAAATTTTTATCTTTGAAATTGCTTCAACTATTCTGACTTACCAACTTTGGGGAACGCCTTTTCTCTGCTTCTATTGCAAAAATTCCTGATACGACATACTGAGAACAAAAAGAGGTACACGTAAGTATCTTTTAAAAATGATTTATAGATTAGATTTTGTTCACTTCTCAAGACTCTAAATATTCACAATGATTGTTGAGAAGCTAGATCTAATAATAATTTAAATAACTTATAATTTTCTAAAAAACATTATAAAAAGCCTTTTTTTAAATGCAAAATGCATTTTAACATGTTAGATATGGTATAAGATGAAATCCCTCAATTTCCAAAATTCCTAGAAGTTGTGTGTTAAACTCACTTCCCTGCCAGTACCTGGTGGTCTCTGCTTTCAGACTGTAATAGAATTCTGATGCTGACTAAAGGTTAGCTCAGATTTCACAAGTTAAGGGCATAGTCCCTAATAACACTGACCTCACGTCCGACACCAGCTACGTGCTTGGTGGTTTTCAGACAACCTGTCCTTCTGACTAACAGGCTACAAAATATGGGGGTTCTACTACCTATCTCAGGTTTGATAATTATACACACATTTATTTGCCTCTTTATTTACTTATACCCTTAGTTTAAAATGGAATTTAGATGACTTGCATAAGTACATGCATCAGGTTTATAGATTAACAAGCTGAAATAATTGATAAGTGAAGATACCAGGGATAATAAAGGTAAATAAGTAGCTGAGGCCAGGGCTAATTTCAATCCTGTGAAATTGTATTGTGGGCCCCTGACAACTGATGGGACTGAATAGAACTGATCTTCACTTTTGTGTGTGTATGTGGTACGTGCCCCTAGTGGGAACTGAACCCGGGACTCTCTGGTCCGCAGGCCAACACTCAACCACTGAGCCAAAGTGGCTAGGGCTGATCTTTACTTTTGACTCTGAGGTTACTGGTAGCTTTTTTACTGTGTGGTAACATCATAATAATATGGCATGTAAATACATGGAACCCACGTGTGGCTTATCACATTGGGTAAACAATGCTGCTAACCTCCTCTTGGATTCCCACCATAACTCTGAGGCCAGATTCAGTTAATCATTGTTTCAGGTTGAAAACTCCTACTGCCCTTGTTCTGTCAGCTACTGTCACATTATTATGCTTCTTTTTTGCAAGAAAACTCAATGAAAGAGTTGCCTAAACTTGATCCAATTCTTAAATCCACTCCAACCAGGTTTTTAGCTCCACTTTGATAATGAACTCTTCTTGTCAAGTTCACTTATGACCTCAGTATTGCAAAATCCAGTGGCAGTTTTACATCTTATTTCATCTATCAGCTCCCTCCTCCTTGACTCTGCTTTCTTTAGTTGGCTTCCAGGATAGCTCACTTTCTGTTTTTTTTTTCTCATTAATTTTCTTTGCTGGTCCCTTATCTCCTATCTGAATTACTCATGTTGGAGGTACTCCAGGACTCAGGCTGTGGTCTTCCCTACTCTACCGACACAAGATCAGGTCACACCTCGATAGTGACCTCTTGTCTCACAGTGTTAAATACCATCATTATGCCAGTGACTCCACATTTACACTTTTTTTTCTCAAACGCCAGACTCATGTATACACAAGTAGAATACTTGATATCTCTACTTGATATCTTTAAGAAAGATTTCAAACACAATGTACCCAAGAGCACCTGAAATTCCATCCCCTTCAAACTTATAGCCTTACCCATTTCAGAAAATGGCAAATCCATTCTTCTAATTGCTTGACCCAATATTTTGGAGTCTTCTTTACCTCCCCCCCACCCCACCCCCCGCCCCATGCCATACCAACCGATCAGGAAATACTTTGGGCTCTATTTAAAAAATATATCCAAAATCAACTACTTTTCATTTTATTATCTCCTGGTTTGAGCCACTATCATCAGTCACCTGGATAGTTGTAATCAGATTTTAAGAAAGTATCCTTGCTTTTACCTGTGCTCATTTATGATCTTTTAATGGTTCTTTAAAACTTCAGTCAAATCATGTCATTCCTCTGTTCAACACCCTGCAGTAGCTTTCATTATTATTCAGAGTACCAGTCTATGCAATGATACAAGTACTTAGATTAACACACCACCTATCATGTAGCTGACCTCTTTTCCTACCAATCTTTTCTTAGCTCAGTTTGCTCCATCCTAACTGGCCTCTTTGCTGTTCAGTAAACCTTCTAGATTTGCTCTCAGTCTAGCCTTCTTGTACACTCCCCTCCAACTATTCCTGTGATTTATCACTTCAAGTCCTTTAAGTCTTTGTTCAAGTGTATTTTCTCAATAAAACTTGAATGTCCTATAAAAAGTTGAAAGTTGCTCTCATCTCATACCTCCTTGCCCTCTCTACATTCCCTCCCCCACCGTCCTTTTCATCTTTTAACACATTGTCTTTCACCAAAAGGTGATTATTACAAGAGTAGAAATTTTGTTCTGTTTTGCTGTAACTGAAGCCCTAGAACAGAGCCTGGCACACATCAATAAATATTTGCCAAGAAAATAAACTAAAAAAAATTTTTGTGAGATAGGCATTTATCATTGAGAAGCCTGGGAAAATGGAAGGAGGTGGAATATTTTACCCTGTGCTATAAAACAATACAAATCCCACTGACTCCTTCCACATTCCTCTTGGCCCATTAGCAGTCTGCTCTCTCTTCTTTTGCTGAACTACTTTAAAAAACCTCTTCTATTGCCCCAGCAAGTAAGCTCTTATTCTCAACTTGCCCATATTACTGGCAAACATGAGCTGTATTGGAAAGCTGAACAGTCACTAACCATTTGCTACTTGTCTAAAATACCCTTTGGAACACTTACCATTCCTTTGTTCCAACATTCATTTAACTAAAAAGAATCTTTGTATGGAATACTTTTGTAAATAAATTCATCTCTTTGAAATATTTTCCATAGATATAAGAATTCCTCGACAGCAGGGATGTATGTTTTTACAGATGATATCTCTGGCACATTGCCTGGCCACAGAAGCAGTCACTAAATATATTGAATAAATGAATGAATGTATTTACTCACAAAAAAGGATGCCCCAAATGGGTATCCTGATATCAAGACTATAGGCAGGTAGGTTAATAAAAATAGTTCATTTTGCCTGATATACAACTGCATCCAGATATGCCCCAGAGCAAAGTGGATCAGACCATTCATTACTTGGGCAGCCTGTAAAACAGGAATGTCATAATCAATTACCCAGACATAGCAAATTTCAAGAGAGTTACAAAATGGGTGATATAAAGGGAATGGGGATAATATAGCTTCCATGTTTCTGAATCATAAGTGTCACTTCCTCTACTCTGTTCAGCTCTAGAAGTTACTAAAATCTGTGGAGAAGCCAAGGTGATGGAGGAAGGTAGCAGTCACAAAAGAACTTGGAATCTCTACATGTAGCTCATGCAGGCATTATTCACGAGTTTTTGTTTTGTTTTGTTTTTAGCAACTTGTAGCGGTAGCTTGCTTTCAGGTGAATGAATGTGTCTGGGGGCTTATTTAAGGACCAGGGCAGAAGGACACACAGCTGGAGTCCTCTGGCTCAGAGAAGAACTGCAGTCTCTGCAGGCCCTCCTGCCTCTGCTTCCTCCTGTCTGTTATACTACCCTCAGTTCCATTTATTCTATGTGATATTATTCTACCATCCCCATCCCCCTCAACCAGTTGATGGGACAATGGTTTTCTTCTGATAGTAATTTCGACTTTTTTTTTTTTTTTAATCCTCACCCGAGGACATTTTTCGATATTTTGTTCAGATAGAGTGGGAGGGAGAGAGAGAGAGAGAGAAACATCGATGTGAAAGGGACACATCGAGTGGTCGCCACCCACATGACCCAACCAGGGCCGGGGACAAACTGCAACCGAGGTACGTGCCCTTAGCGGGAACCGAACCCGGGTCTCTCCAGACCGCAGGCCAACGCTCTAACTGCTGAGCCAAACCGGCCAGGGCATAATTTCGACTTTTAACACCATGAGGTGGGAGGGCCCACTTATAAACAGACCTGCTGAATCATAAGATTCTGGCCCCAGTGATCTTAGACACTTTCCTGAACCATGATTTATCTTATAGTCTTGGGTTTTAAACTTGACTCGAGGCCCACTGATGAGGATGTATGATGGGGAAAGATGTAGCATGCCTGGTTAGGTTAGAGTGAATAGTGGTCCAGAATATTACCTTTCCGGGGTTAAATGCATGTCAAGAACACAATGCTGAGAGATGATCAGTGTCCACAAAACCCTGTGATTTAGATGATCTCTTGACTATAACCCCTGACCTCATCATTTTCTTTAGAGCCCACAGTCTCACATTTACTTCAAACTCTTTATAGACATACATAGACAAAAGGAAATCATAGAGGTAAGATTGCTGGGACTCATTCCATCAATTCTCTTTCATTGAGTAGTTGAGGTAGAAGAGTCAATGTCTCCTTTTTAAAAAACACGATATTTGGTACTTGCAGCATCAAGGTCATTTAGCCACTCAAGTAGCACTTAGTTCTTACCCCAAACATTCTGGTTTCCTGTTTCAACACAATGTAGGGTGATGACATCTTATCCAAAATAGCAGAGAGTAAATGGAATCTATTTCTAAGAGAAAATATAGAAAAATAAACATAATGATTTTCTCAGGTAAGACACTTAAAAATCATTGAGAAATTTATCCTTGCTTTCTCTAATTTTTCACAATGAAACAATTCCCCGAAATAAGAATTCATAGTCAATCCATTGATATGCTCTTTTGGACATAGCTAATGTTCTCTTAAAACTTCTAATTGTCCTATAAGATTTTATTTATCTTTTACCCCCAACTTTAAAGGCACTTTGTGAGTTCTTATACTGCTCATATGCAGACAAAAGAATTTAACCTGTCTGGTTTAAGCAAAATAGGATATTAGTGAGTGTACAAAATCACTGGGAAGGGTAAGCTTATAGAATAATGCCCAGAGTCAAACCACCTATCTAGATTGAAGAGAGGGTGTCCTTGCTTCTTCCCACTTCAGAACTCTGCAGCAGATGTCAAACCTCTTCCTTGTCTCCCTGGGCAGTCATCTGTGCAAGCAGAATTGACACTCAGTATAGTGTCTCTTTTGTTTTCTTCCACATTTAACTCTAGTGCAAGGGCATGTGATTGGCAGAACCTAGATCAAATGCCTGCACTCTGACTGTCAGAGAAGCTGGAGGATATAATTTTTGGGATTCAACTTTTAGAAAAGTAATTTTCACAACTTAGTAACCAATAAAAAAATAAATAAAAGAGAGAGAGAGAGATATTCGAAAGGTTTGGCAGCCATGAATGATTTCTCTCTATTACTTCACTGTTGTGGACAAACTTTTGGAGGTGTGTCCCATTCACTCAGTTCATGCTTACTATCTGTAGGAACTAGTTCCTGTTTGTACCTAATTGGAAGAGAGGCAGAGAATCTGTCTCAAATTGGACCCATCAGCATCTCTTTCCCAGGAACTGTATATTTAGAACTAAGATATAGCCTTAGTCTGGGCTTATCTCTTGATAAGAAGATACAAACTCTTAAAACAGAGAGCATTAACATGTTCTATCAAATGGCTAAGAAGACATCCAGAAAAATCAGACATGAAAAACTGATGACTTTCAATTTTCTAGTTCTGATCCTTTTCTGAAACTGAGAGTTTTTTCTGCTCTTGGGTCTAGGAGACATTTCCATATTTCAAAAATGCATTTTCCTTTGCTTTGCTTATGCTAGTATGAGTTTTCTCTGTTACTTACAAACAAAATATTTTTTTATTCTTGGTTTGTCTTTCTAATAACTCTTCTCCTATGGCTTTGAGAATTCACTTTTTGATTATACAAAATCTTATGATCTTAATTCTTTTCCTACTTTAGATTTGTCAGCCTTTTGTCAATGGTCACTTTTGATATCTAAATCATAGGTTTCAAAATCTTAAACTAATTTATTTTCCAATTTACATCAACTATCAATTCTCAGGGATCAGTTACCAAATGGATGTACCAATGACATCTGAAAAAAAGAAAATGGAACACAATGAATGGCATGAATAATACAGGTGTTAGTACAAATCTCTCCTATTTCCCTACAACTTTCTCCAATTAGTTAATTATCCGAGTCCACTCTCCCACTATAGTTTTGGATACTTCTTTGGGGGTCTCTTTTCTGTATTTTGTTAGAAACAAGCTTATTGGCTATTTAGTGCCATTCTTTTGAATTATTCCCTCGAGCTCAGTCTAGATCATCATGAATTCATTCCTATGTGATAGCAGCAGCAATCCTAGTGTGCTGCCACTCACAGAAAGGTTCCTGGAGACTAAATGTCAAATACCATAGTGGTTGCTGCCATCTTTGTGGCTCCATCAGGCTGGGGGAACTGAGCTTTGTCTGTCTGCACTTGCCCTACAGCTCCAGGAGGGTGCTTCTCTTGAACCCAGTACAACTGTAGTAGCTTCTTGACCCCCCCCCCAATTGTCTCATTCTCCATATTGGAGAAGCCCCCAACTGTAACTTGCTAAAGAGTAGAAAAATACAACACAATAACCCAATAACCACAGTGGAGCCTTAAATTCAGAAGCTATACTATATGACCGAAGTGACATTTCTAAACTGGGAATCAAATGTGGAAATCACTTGCTTGAAACCTTTTGATGGCTCCTTGCGGTCTTCACGCTCCAGTACACATTCCTCTGTGTGGCTCATTAGTGCTGGTATGATTTGATCTCCATATTCTTAGGCTCCCATCCATTCTTGACCACTGACATTTCTACTACTATGTGATATTACACTCTTTGCTGCTTGTAAAACCTCACACAGTGTCATGTTATCTCGCTCTAGCAATGTATTGTAAATTGTTGGAATTTGATAGCTCCTTGCTCAAGCAACCTGTCAAATAAAATAAAATTTCTCTCTCTTGGTCTGTTATCACATTGTGTATAAGTGGGTGGAATTGTTTATGTGAGTCCTGTAACATATGTTTTGAAGGCCAGTCTTAAAGTATTTATTGAATTAATTTTGAGCAGCCCTAGAGGTTAGCACAAAGACAAATACAATTATCCTCCAGAGCAAGTGAATTTACGTTGGGAGGCAGTGGGGGAGGCTGAATGGGACACATGGCACATAGCAAGAATCCTTGGGTAGAGAAAACAAAGTCTGGTTTTGAGGTTGAGGGTCAAACTGAATTTAGGACATCTGAGTAGCAGGAACTGATTCCCAGAAGAGCCACTTCTTGCATGGGAACTCTCACTGGCCTCTTCCAAGTGGGCAGCAGCAGAATTTACTTATTTAATCACTGTTCAAGACCCCCCACCCCCAATGCTTGCAAACTCAGCTAGGAAAGGGAATACACAATCAGAGAAACTCTGAACTTATTGTTGTTGGAAATCAACCATCAGGAATATAAGTTTCTTGGAAGGGGAATATAGTCAAAAACATTATGATAAGTTTACATGGTGACAGATGATTACTAGAATTACTGGGGTGATCACATTATAAGGTGTGAAAATGTTGAATCACTATATTGTACACCTGAAATAATATAACCAATATAAGATTGTATACCAACTATACTTAAAAAATTAAAATAAGAAATTTTATAAGAGAGAAAAAAGAATATGAATTTCCATTTATATATTCTCTATTGCAAAATCTAACACACACCTTCTAAACTACAAAGAATATAGGAATATGGTCAAGAGGTGGAAGGCAAGACTCAGTTTTGTCACTACTTGCTTTATAACCCTGGGATCCCCAAGTCACTATACTTTTTGTGTTCTCCTTCTGTAAATTACCAACATGCCTTTATCTGAGAGGATACTGTGTGTGTAAAACGGGTCAGTTGTTGAGAACGCATATTGGAAGAAGGGCCACTGAAAGGAGAAAGTAAAAAGTAGCACGATGTATTAATTCGAATTCTTCCCAACTGTAAGCACTGGGTAACACTGGGACTTGGGGGTCGTTGGGAACACCTGACCCTCCCTCCCCCTCCCCCCGTATAGTTTTAGTCCTAGTACCAGTGACAACCTGGCCAAGGCTCCCTACACTCACGTGTAGGTTCAGAGGGGTGTGATGTCGCAGTTGGCTCCCTCGGCTGGGGACCGCGGCGGGGCCTCGAAGCCAAGGTACCCAGGTGGGCGCTGCTTCCTCTGGTGCCCCTCCCTTCCCGGCTCACGCGGTTCCAACGCGGCAGTTGTGGCCAAGAATGTGGCTGCTGGAGGCGCCGCGTGGAACACCCACAGCGCAGTGGGACCCCCGCGGCTCCACCGAGCCGCAGGCTCCCAGGACGAGCATGGAGTAGTGGTGACAGAGATGTCACCTTTCCTGGCTGTGTCAGCATCATACTCTGTCCCTGTATCTGGGCACACCAGGGGGAAGAGGCTGTGCTTGATATTACCCGCGGGCTGATCAGATGGCAGTCCTAGCCCTAGCTGCAGGCTGCTTTCTGTCTGACCCTTGGGGAAAAGGGTCTCATCAGAAGCCCCTTGCCACCAACCACCTCCTGCCTCTTTGGTCCTCGGTTGATTCTTTTGTAGAGTGGTGATAATTCCAGCACAGGTACTGCACAGGCTCCTGCCACAGGACTTGGAAGACTAACCTTGTCTGAAACATTCCACTGCTACCATCAAGGTTACATATCCTTCACACTGAACCCCACAGTTTGTTTGTAAATTCTCATCCAAGGACATTTTTTCCACTTATTTTCAGAGAGGGAGGGAGGGAGAAAGGGAGAGAGAGAGAGACAACGATGTAAGAGAGACACATCAACTGGTTGCCTCCGGCACGACTGACCAGGGCTGGGGACCAAACCGCAACTGAAGTGCATGCCCTTGATCGGGATGGAACCCACGACCTCTGATCTGCTGGCTGACACTCCAACCGCTGAGCCAAACCCGTCAGGGCGCCAGTTTACTTTTTACACTCAGTGTTTAACAACTATCCCAACACAGGGTAGGAACAATGAACTACAAAGTCTGATTTGAGTTGTTAAATTATTTGCATCCCAGGACTAATTACCAGTAGTAGATGGGACTGTTTGTGGAGCTCTTTTGTGTTTAGTGTTTTGCCAGTTAACTACTTCAATGCATTTCACTGAGTGCCAGTGTATGCCAGGCATTGTTCTCAAGGCTGGGGATACAGCAGTGAAGCAGATGAAATGCCCTTCCCTCCTGGGGGCTTATATTAAGAAAGGGGAAACCGATACTAACAAGATCCATAAGGAAAATGTATAGTATGTAACAAGTGACGAAAGATAAGGAGAAAAATTAAGCATGGAAGGGAGATAGGGCATGTGTGTGGATGAAGAGTGAGGAAAGTCCTCCATGGAAAGAGGGCATTTGACCAAGAAGAAGGTGAAGGTCAGAACCCTGTGGCTGTCTGGGAAGAGGAGAGGCAGGACAGTACCAGGGTGCTGAAGCAGGAAGTTGTGGTGGAGCAGGAAGTGAGGAGGGGAAGCCAGATCATACAGGGCCTTGGCAGGATGTTGGCTTTACCTGTGAGATGAGATACTATTGAAAGTTTTATGTTTAGCTTTTTATCATGAAAAATTTCAACAGCAGAAAAAATATGATAGATCGATCCCATGTAAACATTACTTAGCCTCAGCAACCTTGTTTCATCAATTATCCTGCTCCTCGGTTATTTTTTATGGGACCAGACAACATATTTCACCTTTAAGTATTTCAGTATGTGTTCTAACAGAGTTTGAAGAGTTTTAACAGTGTTCTAAAAGAAGAGTTTCTGGTTTGTTAAAACAATATTATTAAATGTAATAAAATTAACAATAGTTTATTGATCTTATCTAATAACCTAATCCATATTCAAATTTCCTGCTTGTCTCAGAAATGTCTCTTTGTAGTTGGTTTGTTTGAGTCACTATTCAAATAAGATCCACTTACTGCATTTGGTTACTTTATGTCAAGTGTTTAAAAAACTTTCAGTTTTCCTCCTTTTTAAAATGCTGTGTATTGCCCAGCTGGCATGGCTCAGTGGTTGAGTGTCAACCCATGCACCAAGAGGTCACCAGTTCGATTCCTGGTCAGGACACATGCCCAGGTTGTGGGCCACACCCCCAGGTAGGGGCATGCAGGAGGCAGCCAATGTTCTCTTTTATCAATGTTTTCATCTCTCTCTCCCTCTGCCTTTCTCTCTCTTTAGTCAATAAAGAAAAATAAAATAACATAAAATGCTATGTATTTAATGAGAAGACTAGGTAGACATTTGCCCCTTATAATTTCCTACATTCTGAATTCACTAATTGCTCTTGTGTGTTATTATTTAACTTGTTTCTCTATTCTCCATTTTTCCTACAAATTAGTGGTCACATATAGAGGTTTTATTAGATTCAGGTTCATATTTTTCTGGCAAAATACTCCAAGGTTGCAACCGTCTACTTCCTTTTGCATCACATTAGGAGGCACTTGATGACTGGTCTACCTGCTTTAGTGATATTAAAATTGAACAGTGCATTTAGGTTTTGTCTTGATTTATCCATTACACATTTTCTCATGAACTTTTCTTCTAATGAATTTTATAATCCACTGGTGTTCTCTACCTAGATCCATGAAATCAGAGATTCCATAGTTGTGGTTTTATTAAGCCAATTATTATGTCTTAATTTATTGTCTGGTATTCTTCTGAAAAGAATAAATTTCCCCCAAAATTATTTGATTCTCCAATAAGGCATTTTGGAATTGTATAATAAACACCTCCAAAAATCTGCTACTCCATTAAAAGCAACAAGGACAGTGAGAAAAAAATGTTTCAGTCAACCTTTTGGAATTCTAGAACGTAACCAAAGACTTGCAACAATCTGAGAAGTGTTCATTCAGAAAAATGGCTACACTTTTTGTAGTGTAGCTACAAGTTTTGTGGTGTTTTAACTTTCCTTATTTCCATCATCCTGGTAATCTTTGAAAACACAGCCCCAGCATGATGGCAACTGTGAAAACAGGCAGCCTAGCAGCCACTGGAGGGGTCAGAACAGACTTAGAACTCCCCCAGAAAGCTTCCTCCCAGAGAATTGTCACTATTTGATAAGTGCGGCAGCTCTTTGGAAAAGCTTTATTCACAGAGCTTATCTTCAGTTGACCTGCCTCAGAGCTTACTCAATGAGAAAAGCCCTATTACAGGGTGTTTGTTATTAAAGGTGGGTTTTAAAAAATTACAGCTTCCAGTTACCTAAGGAAGCAATACCAGTAGCAATGCCAGCAGAAAAGAGGCTGGACAAAGAACTTAAAGTGAAAATCCAGGGAATGTCATATCCATTAGGACTCTGTAAAGCTCTGGCACATTCCCTGAAATCTAATGGATCTCACACAGGTGCACATGCCAAATAAGACCTGAGGAGACATTAATCTCTGGCTACCCTAGAGGCTCCAGGTAAGCAGGAAGTAAAGGCTAAAGCAGAGTTTTAAATTTTCTGAATATTGAAGGCCATACCCTAACATACATGTAGATCCCTTCAGCAAGGGGTGGGAGACTTGTAGGTTCAAGCCACATAAGTACATCTCACTCCAATTATCAGCTTAACTCTAAGTTAAGGTGACTGCACATGACAAAGAATATAGACTTTTCAGATTCGTCCAGGAAAACCACTAAACCAACAACAGCAGCTAATACTAGAACTCTGATAAAAAAAACTCTCAGGATCTGATTTCCAAAGTTGCCTCAGTATATTAATTAGAAGGTCCAGTTTTCATAAACAAAAAGTTGTAAGACACAAAGAAACAGGATAATATACACGGGGGGGGGGGGGGGGGTCATTAATGGAAAATGTCCTGGAAGAAACTCAGATGATAAATCTAATAGACATTGACTTTAAATAAACTATTATTGATCTATTCAAAAAGCTAAAGAAAACTGTACCTAAAGAATAAAGAAAATCGACATCAAAATTACAACTAAACTACAGCACAACCATCATTCAGAACAGCCTGAAATTGAGCTGAATGGAAGTCCTACAATTACACAATTAAAGAAGCAGCCACATTGAGACGGGTAGGAAGGGCAGAGGCACGGATGGACTGGTCCCACATCCATGTGTGGTGGATAATAATCAGGAGAACACCTCAGCTGTGAAGGTCTTCTCTGAGGAGTGAGGGTTCCCGTTCCACACCAGGCATCCAGCTCAGGGTTCCAGTGCCAGGAAGAGAAGTCCCCATAACTTCTGGCTGTAAAAACCAGCGGAAACTGAGGCTGAGGAAGGCTGAGGCTTCTAGAGCCCAGGCAGCTCCTCTTAAAGGGCCTGCACACAGACTTACTCAGACTTGATTCCTTTAAGCTCAGAGGCAGCTTGAAAGGCACCAGAGACATACAAGGAAGAACCGACCTGTTTGGCCTTGGGAAAAAGGCTGGAGAGGCAGCTTTCTCTTAGACAGATATGTTGGCGGAGGCCTTTGTTCCTTTGGTGAGCCCTTTCGTGGGGTGGCAGATGGCCACCATATCTGGGACTCCAGAAACCTGGCTGTCATTGTTTGCCCCACCCTGGTGATTCCCTGAGGCCCTGCACCACCCAACTTTTGGGCCCACCCAAGCTTTTTCCAGTGGCTTCACCATAGGATTGGCCTGTCTTGGATCCTGTCTCAGATTTTTCTAAATTCTCTCAAACAAGCAGCATCTAGCTAGTCTCAGTAAGCCCCATACCTCTTGTTAAGTGGCCCCAGGCCTGGCACTAGAAGCAGCCAGCCTTGGTTCACAACTTGGCTTTTCATGGGCACCTCCAAGACCAGCACAAGAAGCATCCACTGGCAGATCACTTTGTAGCTTATGCCGGTGGCCCCAGGTAGAACACAGGCAGAGGCTGACCTTGTCCCAGAGCCAGCACACCCAGTGGACAGCTTCAGAACACATCAAAGAGCCACCACCCAACCACCTCCACAAGTGACACACTCAATGAGTGGACTCAGTGAGTAACAGAGCCCTACTGAAGTAAGTCTTGCTCTGTGTGTTGGACCCCAACACTGCTCTTCCTCCAAGGGAGTCAGAGGCCAGTGGTCAGTGGGCACAGCCAGTCCTTGCAGCTGATAAGCCTGAGTAAATCCCTCCCATTGACATGCCAACAGCAATCAAGACTTAGTTACAACAGAAGGGTGTACAGTCCACACTAGAGGTGCACCTATAAGGCCCAGCTGGGATGATCAGGGGGGCTGTGCCACTGGATCCTGCAGGACACCTACAACAATAGGCCTATTGTTGTCACAGGACACCCTATGAAGCCTAGGAGACATAGCAACTCTACCTAATACATAGAAACAATCACAGGGAAGCAGCCAAAATGAGGAGACAAAGCAACATGTCCCAAATTAAAGAAAAGAACAAAACTCCAAGAAAAGAACTAAACAAAAATAGAGATAAGCAATCAATCAGATGAAGAGTTCAAAACACTGGTTTTTAAGGTTGCTCAAGGAACTTAGTGACACATTCAAGGAATTTAGTGAGATCTTCAAGAAAGTTAAAGAGACCTCCAAGGAACTTAGAACATCAACAACATAAAAAAGGACCAATAGGAAATGAAGGATACACTAACCAAAATAAAGAATAATTACAGAGAATCAATAGTAGAGTAGATAAAGTCAAGAAGCAAATAATGGATTTGGAATATAAGGAAGCAAAACACACACAATCAGAACAGCAAAAAGGAAAAAAAAAATGAGGATAGTGTAAGGAGCCACTGGGACAACTTCAAGTGTGCCAACATTTGCATCATAGGGGTGCTAGAAGGAGAAGAGAGAGAGCAAGAAATTGAAAACCTGTTTGAAAAAATAATGAGAGAAAACTTCCCTAACTTGGTGAAGGAAAAAGACATGAGTCCAGGAAGCACAGGGAGTCCCAAACAAGATGAAACCAAAGAGGTCCACACCAAGACACATCATCATCAAAATGCCAAAGATTAAGGGCAAAGAGAATCTTAAAATCAGTTGGGGAAAAAGGAGAAACATCTGTTAACAAAAATAAATTAATTAATTTTTAAAAAAGCAGCAAGAGAAAAGCAGTTTGTTACCTACAAAGGAGCTCCCATAAGACTGTCAGCTGATTTCTCAAAAGAAACTTTGCAGGCAATAAAGGAGTAGCAAAAGATATTCAAAGCAATGAAAATCAATGACCTACAACCAAGATTACTCTCTTCTGCAAAGCTATCATTAGAATCGATGGACATATCAAGAGTTTCCCAGACAAAAAAAAAGCTAAAGGAGTTCACCACCACCAAACCAGTATTATATGAAATGTTGAAGGGTCTTCTTGAAGGGGAAGAAGAACAAAAATATGAACAATAAAATGGCAATTAATACACATATATCAACAATTGAATCTACAAACAAAATGAGCAAGCAGAACAGAAATAGACTCATAGATTCAGAGAACTTTTTGTTGCTTGCCAGATGGGCAGGGGCTGGAAGGATAGGTGAAAAAGATGAAGGGATTAAGAAGTACAAATTGGTTGTTAGATTGATGAACCTAAAAGGGAAGGGGGAGGGAGGATAGGATGAGATAAACCAAAGAACTTCTGTGTATATATGCATAACCAGTGGACACAAATAATGGTGTGGGTAAGGCAGAAGAGGGTAGGATTTGGGAGGAGAGGGTCAATGGGGAAAAAAAGGGGTGGACATCTGTAATACATTCAACAATAAAGATGAGTTAAAAAAAAATAAAGAAAATTATGAAAACAATTTCACTAAAGAGAAAATATCAATAAAGTAACAAATTATAAAAATACAGTAAAATAGAAACTCTACTAAGCTTAAAATGAAAATAACTATAATAAAAAAAATTCACTAGAAGGGCTCAACAGAAGAATTGAGCTGTCAGAAGAATTCAAAAACTTGAAATTAGGTTAATTAAGATTATCCAGTTTCATGACGAGAATCAAAGCAGTGAAAAAAAATTAACAGAATCTCAGTGATCTGTGGGATAACATTCAGCATAGCAATAGAGTCATAATGAGAAATTGACAAGGAGAGGAAAGAGAAAAGGGCATAAAGAATAGAGAGTGCTTGGGAAGATAATAGGCAAAATTTTTTCAAATTTGAATAAAAAATATTAATCCAAGAAACTCAACAAATTCCAAGTTAAATAAACTCAAAGGGATCCATATCTAGACGCATCAAAATCAAAATATGAAAAGCTACTTACAAAAAAAAAAAAAAAAATCTTTCAAGTAGCAGGAGAAAAGCAAGCTATGTACAAGGGATCCCCAGTAAGATTAACAGCTGACTTGTCATAAACCATGGCATTCAGAAGACAATGGAATGATATCTTTAAAGTGATGATAAAAGACAAACCTCAAAAGTAAAGTGGCGGGGATGGGAAAAGATAAACCAAAGAATTTATATGCATTTGTGCATAACCATTGGACACAGACAATAGTGTGAGGAAGAGGGGCAGGGAGAGAGGAAGGGATATCTGTAAAACACTGAACAATAAAGGTAAGTTTTAAAAAAATAAAACCCTAAAAAAAAGTGATGATAAAAGAACATAAAAATGATTTCTATATTAGCAAAAGTAAAAGTAACCTTTACAAATGAAGGAGAAATCAGACATTCCCAAGCATATAAAAACTTAGAGAATTTGTTGCTAGCAGACCTGCCAGATGGGTGGTCTGAGGCCAGACTTTGCTCCTGGCCTAACCCCAACCTCCAGGGTCCTCTTTGTGTGTCCTTCAAGCTAAATGAAAAAACATGAGACATGAAGTCAACTCCACATGAGAAAATAAATAGAATTCATAAAGGTTACTATATAAGTAAATATAAAAGTCGGTATAAATATATTTTTGTTTGAAAACTTGCTACTGAGAGGGAAAAAGTATGTGTACAGTCTATGTGAATTAGAAACACATACCTGCAATAAAATGCTATGTATATTTTGGAGACACTTAAAAAATATGCACATTATATACAATGGAACAATTGTTCATGGAAGGAGGGAAATGAGAGTTGGGTATGGAAATCAAAGAAAAACGTTAGAAACAGAGACCAGTCCATACAGACATACCAAAGAATTTATAACAAGACAAGATACCTGAAATGTTTTTAAAATTTACAATGTGAAAAATCATAGAATAAAATTGTGGGCAAAAAGATGCAATATTTTTGGGAACTTAACTTTCTAGAAAAACTAGAGTCCAAGAGATATTCACTCATTTAGTCTCAATAATATGAGGCTATTAAATATACTGTCTTCACTATATGCAAGCTTTGCAAATTTTAACAATATATAGTAAGAAAGAAATATTAAAAATTGTGTTTAGGGCTAATCTGCTGAGATGCCTTTATAGGCAATGAGGATTGTTTATAATTTGTGCTAATTTTTATTATTTCCTTGAGTCAGCATTTAATAATGTCACCCTATCCATACTAAATCTAAATCTCACTCCAGAAATATGTGTACCCAATTTTAGAATCTCTCTTGTATGGAAGAATCCCTTAACTTAGGCTGACCAGATTTAACTTGAGAAAAAGTAATGCTCACCTCCCCACACAGAAAAAATAACCATATTTATGTATTTAATTTTTTTTTATTAATGAAATGAGGGAAAGAAAATATTGAGATGGACTTGATTGACATGCATTTGTGAAGAAGCCTCTTGAACAAAGTGAAATTCTTCATTCACCAATAAACTTTCTTCTTTGATTGAGGTCATGATGATTCTTTAATATGTAGAAAAAGGATCTCATTCTTCCATGTACCTGAGGTAAGTTTGGTGTTAGTAAATCAATCATTAATACATTCTAAAATAAAGAACTACAGAATTTGGGGGAGAATTTTGGAAAGAATGCTAAAAATAGAGTGAAACGGAAACTCCTCATCATTGATATTTTAAAAATTAAACCCTGTGCTTTTGATGTTTTATAGTTTCCTCTCTCCCTTACCCCCCTCCCTTCCCTCCTTCTCCTCCCTCCCTCCATCCTTTCCTCCCTCCATCCCTCCATCCCTTCCTTCCTCCCTTCCTCCCTCCCTCCCTCCCTCCCTCCCTCCCTCCCTCCCTCCCTCCCTCCCTCCCTTTCTTCTTTCCTTTTCTTTTGCTTCCTTGTGCTGAAAGCCAAAGTTATCTAAGTAGACAGATTTCCAAATCATGGATTGATTATATAAGAACATATAATTTTCACTTAGCATAATGTTCTGCAGGTCCATCCATGTTGTCAAAAGGGTAAAATTATCTTTTTATTGCTGAGTAGTATTTCACTGTGTAAATGTACCATAGCTGTTTTATCCACTCATGTACTGATGGGCACTTGGGTTGCTTCCAAATTTTGTCTATTGTAAGTAATGTTGCAACGAGCATAGGAGTACAGATATTCTTTCAAATTAGTGTTTTGGGTTTCTTTGGATTAATTCCCAGTCAAGGAATTGCTGGGTCATAGGGCAGTCCCATTTTTAATTTTTTGAAGTAACTCCATACTACTTTCCACAGTGGCTGCACCAATCTGCATTCCTACCGACAATGCAAGAGGGCTCCACTTTCTCCACATCTTCACCAATATTGGTTGTTTGTTGATTTATTGATGATAGCCATTCTAACAGGTGTGAGGTGATATCTCATTGTGGTTTTAATTTGCATTTCTGTAATGACTAGTGGCAGAGAGAATCTTTTCATATGTCTATTGGCCATCTGTATGTCTTCTTTGGAGAAGTGTTCTAAGTCAGTCAGAGAAAGAGAAGAACCATATGATTTCACTCATATGTGGAATCTAATGAACAAACTGAACTAACAAGCAAAATAAAGACAGACTCAAAGAGAGCAGGCTGACAGCCCTTGGGGGGTGTGGGTTGGGGTGGGGAGAGGTAGGGGGCATGGAGAGATTGAGCAAAAAAGAAAAAAAAGAGGAAGATTTCATGGACACAGACAACAGTGTGGTGCTTGTGTATCAAGGAGACGAGGTAGCTGGAGGTGGAAGAGGGTCTAGGGAGGATAAATGATGGAAAAATAAATAAATTAAATTAAATTTGAAAAGAACATACAGTTTTCTACTTAAACTAAATTGCATTATTATTTAGTATGGAGTTGAATATCAGTTTAAATTCTATCTAGTTGAGTGGAAAGCTACACATTCTGATATATTTAACTCATGTTTTCTTTTCACTTTATTCAGAGGAGAATTAAGAATTAGATGTGTGTGTGTCTTCTTTCGGCTAGAACCATTTCTTTTTTAAATGCTGAGTTTGAATGCCTTTAGATGGAACTTCAGCTCCCCATTTTAGGACTTGGCCACCATTTTCTAATCTCACAAATTTGACCTGTAGCCTGGCTTTTTATTTGGGCCGTAATCTCTGAAAGCTGCCACTCTGTCCCTTGACTTTTCCAACTACCATTTATAGCTTTAGCTTGGTCAACCACTTATAAATTTATAACAATCCTAAAGCTGAATTTTTATTCTAGACTTCTCTAGTTCTAGATTTATATACCAAATTTTTGTTTACAAGAGACTGCAACTCAGGAGATACCAAAGCATCTCAAATTAAATATATCTCAAACCGAACCCATCATCTCACACACAAAAATTTTTTTTGTCATTTTTTTCCATTGAGAAGCACCATCATTACCCGAATGCCCTGGCCAGGGCACTGAGAAGCACTTTCAAGTGGGAAAAATCTGTCAACCTTTTAGATATAATCTAAACATATTTAAGTATTTCCTTGTTTTCTCTATCTTCCACAATTAAAATTTATAGACAACATTTACAGCATGAAAGCCTTATACTACAGCATGACATTCATTTCTGCAATAATTTAGCCTCCCTCTAGTTTCTTAACTCCCATTTTCCATCACTCACCCCCACAAACATTGTGCTCTAGCCTCATTAATTTCCTTACCATTCCACAAAATATGCCTTGATTAGTTTACCATCTTAATCTGTAGATTCCTTTGCTTAGATAATCTCTATTTTGAGTTAATCTAAAAAAATTTAAGTATAGAGAAGGAATTATCAAAAAAATTTTTTGCCTTTGGATTTTTCACTTTCTTGTGATACTCAGATACCACATCTCCATTTGTATTGCAAAGGCATTTCCTTTTAAAAATGGGCATGCTAGATGTCATTCCAGAGAAATTAAGGTATTGAATGCCTGATATTTGGATCACTGATTACCTTTCAATAGATTTTCTGTAAGTTTTTTTTCTCTTCATTGCTAGTGTTTGAGATCCCAAGAAACATGTCACTTGAAGTTTTTCCACATTCTGGTGTTGCATAATTTCTATTATCTTACATTTGACACAATGACATTTTGCTAGGGATAAAACCCAATAGTCTTGGGTTTTAAATGCTGGGATTTACCCATATCATTTTTGCCTCACCTCATAGCTTAGACCCAATGTTTCCTTGGGCTTCTTCCATTTCTTCACATTATTTGGGCATTTTGCTCTTACTTCCCTTCTTCTATCGGAGCAATGGTTGACTTCATCTCAGTCATTTGTACTTTAGTATTAATGAGTTTCAATGCCTATTCCTAATAGATGCTTGAAGTAGAGAAAAATATTATTGGGATATTGATGGCTTCATTCAAGTACACATGAAGTTCTAGAACCAGCAATATCTGAGGACAGGATCTGTCAGCATCTCCTTCCCTCTTTTCTCTCAACTTTCCCTTTTCTTCCTAGGCATTATTATTCTTTCCTGTTATTTCCTCAGTCTCCCTTTGCATCTGGTCTGGGATATATGGACAAGTCGCTCTCTACTTCATGTTAACTCTGTGCTCCTTTTAAGCTGTTATGATTGTATTGATTCTTAAGGCTGGGACTGTCATGTGGGTACTTGGGAGGAAAGGACAGATGTATCTTTCACCACCAGTCTCTGATTCAGTGATACTGAGGTCACTGGAGATAAGGTTCATTTAGATATGAAGTAGTAGGTATGGAGGAAGGGAAAAAAGCTTTGTTGAAAATGACTTCTATCATCTTTTCCAACTTCTCAGTTACTTATTCCAAATCTTGGTTTCTGAAAACACCAAATGTCATACACTTTGATATTCAACTTGATCTCTCAGATTTTGAGAGCTAAAGGTATGAGACACTTCAGCATTCCTATATTCCTGTATGTGTTAACAATCTTCACAGTTTATTCTTTCCAGGGGAATATGTGTTGAATTGAACAGATCTGAGCCAAAAAATCATGTATCTCCCATTTTATTCTCTCATGAGTATAAACATAAAAACATATTGTAATAAAAACACCTTTGCCTAAGGCAAATTATTTACTTTCAGTTATATACAAAACCATATAGTGCACAATAGTTAGTGCAGAGTGTTTTTAGCTACCTATAATCACAGCTTACAGAAGACATTATTTACACATAATTCTTATCAAAATCTTAGTTCTTCAAATGGTCCATAATAAAATCCAATATCTTCTGATTTACCAAGGGAGAAATGAGATACTCACCACATCTTTATTGTCCTGTGTATTTTGCTCTGTATAACCAATGGGTCACGGTACATGAGACAATCAACTCCAAAATGGTGAACAGGAACAAATACCATGAAAGGAGTCTACCACTTTTCTGTTTCAAAAAGAAAATGTACATCCCTTATAGGTATATAAAATTGCAGAAAGATCAAAAATAGAAAAGAAAAACTACTAGATATATCCACCACCCTCAATAAATATGGTTATCATAATGATAACTGATAATTATTGAAGATTATTATAAACTGATAAATTTCTGCCAAGTGGATAATGAACATCATTGACTGTGTTTTCTTGTTTGTTGTTGTGGATAAAGTCAGCAAATTTTCTTTGAGTTCAATGAACCTCCAGAGAAGATGGAATTGGGACACTCTTGTGGTCCAGTGTTACAGAACTTACTTAATAGAGAGATGTTCAAAATTAGGTCTGTTGTTAGGAAAGAGCCCAAAAAGGAACTCACAGTGAAGGAATAGGAGTTTGGGTTTGTGACCTAGGCTTATGTATATAGTTTGATATTCAACTTGATCTCTCAAATTTTGAGAATTAAAGGTATGTGACACTTCAGCATTCAGAATCAGTGGTTTCCTCTCGGGACTGCCCCAGTGAACCCATCTCCTTGCAGGATACTTGGGTTGGGAACAAGAATACAAAATCTGTACTAATGGAAACCCAAGCCTGAAGGACCCAAAACACTTTTGTGACAAGGCTGCTGAGGACTGTCTGGATCTGTTTTCAATACTGACATCACTTATAGTAATGGACGCCATGGCAGTGGAAATTATGGGCATGTTTCTCTCTCTATTTCTTTCTCCCATCCTATCTCTCTAAAAATAAATTTTTAAAAAATCCTTAAAAAATATAATTCTAAATTTGTGATGAAATTCACATAGAAACCTTGTACTTACGTGTGGCCAAATAACAGTACTTGAATTTACATAGAATAGAAAAAACTCAGATACTAGTAAAAGCACACCCATTACTGCCAAGCAGGCACTTAAGATGTTCAGTGCTATAGTACAGGACACCTGGAACAGATAAAATTAATCACCTGGTCACTAAAACTTATCCACACGCATCATTGGCAAGTATATTCAAGTAGAAGATGTATATAAACTCTGATCTTTTCAGAACTGTAAGGTCATTAAAAGGACTCTCAGAACTGAAGATTTGTCAGGCTCCCAATAGAACTAAACAATTTTGGAGAAAATAAAACTTTTAATGTAGCATGCACATCTTTAGTCCTTCACCGACAAGTAATTATTGAATGTCAGTTCTGTACCATGCAAACTATGCTCGGTGTTAGTAAATCAAGAGGCATAAAGAAATGGTTTCTGCACTCAAGTCTATTGAGGACAAACAAATGTGAATTTAGTGTAAATACAGTGTAAACATGTTAACAATATAGTGCCATACAGATTCAGAGTACCAGAGAGCTAACATCCCAGAAGTTTGCTATGATTTATTTTAGAGTGCAAAGAGGGGGCTGTAGAAAGTTTAATTGGAGAGACAGGTGCTATCTAGATAGATATTCAGGACTTCATCTTGAAGATAGCAGGGATTTACATCGCTGGAGGTGCCCACCCTGATTTCAGGCCACCCTCTCGTCAGGGTTTGTAGTACAGACAATGCGTACATATGATGTTGCTGCATAATCACGCTTTATCCACATATGAGATCAGAGAGGTGATAAACCATATGATGTTGCTAGCAGAAAAATCCTCTTCTTTTTATTTATTTTATTAACTTTTTAGAGAGAGAGGAAGAGAGAGAGATAGAAACATCAATGTGAGAGTGAAACATCAATCAGCTGCCTCCTGCATGCCCCCTACTGGGGATTAAGCCCGAAACCCAGGCACATGCCCTAATCAGGAATTGAACCACGACTTTTCAGTTCATGGGGTGATGCTCAGTCCTCTGAGTCACACCAGCTGGGTGAAAAAATCCTTTTTTTTTACACTTCCTTCTCATTTGCACTGGTAAAATTCTTTCTATCTTAAATGAGTTAGATAATAAATATGAAAAATTACTGGATCCTGAAATCTATTCCACTGGATACATCATATGTTTATCTAAACTGCCATTCATTGTTGTACATCTCAGTTTATTCTTTTGGAACAAATCTCCTTTATAGGAAGAATCGCATTAAAATAAAATGTTCATTAATTCATTCTTATAACCTAAACATCCAACATTATTATTTAGTAAGTTGCAGGATATAAATTAATGCAATCTTTAAAATGATGAATTTTCAGTTAGATGAACAAATGATTATGTCACAATAATACATTTTTATTTTGAATAAGAGCCACTTTTAATGAGGAAATGCATCAATAAGGCCACTTGCAGCAGGAGTTCTGTGCAGCGTGGAGTTTTACTGGCAAAGGCTTGTCTGAATAAGACAAGTAGAACACTTGCTCTGGTTTCTGGTGTAGGGTGGTGTGTGCTGCAGGGCAGTGTAAGAGAGTAAAGGTGTGGAGGAACTGGAACACTCGTAGCCTGTGGGTGGGAATGTAATATGCTACGACCGCTTTGCAAAACAGTATGGTGTGTTGCCATATGATTCAGGTACTTATCCAAGAAAAATGAAAGCGTATGTCTATACAAAGATTTGTGGGAGAATGTTCATAGTAGCTTTATTTGTCAGGGCTCAAAACTGAAAACAGTGCAAATTCCATCAACAGGTGACTAGATAAACACATTGTGGCATATCCATAGAATGATATAGGACTCAGAAACAAGCAGGAATTAATTAATAATCATGCCGAGTAAAAGAAACCAGAAAAAAAAAAAGAGCGCGTACTGTGTGATTCCATTTATAGGAAACTTATGATTACATTAATATAAAATTCTTGAAAATGCAAACTAGTCTATAGTGACAAGAAACAAATAAGTGGTTGCCTGGATTGTCAGGGGCACAAGGAAACTTTTGAGTGATGGTTATTTCACTGGTGGTGATTGCTATGTTTACTTGATTATAGTAATGGTTTATCAAAGTGTGTACTTGAAATTTGTGAAGTTTGTTGTTTATTGTATATCAATTATACCTCAATAAACCCATTAAAAATAGAAGAAAAATGTGAAGGGCATCATGTGAAAGCCAGATATGGGGGTGAAGTGTGAGGCATGGGATAAAGCTACTTCCCGTGACACCGACATCTACTACAAAGTTATTTTTTTAAGTAATGTTTAAAAATAGAGAATGTATAAATATTATTTTAAGAAATGCTTTGTTACTTTTATTACATTCACTGAAAATGATTAACTATAATCTTTGTTAAAAGTTCTAGGCTTTTAAAAAAAAATTCAGGGAAAGTTTCCCTAACATTTACTCCAATTTCAGTATACATGTGTGATATACACACACTAATATTGTCAGCTATCTGTCTCCTTCTACCTCTCAAACTCCAGTAATTCGGATATTGTTCTTTTGATGGTGTCCCATTGGTCACGTAGGTTTAGTCTGCTCTTTTCCTTTTTTTTTTTCTGTTCTCCTCTGACTCGGGTATTTCTAAACTTCTAGCCTCTAACTCACTAATGCTATCTTATGTTTGATATATACTGCTACTGATGCTCTCTATTGCATTTTTTTTTTTTTTTTATCCTCACTGGAGGATATTTTTCTACTAATTTTTAGAGGGGAAGGGAGAGAGGGAGGGAAAGAGAGAGAGGTCAATGTGAGAGAGACACATCGATTGGTTGCCTCCCACAGGACCCCTATCAGGGCCAGGGACTAAACCTACAACCCAGGTACTTGCTCTTGAATGGAATCGAACCCATAACCCTTCAGTCCCTTCAGATGCTCTAACCGCTGAGCAAAACCGCCCAGGGCTCTATTGCATCTTTTCACCTCATTCACTGAATTCTCTTCAGCTTCAGATTTTCTTTTCTTTTCTTTTTTTATGATTTATATTTCTTTGTTAAATTTCTTATTTTGTTCAGGTATTATTTTTCTGATTTTATTTAGTTGTCTTCCTGTGTTTTCTTCTGGCTCATCGGGTTTCCTCAACAAAACAACTATCTTGAATTTTTTATCAGGTAATTCATAGAAGCCCACATCTTTTGGCTAACTTACTGAAAGGCTATTGTGACTTTTTCAATGATATCATATTTCCTTGATTCTCTATGTTCCTTGAAGTTTTGGGTTGCTGTTTTCACAATTGGAAAAGCAATCACCTCCTCCAGTCTTTCCTAGTTGTTTTCAGGTGGGACATCCTTTTCATTTGTCATGCATAGAGCTGGGACTTTCTCCTACCTTGTATGAATACACTTGTTCCATGCTTCTTGCTTCCTTTTGTGGCAGAATTCTTTTTTTTCAAAATAATTTTTCCTTATTAATTTTAGAAAGAGAGGAAGGGAGAGAGAGAGAGAACATCAATTGGCCACCTCCTGGATGCCCCCCAGTGGTGACTGAGCCCACAACCTAGTCATGTGCCCTGACTGGGAATCAAACCAGTGACCTCTTGGTACATAGGTCGACATTCAACCACTGAGCCACACCGGTCGGGAAGAACTCTTTAGCATGTATGTCTTCTTTTGATCTTTAAACTCACCAGACCAGCTGCTGAAAACCTCTCTCCCTTTTTTAAAATTTTACTTTTATTTTTTTATTTACTGATTTTAGAGAGTGAGAGGAAGGGGACAGGAGAGAGAGAGAGAGAGAGAGAGAGAGAGAGAGAGAGAGAGAGATTTGTTGTTCCACTTACTTATACAAATTGGTTGATTCTTGTATATGCCCTGACCAGAGATTGAACTCCCAAAGGTGATGCTCAAGTGTTTTATTTCTCCCTTGCTGTAGACACTGGCCTGTTTTCTGCTGGCATTCCCTGTCTACTGGAGTTCAATCTCTCACCACCCTTAGGCACACAAGGAGCAGGCCTCAGAGTGGGGGAGGTGTGAGCTTGGCACTTTGGTTGGAGTGCCTGTGGGCCAGATTAAGGGATCTTTCAGTGAAGTTTGGTTAATTTGCAGTGTTCTGAAATCATGAATTTTAGTTGTTTTGCTGGTACTTTCCTTGTTTTGTGGAAGGATGATTCCATGAGTTGCTCACTGTGCCATTTCATAAGTCAATCTCATAACATTAACATTCAAAAGTAGCCCTGACAGGTTTGGCTTAGCAGTTAGAGTGTCGGCCTGTAGTCCAGAGAGACCCGGGTTCGATTCTCGTTAAGGGCGCATACCTCTGTTGCAGTTTGTCCCCAGTCCTGGTTGGTCGTGCAGGTAGCAGCCACTTGATGTGTCCCTTTCACGTTGATGTTTCTCTCTCTCTCTCTCTCTCTCTCTCTCTCCCTCTCCATCTCCCTCCCACTCTATCTGAACAAAAAATGGAAAAATGTCCTCGGGTGAGGATAAAAGACAAACAAACAAAAGTAATTACTTATTCTTCCATTTTATTGCCTGTCAACATAAAACTCAACATGATATCTCACTATCTCATGCCCACTGCCCACAACACAATCAAAAGCCCCCAGACAATGTGAAGAAGGAACAAAGAAAGAAGGTAATAACAGACTCTGGGTCATTTCAAGGTATCCAAATTTACATGCCAGAAACCAACATTTTAATTTGCATTAAATAATTTATCATATAGAAATTTAACTTTATGATTAACTTCATACATCCTAATTTTTATGGCTAATAAAATATAGCAACTAGTTTGGTAATTGAAGTGCATTCTTTTTTGGATGAAAACGCAGTAGAAACTTAAATTTCTTATATTTTAAAATTTTACCCTCCAAAAATGTGGGTAAGTTTTTAGTGACCCAGAGACAATGCTACCTTCTTACTAATTCTTCTTCTCTTGGCAAATAAAACTGTTACCTCTATAGTTCCTACACACATTCTGACTTACCAGAAGCCTTGAACGTGTCCTCTCGAACAGTATTGTAAAGAATCCTGAGAACAAAAACTGAAATAAAAAATTGTATTGATTAGTACCCAGGCATATGTTTATATACATACGTAAAGAATAAAAGAATTATTGGATGCTATAACATGAAGAATATCATCCTGATGCTTTAGTGGGATCACTGAGAAAATCATTTAGGGACTAATTCAATGGTTCTCTATTACAGAGAGGGGAAAATGCATGAAATCTCTGGTCACTAATATAACACAGGTATTGAAAATGAAATCCAGGGGTTCCTTGAGGTGACTGTGGGACAAAAAAAAGTGTCAACAAAAATATAATCATATATTTTTCTGTTCATTGCAAATAACTGCACCATAGTTCACTCAAACAAACACATGGCATTTTCCCCATATTAAAGGATGAATAGCAATTCTTAACTGAAAAAAAAAAAAAAAAGTGTCAAATTTTATTTATTTATTTATTTATTTATTATCCTCACTCGAGGACATTTTTCCATTTTTTTGCTCAGATAGAAGAGAGAGAGAGGAAGAGAGAGCGAGAGAAACATTGATGGGAAAGGTACACATCGAGTGGCTGTTATCCACACGACCAACCAGGGCCAGGGACAAACTGCAACCATGGTACGTGCCCTTAGCGGGAACCAAACCCGGGTCTCTCTAGACCGCAGGCCGACACTCTAACCGCTGAGCCAAACTGGCCAGGGCAAAGTGTCAAATTTTAATTAATTTTTGTCAGTCATAGTTTATATAGCCCATATGTGAATTATAAGAAAATATATCCAGTTAATAAATATACTACTTGATAATATTATGTTTTGGTGATTTCACAAGTGAAAACTGTCAATGTAATGTTAAATATTTTGTTAACAGAAACATTTATGCTTCATTTTGCATATTTAAATATAAGAATCATATAATGTCTTCCATGAGAAACTTGTTCTGAAACCATCCATCATTTCCTAAAACTTGTAGAAAGATAGCAGTTATGGTGTATTATAAGTTTATTTTTTCATTGATACAACTTGTATGCATGCATGGAATTCCCACAGCATTAAAAAATTAACAATTCAGTTAGTAGTAGAGAGAAGGAATGTTTTATCCTCAGAAAAATAAGGTCACTAACATGTCAACACTAAATGCATTTTTGGGATCAGAAGGCTCTGAATTTGAATTCTTTGCACTTTTCCTTTTATAGGACTCTAAGAAAAATTACTTAACCTGTCTTTTAGGTTTGCTGTTTTCATTGGTAAAGTGGGGATATATATATATATATATATATATATATATATATATATATATCCATCCTCACCTGAGGAAATTTTTTCGTTCATTTTTTTTTTTGATAGAGTGGAAGAGAGTGAGGGAGAGAGAGAGAGAGACCAAGACATCAGTGTGAGAGAGACACATCGATTAATTGCCTCCCGCATGACCCTGACTTTGGTCAGGGATGGAATCTGCAACCCAGGTACCTGCCTTTGACTGGGAATTGAACCCATGACTCTTCAGCCTTGGGCTGATGTTCTAACTGCTGAGCCAAACCAGCCAAGCAAGATTAATATTTTCTGTGCTGTTGTGTTACTGTGTTGTTGTAATAGTTATATATAAAGCAATTCCCTGAATTATTTATAGTCGACTCCTGCCTAAGACTCAGAACCACATTTTCCAGAATTTCTTTCCTTTTATGTTCCTGGTTACAACTGGCAAAGAGAAAATCTCAAGCAATATTTGGAAGGGAGAAGGGAAGCAGAAACTGTTACTCTCAGAAAGTCATAGTGATCAGACATGGCAACTGTGGCCTAATTTTCTCCCTCTTATCTGTTATATTTACATTTTGTCTGTCAGGCAGCAGTTTCCAGACTTCTCCATGAACTGCCCTTTGCAACTCCACTCTGGTGGCCAGGAACCGTGGCTTCCTGGCTTTCATTACAGCTTTGGCGCGTCCACTCATTCTAGTGTCTCAAGCAGGAGAGTTAGTGACTCTCTATGATTTTCCAACTCTCCTGGCCACGTCTCCTCGGCACCAGGAACTCAAACGTGTATGAAGGCAGCAATTCTCATACTAGTTTCTATAGTCCTACAAATCTCATACTGGCCCTGTTTTCTTTATAAAACCCTGCACCAAAATAAGCACGTATCACAGGGTCCAAAATTTGGCAAGTAGCAAATACTGATTTTTATTACTTTCTGTTGTATTTTCTACTTCTACATATCTTGCTTGAGATCCTTCTAGACCTTTGATGGGTGCTTCTTTGGTCTTCCAGCTACTTATCTTAGACAGTCTACGTATAGCAAGACAAGACCGTGGTCCTCCTCAGCATCCTGGACTTCCTGAACTTGAGGTCCTCGTTCTAGAAATGCCTCCCAGGAAATCAAAACAAAATCATCAAAAAGAAAACTACCACCAGGACAACATTTTCTCTTTTATCTCAGGCAAAATCACAGTCACAAATAAAATCACTGCAGTTGTTCATTGCACGTTGCAGGGACCTCTTCACAAAGCGCGGAGGCTGAGGCACACCCATCCATTCTCCCTTGTAGCTCTCTTTCTGACTGATAACCCACCAAAGACATCTCAGGGGTGTATGAGCAACAGTGAATTTTACATGATTTTTAGTTAGATCATCAACTAGTTTCAATGGTGTTGATTCCCAATTTGTGTAGAACTTTGAAGGAGGACTTAGGATATGGAGACTAGTTAGTGGGATCCAGAATGGCAACAGAAAAACCTTGATTTGATGGAATATAACAGATCTATTATATTCCCATTTCCTCTTATATTTTTATTGGTCAGGCTAGGGATGGTGATATGCAAGAGAACACCTGGGGGCCATTTTAAATAGGTGGATCAAAGGAGACCTCGAGAGACTAACATGAAAACTGAGCTCATGTGACAAGAGCTACCTGAGTCTTGCAGACTGGAGGGGAGAGTTGTCCAGAAAGAGAAAATGCAAGTGCTTACAGAGAAGAAATCTTTTTTTGTTTAAGTACCGGTGTGCCTAGAACATAAAAAATGAGTGATCATCACCCTATATAAGATTGCCGTGGGATAACTGCTATCCTTTAGAAGAGTATGCTGTTTATTTTCTTTATAACACTTAAAATAAGGAATTTTCTTGCTTGTGTACCCATTATCTCAACTAAGAAAGTGAGGGTTACGAAAGTAGAGGTCTTTTTATTTCTTGCTTAGACTTTCTTGTTCGTTGCTTTATTACAGTCCCTAGAGCATTTCTGGCAAAGAGTGGTCCTCCAATATATTTTTGTACTGAATGAATAAAAATATAATTTAAACAACACTATTTGTGTTAGAAATGAAGTTAAACAAATGTGTGAAAGCTCTGTTAATAGATTTCACATCTGCTGAATTATTCCTTCAGAGTTCATCTTCGACTAGGTCCCAGATGATACAGACCATAAAAAATAGCATTTCATGAAGTCCCAAACAAGACCCCTTCAGGTATATTTGATGTGTATGTGTAAATTACACACTTATTCCAAAATTGATATGGTAAAGTGATGCAAGAACAGTCATGATAACACTGAAGAAGAACAAGATGGTTGGCCTCACTATATTGATATTAAAACTTATATAAAGCCACAGTAGAAAGGACATTGTAATACCAGCACAATTATAGAAAAATAAAGAGTTCAGAAGTAGATTCAAACCAATTTGGACACTCATTTTGTAGAGGCAAAAGAATCTTCCTTGCAATATATTATGCTTTTGAGATTAAGTAACATTTATTTTGCTTTTAATTCTCACATCTAGCAAAATGACAACACAAATTAATGATAAATAAATGTTGCTTGAATAAAACTAAAATATAAACAGAGAAAATAGTACTCTCCAAAAAACTGTTTGAGGCAAAGAAAAAAACCTCAAATAATTTAAAATATGACTTGATCATATCATAAATATAAATACATGTGACAATTTTTACAATGGCAACCTGGCTTTTAATCAGAATATTATTTAAGATATTAATATAATGGACTCATCTGTTCTTCACTTAGAACTTATATGTTTTAATTAAGACTCTCATTTTTCTTGTCTCTACTGCAGAGGCCTACCAGCTGTCTAAAATATAAAATAATGGTATTAAAACAATCTAACCATGACACTGTTCTCAGTCAGTACTATTGTTTGAGGCTGTTCAATAGAAATATAATGCAAGGAACATAAGTAATTTTAAGTTTAGCACTACCACATTAAGAAAAGTAACAAGAAATATGTGAAATTGATTAAAAAATTTTTTCCATATTGACTTTAGAGAGAGAGGAAAGAAGAGGGAGAGAGAGATGGAAACATTGAGGAGAGAGAACATCAATTGGCCACCTCCTGCATGCCTCTCACTGGGGATTTGGCCCACAACCTGGGCATGAGCCCTGACAGGGAATCAAACCGGTGACCTCTTGGTGCATGGGTTGATGCTCAACCACTGAGTCATACCAGTCAGGCATGAGATTGATTTTAATAATATATCTTACACAGCTAAAATATTATCATTTCAATATAGAGTCAATAGAATTATATTTTACATTATTTTTACTCATTAAGTTTTTGAAATCTGGTATGCATTTTACATTTACAGCATTTCTCAGTGTGGTTTAGCTGTTATTTTGAATGCTCAATAGTTACATGTGACTGGTGGTTACTGTATTGGATAATGAGCTCTAGTCCTTGGTAATCTTTATTTTTACTTACTTCTTAGTGATCTCATTCAGTCTCATGGCTTTCAAATATCTACTTGCCAGTGACTCCCAAACTTATATTGATAAGCCTAACTCTATCTTGTAAACTCTAGATTCTATATCCAGTTAGCTACTTGACATCTCCAGGTGAATCTTAAATGTTTCTAGCTCAACATGTTCAAAACAAACTCATTATCTTCCCTGATAATCTACTCACAGTGTTCCCTGTATTCACTGATGACAAGTTATCCCTTTCATTAGCTTAAATCAAAACCCTGGCATTACCCTCTCCTTCTCTTTCATTCCACATCCAATCCATCAGGATATTGCATGAACTCTGATGCAACGTATACCTAAAATCATGTCACGTTTCACCACCTTCACCAACCTGTGTGAGCCTCGCCTGGATTTCTCCAGTAGCTTTCTAAAAGTTCTCCTTGTCTCCCTTTATTAACTTTCAACACAGCAGCCTACACAAATTCCACACATCCCACTCCTTCCCTAGCCTTTTCGTTGTCTCATCTTGCTTACCCCACTGGCACAATAAATGCCTTACGAGTAGCTGAATAGTCATCAACCATTTTCTGTTTTTTCAAAATTCCCACTGGGCCTTTTCCATTTTTCATCAGATCCAAGGGGCATGTAAAAAGTGGATTCTTGCCCTGGCCGGTTTGGCTCAGCAGTTAGAGCGTCGGCCTGACGTCCAGAGAGACCCGGGTTAGGTTCCCGCTAAGGGCATGTGCCTTGGCTGCAGTTTGTCCCCGGCCCTGGTTGGGTCACACAAGAGGCAGCCACTCGATGTGTCCTTTTCACATCGATGTTTCTCTCTCTCCCTCCCACTCTATCTGAACAAAAAATGAAAAAATGTCCTTGGATGAGGATAAAAAAAAGTGGATTCTTATTATGAAAGACTATTACTGATAAGAATCTAGCTGTAGATATCAACTGGATATAAGAATGAGTTCCTTGAGAACAGGAATTATGCATTTTTAGTGTTCTATCCCTGGCACAAGGCGTGGCTCAGAAACAGTCACTAAATGTAATGAATAACAATCAGAGAGTACATTATTTACTCACAACTCCAGATGACCAGTATGGGTATCCTACCAGTGCTGCAACAGGAATGTAAGTTTTCCCGAACGCAGTAATTTGTGTGATTAACAAATATGTCCAGATCATTCCCAGGCAGTTACAAATCAGACCAGTCATCATTTGTATGGCCTAGGAGAAAAGAACACTATTAATTACTACTATCCCTGTCCAACCACTGGAAGGGACACACATCAAGAAAAAGCCAAGGTAGAAGAAAGAAGGTAATGACCAAAGAGAATTTGAGGATTCTCAACCTTCAGTTCAGATGAGGAAAGTTTTTTACTAGTTCAGGAAGTTTGCAGAAACAATGACTATTTACATGTCCAATTAAATTGTACTAGGAGCCTGTATGTCTATTTGACTCAAGAGGTCATAAGACATTAGCCCTGGCGCCCTGAAATAATTGCTGTCCCTCAGTACTATGTGGTTGACAATCCTTACCTGCAGAACCCAGCTCTTATGTACTATAGGTTAGCAGATTTGGAACTTCTGACTATACCCGCCCTTCTCTTGTCCTCTCAAACAGAGATTTGGATTTGGATTCCTTTGGTTCTGCCCACCTCCAGGCCCATCTCTCTGTAACTATAGTTTATATCAGAGTCCTGGGCTCTTTAAGACAAGAGTTAAAGAAAGACATTGAACCTTTGTAATACCTGGTTTCTATAGCTTTTCCTAGGGATCATTACCTGGTTGGGAATTGCTGATGCTTTCGGCCCACTGAAGCCAGGTCAGCCAGGATGGTTTCTGAGCCAGAGAAGAAAAATTCTGACCTTGCTCTGTAGAGCCCTCTAACATCTACTGTAGGGCCTTTTAGTTGGTTTTCAGATAGATGTTTCTCAGGCGTGCCTCCTTCTGCCACAGCTGAATGCGTTGCCCTCCCTTGTCTCCCCAACCCCAAACGTAAGAGTGAGTCCGGAAAATTCCTGAAGGAGTTATACTGAAGTTTAGAACCTAGCATCTTTTGCCTTACCTCAACTCGTATTTCCACGATGCCTGGGATACTGACAACCGTTTTTCTCATCGACCCTCTTAAACAGGGTAACTTCCACTTGAAGTTTGCAATAGGCTCCTGTTCTGTTATGTGATTATGAGAAGAGCCAAGGAGTGCATAACTGGTGTACTTCTCTCTCTTGGGAGAGTACTCTGACCTCTAGGCAACACGAAACTCTACACTCGGTGGCACTTGGGACAGGCTGTGGCAGAGGGAGGAGGCAGGGGGACCCTGGGGTACAAAGGACTTTCCCCATTCCTGCAGTGGTGTAGATTTCTACTCCTTGCTGGTTTGGAATACATTAACTTTCTCTGAAGTCTGAGTTTGTGAAGGATGCAGGATTTAAAAAACAACAAAAACAAAACAAAACACATTTTCTTTTTAAATAACTATAGATACACAGGAATTTGCAAAAGTAGTAGAGAGAGGTCCTGTGCACCCTGAACCTGGATTCTCCAAATGGTTACATCTTACACAACCATAGTACAATCTCAGCATGAGGAAACTGACCTTGGTATAATGTGTGCTTTGAGTTCTGTGTCATCTTGTCACATGTGTATATTTGTGAACGAACCCATCACCATAATCAAGACACAGAAATAGTCCATCACCACAAACATATTCTTCCTGCTACACCATACAGTCATGCTTCCTTCACCTGCCTTGTCCCCTGGCAGTCACGAATATGTTTTCCATTGCTACACTTTTGTCATTTCGAGGCTTTCCTATAAATGAATACTTCAGTGTGTACTGAAGTATTTAGAGATTGGCCTTTTTATTTAGCTAACACCCTTGAGATCCATCTAAGTTGTTGTATGTATCAATACAGTTCATTCCTTTTCATTTCTGAGTAGTATTCCATGGTATAGATGAATATTTCAACTATTCACCTATTGAGGAACATTTGAATAGTTTTCAGATAGTTTGGGGGATTGTCACGGATAAAGCTACTATGAAAACTCATGTATAAGTTGTGTAGGTATCAGCTTTCACTTCTCCAGGATATATCCCAGGGGTACACCTGCTTGGTTTAATGGTAAGTGTAAGTTTGGTATTTTAAAAAAAACTGTTAAACTATTTTCCAGAGTGACTCTAACATTTTTATATTTATACTAGTAATGTAAGAGAGACCCAGTTTCTTTGCATCATCACCAGTATTTGGTATTGTCATTGTTTCTTATTTTAGTTGTTCTAATAGGTGTGTAGCGATTGCCTCATTGTGGTCTTGGTTCGCATCTCTCTAATGGCTAATAATGCAGAATATCTTTACGTAATGTATATTTGCCATCTGTATATCCTCTTTGATGAAATGTCTCTTCATGTCTTTTGCCCATGTTAAATTGGATTATTTTTTATTTTATTGTTGAGTTTTGAGAATGAAAAAAATATATTGTAGATATAAATCCTTAGTCCGCTATGTGGTTTGCAAGTATTTTCTCCCACTCTGTAGCTTGTCATTCCATCTTCTTAACAGGGCCTTTCACAGAAAAATGTTTTAAATTTTGCTGAAGTTTAACTTATTGATTTATTTTTTCTATATGAATCATGCTTTTGGTGTCATGTCTAAGAACCCTTCAATGAATCTCAGGTACCAAAGATTTTCTCCTATTCTCTCTTCTAAAAGTTTTATAGTTTTACATTTTATATTTAAATCTATGATCCATTTTGAATTAATTTTTGTATAAGGTGGCAGAGTTAGGTTGAAGTTCTTTTATTTGTGTTTTGCCTATGGCTATCTAATTGTTCCAGCAAATTTGTTGAGAAGACTCTCTTTCCTCCATTGAGTTTTATATATATACACACACATTATATATATATATATATATATATATATATATATATATATATATATAGTCATCTGTACATGTGTGGATTTGTTTCTGGATTGTGTGCTCTGTTCTACCAATCTATGTATCTGTTACTGTGCCAATACCACAGTCTTGATTATTGTAATTGTAGCTATATAAAATCAGGTAGCATGATTCCTCCTACTTTAATCTTTTTCAAAATTTTTGTCTATTCTAGTTGCTTTGCTTTTTCATGACATTGGATTTCACAATGATTATTTGATATGAGACTAAAAACACAGGCAACAAAAGAAAAAAAGATAAACTGAAGTAGATCAAATTTGAAAACTTCTGTGCATTGAAGAATACAATCAGTAGAGTAAAAAGGCATCCCACAGAATGGTAGAAAGTTTTTCTAATCATATATCTGAGGAGTAAATGTCCAGAAAATATAAAGAATTTCTACTACTCAATAAGAAACATACAACCCAACAAAGAACTGGGCAGAGGACTTGACATTTCTCTAAAGAAGACATACAAATGGTCAAGAAGCACATGAAAAGATGCTGAACATCACTAATCATAGGAATATGCTCATCAAAAACCATTATGAGATACCACTTTACACCCATTAAGATGGCTACTACCAGAAAAAGAAAAAATGGGCAGTGTTGGAGAGGATGTGGAGAAATTGAGGCACTGTTGTAAATTTCTGCTGTTGCTACGAAAACAGCTTGGCAGATTCCCAAAGGTTACATATAGAACTACTATATGAGTCAGCAATTTCATTCCTATGTATACATATAAAAGAATTGAAAGCAGGGATTTAGATACATATCCATACCCTTATGTTCATAGCAGCATTATTTGAAATAGCTAAAAGGTGGAAGCAACCTATCTGTCTATTGATGGATGACTGGATAAACAAAATTTGGTTATACATACAATGGAGTATTATTCAGCCTTGAAAAGGAAATTATGATTTATCTATGCACACATACATACAATGTGGATGAAGTTTGAAGATATTATGCTAAGTGAAATATGCGAATTACATAAAGACAAGTGCTATATGATTCCACTTATCCTAGGTACTAGAGTAGTCAAATTCATAGAAATGGAAAGTAGAATGGTTATTGCTAGGGGCTGCAGGGCAAATGGGGTAGTCATTGTTTGATAGGTATAGAGTTTTAGTTTTGCAAAATGAAAAGAGTTCTGTGAATGGATGGTGGTGATGGTAGCATAACAGTGTGGATGTTATGTCCCTGAACTGTATCTTTAAAAATGGCTTTGACAGTAAATTTTATGTTATGTGTATTTTAGTACAATTGTTAAAAATATTACTTAAATCTTCTGTTTCAACAGATCTTTGCTGATACTGTGCTGTCGAGAGCATGGTGGCACAGCCTCGTAACTGCTGGTAGGAGTTAAATTCCCCAGGCAGCCTCCATTGACACTTGGGGAGGACACCTTAGGGCTTCCCACTAGGTCTCTTCTGACTCCACCATGGCTGGCTGGAATCGGCTCTCCACTTTACTGCTTCCTGTGAGTGGCCTCTATTGACATTGGAGGCTGGGATAGGGGGTTCATTTTTTATGAGCTATAAGCCTCCCACTTAGCTGTCTCTGACACCAACTAGGAAAGGGGAAGGGTACCTAGTTATAACCAGGTGATGGTGGAAGTCTAAGTTTGCATATGGCCTTTGTTAATGGAAGTGGAGAAATGGCCATGGTTTTTCCTTTGGTGTTTGGCTCGAGTAGGGCAATTATTGTCTGCAAGTTTTCTGCCTTGATAGACTTCCCCTTTCCTGAATCTATGGCTGGAAAAAATAGGCTTTTCTTGTTTGTTCTTCTCCTTTTCCTCCCCACCTCCCCTCTTCCCCCTTCTTCTCTTCCTCATTCTCTTTTGGTCTGTGCTAATTATTGTTTTGTTGTATAGGCTTCTTGAGCACTCAGTTTGGCTATTTGAAGCAAAAAAAACCCAAAAAAACAAAAAAAGAAAAACCAGAAAACTCACCACCATGTCATTCCTTGGGTTCTTAAGTCCCTAGCTCTTGTGCCTCCTCTGTACCTTTCAGAGTTTTCTTACATTTCTCCAAAGTTTTAGCTTTAATTAGTGGTAGGAATAGGGAGAAGCATATCTACTTCAGCTTGTCCAGAATTGGAAGCTGGAATGTTTTATTGAATAAAATGAGACTGAACCCTGGGATAATGGTAGATCTCATTAAAGGACAGTAATGTGGTTAGTAACAGACCTATTTATTCTCAGACACATTTTAACTATTACTTCTCAGTACCCAGACCAGATAAGTTGTCAAGGAGGTTAGGAATCCAGATCTTCAACAACATAACATTGGGAATGAGAGAACACTTTGGGTCCCTTGCTTGCTTTATGTAAGGCTCTTAGTACAATTCTGGCAGAGGACCAGGGAGGTCTTAAATGAGTGAAGTCAGTAATGGACTTGAGGTGTTGGGACTATTCCTGGACCAAGCTTTAATTCTATTGATTTGATTCCTAATCTGGTGTTATCATCCAACAATATGGACGGATAATGCAGAAAGATAAAACCTGCTGGATTTGAAGGGAGATGACTAGGAAAAAAATGGCATGTCTGGGAATGATGTCAAGAAGATAGTGCTACTGTGACCATTGTTCACAAACTGAAGCTTCTCCTGAATACCATTTCTACAATCTGACCATCTCTTTGGGACCATTTCACCATCAGTTTAGCCTTAAATAATTTAGAGATGCCAAAAAAAAAAAAAAAAGTTTCTACCCATTTACAGACTCAGAGTATATTTTCTAAGCGTATGACTAGGTTGTAATGGTGTGAGGTTACTTAAATGCAGTTGATAGATTCATAATTTCTGCTTTATCTTTAGCCTGATATACAGTTCATATGTTCAGGCTGCATGAGGAAAATGCAGATGTTACATAACCATTTCAGGACACGTTCATTAATTCTCCTCCATTTGGGGAGTTCATAATAGAGGTGCTTAAAGTCTCCTCTTTATATTTAGAAATTGCAACACTATAGTCATCTGTTCACTCGAGTGGCATTTAGTTCTTACCCCCAACATTCTTGTTTCCTTTCTTATCTTCAGACGATTCATTGGCATTTTCCCACTAGAACACAGTACAAAAATGAGAGGACTAATGTGTTTCTTCTCTGTAGGAAATATGGAGACTAATATTAATTATTTTCCTGGGTAAGATACTTACGATTGAGAGGGAAATTTAATCCTAGAGCTGCCGATTTTTTGTAGTCCCTTGAGAAACGTTTTTCATCGATATTACTATCTTGAAAAAAAATCCAATAATTATTTATCAAATACTTTTCATTTGACAAACTTAAATTGGACTGTATTAAGTAGTATGTGGTACGTGCACCCATCCATCAGTCCCACTAGAAATCACCTACCACCCACCTTCACAGAGTCAGAAAAATTGGACTTTTGCTTGCTCATTCTCTTTGTACTATTTCCTTCCTTTGTATTATTCCTTCTGATGTAGGGGTGCCTGACTGGCAAGACTCAAATCACATGCCCACATCATCTGCATAGGAAGCTGAAAAATAACGTGCTATATATTCACCTTAGGGAAGGTGTCAAATTGTGGCTAACCTTTGGAATTTGTAGATAACTCATATCAGTCCTCCTAGACTCCACATGTAATATTCACGAGACTTTTTTCTTGAGACTAGCTGATTACGCCCTGGCCGGTTTGGCTCAGCGGTTGGAGCGTAGGCCTGCGGTACAGAGACTAGCTGATGAGGACAAAGGTGAATTATTTGGGCTGGTCTCTGGATATGAAGTTCTAAACCCTTAGGAGCAGTGGCATTGCCATGTTCTACCTCGTGGATAGAGTTGTGGAGAAAGTGAGTTTGGGGAGTGAGAAGAACAGAGAGAAAACCTACAGAAAAGCAGACATGAGAAGGAACAGAATTTCCTGAGTTTCTGATGGTTTCAGTTTTTTTTTTTTTTTTTTTTTTTCCTCACCCGAGGACATTTTTCCATTTTTTGTTCAGATGGAGCGGGAGGGAGAGAGAGGAACAGAGAGAGAGTGAAACATCGATGTGAAGGGACACATCGAGTGGCTGCCACCCGCACGACCAATCAGGGCCGGGGACAAACTGCAACCGAGGTACGTGCCCTTAGCGGGAACCGAACCCGGGTCTCTCGGGACCGCAGGCCGACGCTCTAACCGCTGAGCCAAACCGGCCAGGGCTGGTTTCAGTTTTTTAGTTCCAATTTTTTGTTTGTTTTTTTTAAACCTGGCTCACTCCTAGTCCTTATGTTATGTAAACATATCTGTTCATATATTACAGTAATATATCTCCATTTCGCTAAAACTAGAAAGAGTTTCTGCTGCAACCGAGATGCTTTTGTTTTTGTTTTTAAATCGCCTCATCTTCTAACTTTTCTCACATAGCTTTGGTAGTCTACTCTCTAGAATCTCCAGTGTCTGATGGACCTTCCTTCTTTTCTTTTTCAACCTCTAACCTATAGCTATATCTGAAGTCTGAGACGTTGTCTTCAAATTCTTAACTCATAAACTTTTCCTTCCGGTTGCATAAACCTCGAACTCTTACTGTCTGGGTTGCCCCTGGTGCTTGCCATTGCGAAAGTGTAGAAAGATACAGGGGAAAGGGTCAAACTTGAGTGCAAATCTTGTCTTACCAGTTACCATAAGACCTTGCCCATATCCTTTATTCTTTCAAAGGCTGTGTCCTCAGCAACAAAAAACCTGTAGGAGTGTATTGCAGAGGAGGAGGCAAATAAGAGAAACCTGTTCAAAACAGAAATTCAAGTAAGAACTACGTTGGGAACTCCGCGGCTTCAGCTTGTTCCTTACTGACCACGGATCTCTACCTTCAAGCGATCACAGGGCTACAGGGGCATGGTCCAGCAGGTGGCGCCCTTACTTCTGAGCCTTTCTGCTCCAGGAGTCCCGGCAGCAGCACCTGCCCAGGGGCACTGGCTGCTTCCTAGGTGGTGGGGCCCTTCATCTCTCCTCGAGGTTCCAACACCCAGGGGTTTGTGACTAAGAGCCCGGCTTCTGGGGCGCCGCGCGAGGAGTCCCGCGCGGACACCTCTGCGGTGGGGACCTCGGAGCTCCGCCGAGTCTGTCTGCTTCCAGGACAAGAACAGGGAATGAGATGTGGGGGGGAGAGAGGTGACACACACAAAGGTATACACAAGGGTGGGCAAAAGTAGGTTTTCAGTCCCACGCATGGAAAGACATGCAGGCTATGATTATTACAACAGCTTTATTAACTCAAAGGAATGTCACAATGGCACTTACAAGGTTGTACCTAAGAGCACTGTGCCATTGTGACATTCTTTTGAGTTAATAAAGCTGTTGTAATAATCATTGTTTGCTTTGAAAAGCAGTTGAACAGATGATCCAAGAAATGAGGAGAAATAAGGAGCAAGAGGAATGAAAGGGATGAAAGACAGCAGAGACTTTCAGGACAGAAAGAAACTTGAATAAGGAGAAGGTCAAAGAACAGTAATGAAGGGACTATGAATTGGATGCCCTTTGATTCATACTTTGTTCAGGTAGAAGCTAGTTCAGGTAGAAGAACTAAGACTGAAATGTACTCTTTACTGGTAGGGGCAAAAATTATGTAAAGTTTTCCGGAGAATTATACCACAACACGCTCCCAAGTCTGTAGTCTGCACTGGGGAGACAATCACAGATTTTATTTTTTATGGTGTCTTCTAAAAGCTAAATGACAGCTCTTCAGATTACCTAGAAAATAAATTCTTCCTTGTAATAATATCAGATTTAACTAAGAAAATGCTTTCGACTTGGGCCTACAAAAATATGTGCAGAGAAATTTCTTGAATACTGCAAAAAAAAAAAAAAAAAAAAAAAGTCCAGCTTGTTTCATACTTTATTTTGCACAAAATCTGTGGGCTATGTAGCAACTTTGTTATACAGAGATATCATTAGGGCCCACAGCAGGTCTGGGTACCGGGAAAAATCTCATGTTTCCAAGGTTTTTAAAAACCTCTCTCAGCTTCATCTGTAACAGTTGTAAAATTGTCTTCACTATCACGACCCTGAAAAAAAAATTAGCCTGTTATAAATCCTGTTTCTTAAAATAATACATGTAATACTTAGTTTTTAAAAAATGCAAGCAGCTCTGATGTTTATAAAATAAAATGTTAAAGCTGTCCTCTTTCTATCTGATCTCTACCACAACCCACTCTCTTAATTCCTATTAGACTACATGTAACTTTTGGCTTACTTTCAGACTTTTATATAAAAAAAATATGAATGGTCTTCTCGAACATGAACAGTTGCCACATCCCAAAAGTCACCTTGTCTAACATTTCCCAATTATTACCTATTCCTTCCCTCCAAAAGTAACTGTCACTTTGACTTTTAGGTAATTAAGCCTTTCTTTTCTTTCTAGTTTTACCAACTAGCTTGCATCCTTTTCTAAAAATTATAGTTTAGTTTTGTCTAGTTTCAAACTTCATATAAATAGAATAATAAATTATTCTTTTGAGTCTGCCTTCCTATACACAAACAACATCATATAAGAGATTCATCCATCTTGTTAAATGTAGGTGTGATTTGTTTTAATTTCTACGTAGAATTTTATTAGAGTAATATACCTCAATATATTCACCATACATCTATTTGCATTTTTCCACTTTGAGGCTATTATGTATAATACTGATATATATATATTTCCTGGAAGGATATCTTGGTAACATATGCACACATTTCTGTTGGGTGTATACTAGGGACTGAAATTACTGATAGGGTATGCACATCTTAACTTTTAGTAAATAATGCCCAAAACTTTTTCAAAGTTGTTGCAATAATTTACATTCCAACTGGGAGTGCGTGAGAGATTTCTTTTATCCAGTTGTTACCATCACTTAGAATTATATTTTGAAATTTAGTTACTTTGTTATGTACTTAATATTTCATTGTAGTTTTATTTTCATATTATTATTGAAATGATTAGATAGATTTATGCCTAATAACTTATTTGTTTTTTATATGTGTCATAAATTTTATATTCTTCCTTTAATATTAAAAATTAAATTCTTTCTATGTATCAGCTTAATTTCTCTGTTGATTTTTACTATATTTTTGAGTTTTCTTAGTCATTGGTCTAGGGATTACAATATGCATCTTAATTTATCCTCATTTGCTTCAGATGAAAGATAATTTAATCCCAGTAAAATACAGAAACTTTGTATTCATGTAGCTCTATTTCTTCCTTTGTGTTATTATTGTCATATATACTATATCTACATATGTTATACACAAAATAGAACCAGAGGCATGGATACATGGAACAGACTGACAGCTGTCAGAGAGGAGGAGGATTGGGGGGAAACTGGATGAAAGAAAGTGAAGAGATTAACCAAAGGACATGTATTCATAGTCCATAGACAGAGGCAACAGTGTGGCAATGGTCGTGGTGGGGGGCGGGGCAGGAGCTGGGTGGAAGTGGTAAAGTTGGGGGGATGGGGGACATCTAGAATAGTATCAAAATGCTTTTTTTTTTTTTTTTTTTTTTTACAGAAAATCATTTTGGGGTCTGAGTGGAGGTGGGCAAAGAGGTGGGCAAATGAGGATATTTATAATAATGTCAACAACAAAAATAAAAGAAAGAAAATCATTGAGGAGAAAGGATACCTGCATGAACAGGTTTTTAATACAGATGAAAGTGTCCTAGTTTGTTTAAAAAAAAAAAAAAAAGCCACAGAAGACCTTATTAGTAAGGAAGAAATGTGAGCACCAGGATTTAAAGCAGGAAGAGATGATCAGGACTGCCCTTATCTATAAAGCTGTTCACCCTGAACCTTGACAGGAAAAGATAAACACCAGCTGCCAGTCCTCGGATTGAACAAGAAAGCCCGCACCAGAACCCTTTTCCTGGATTGGTTCCATCGAGGCTTTACACTGCAGCCAGGAAGTACCTAGCCAGCAAACGGCTGCCTTTTATTATTTATTTATTTGCAATTTTTATTAATTTATTTTTGTTACAGATGTTTCTCCTTTTTTCCCCCTAGACACCCTCCTCCCCGTCCCACCCCCTGCCCCCAGCATTGTTGTCTATGGACATTGGTTACAAATACATTCATATAAGTTCTTTGGTTTATCTCATCATCCCCCCGAACCCTCTTCTCTGAGGTTTGTCAGTCTGAACTGTACTCCTTTCTATGTCTTTGGGTCTATTTAATTCATCAGCTTGTTTTGTTCATATATTCCACAAATAAGTGAGATCATGTGGTATTTGTCTTTCTCTGATTGGCTTATTTTGCTTAGCATAATGCTTTCCAGGTCCCTCCATGTCATCTCAAAGGATAAGAGAGCTCTCTTTCTTACAGCTGCATAGTGTTCCATTGTGTATATGTACCACAGCTTTTTTATCCACTCATCTATTCATGGACACTTGGGCTGTTTCCAGATCTTAGCAATTGTAAATAGTGTTGCTATGAACACAGGGGTACATATATTCTTTCTGATTGGTGTTTCAGGCTTCTTAGGATATATCCCCAGAAGTGGGATCAATGGGTCAAATGGCAGATCCACTTTTAATTTTTTGAGGAAACACCATATTGTCTTCCATAGTGTCTGCACCAGTCTGCATTCCCACCAGCAGTGTACTAGAGTCCCCTTTTCTTCACACCCTCACCAGCACTTACTGTTTGATGATTTGTTGATGGCAGCCATTCTGGCAGGTGTGAGGTGATACCTCATAGTTGTTTTAATTTGCATCTCTCTGATGATTAATGACGTTGAGCATTTTTTCATATGTCTCTTGGCCATTTGTATGTCCTGTTTGGAGAGGTGTCTATTCAGCTCCTCTGCCTATTTTTTAATTGGCTTCTTTGTCTCCCTTTTGTTGAGTTGTATGAGTACTCTATATATTTTGAAAATTAACTCCTTATCTGATGTATCATTGGCAATTATGTTCTCCCATATAGTGGGTACCCTTTCCATTTTGATGCTTGTTTCTTTTGCTGTGCAGAAGCTTTTTAGATTGATGTATTACCATGTATTAATTCTTTCCTTTGTTTCTCTTGCCTCAGGCGTTGTATCAGTGAAAAGTCTGCTGTGTATGATGTCTGAAATTTTGTTGCCTACATTTTCTTCTAGGATTTTTATGGATTCACGTGTCACATTTAAGTCTTTTATCCATTTTGAGTTTATTCTTGTGTATGGTGTAAGTTGGTGGTCTAGTTTCATTTTTTTGCGTGTAGCTGTCCAGTTTTCCCAGCACCATTTATTGAAGAGACTGTCTTGACTCCACTGTACGCTCTTGCCACCTTTGTCAAATATTAGTTGAGCATAATGTCTTGGGTCAATTTCCAAGTTCTTTGTTCTGCTCCATTGATCAATATGCCTGTTCTTGTGTCAGTACCAGGCTATTTTGATTGCAATGGCTTTGTAGTATAACCTGATATCCGGTACTGTGATGCCTCCTACTTTGTTCTTTTTCAAGATTGCTGCGGCTATTTGGGGTCTTTTTTGGTTCCATATAAACTTTTGAAGTATTTGTTCTAGTTTTGTGCAATATATTGTTGGCATTTTGATGGGGATTGCATTTAATCTATAGATTGCTTTGGGTAATATGGACATTTTAATGATGTTAATTCTTCCAATCCATGAACAAGGTATATACTTCCACTTTTTTATATCTTCTTCTATTTCTTTTTTCAATGTCCTATAGTTTTCTGCAAATAGGTCCTTTACATCTTTGGTTAAGTTTATTCCTGGGTATCTTAATTTTTTTGCTGCAATGGTAAATGGGATTGTTCTTTTAGTTTCTCTTTTTGTGAGTTCATTATTGGTGTATAAGAATGCTGTCGATTTCTTGATGCTAATTTTGTATCCTGCTCTTTTGCCAAATTCATTTGTTAAATATAGTAGATTTTTGATGGGGTCTTTAGGGTTTTCTTTGTACAATATCATGTCATCTGCAAATAATGACAGTTTCACTTCCTCCTTTCCAACTTGGATCCTTTTTATTTTTTCTTCATGTCTAATTGCTGTGGCTAAGACTTCCAGTACTGTGTTAAATAAGAGTGGCGAAAGTGGGCATCCCTGTCTTGTTTCTGATCTTAAGGGAAATGCTTTTAGTTTTTGCCCATTGAGTATGATATTGGCTATATGTTTTTCATATATAGTCTTTATTATGTTGAAATATGATCCCTCTATTCCCCCATTGCTGAGCATTTTTATCAGAAATGGGTGTGAATTTTGTCTAATGCTTTTTCAGTATCTATTGATATGATCATATGGTTTTTATCTTTCATTTTGTTTTTGTGGTGTATCACATTTCTTGATTTGTGAATATTGTACCATCCTTGTATCCCTGGGATGAATCCCACTTGGTCATGGTGAATAATTTTTTTAATGTATTGCTGGATTCCATTTGCTAATATTTTGTTAAGTATTTTGGCATCTATGTTCATCAGAGATATTGACCTGTAATTTTCTTTCTTTGTAGTGTCTTTATCTGGTTTTGGAATTCGAATTCTGCTGGCCTCATCAAATGTGTTTGGAAGTATTCCTTCTTCTTGAATTTTTTGGAATAGTTTGAGGAGAATGGGTGTTCTTCTTTGCATGTTTGGTAAAACTCCCCCATGAAGCCATCTGGGCCTGGGCTTTTGTTTGCTGGGAGATTCTTGATTACATCTTCAATTTTCTTAGTTGTTATTGGTCTGTTCAAGTTTTCTATCTCTTCCCGGTTCAGTTTTGGTAGACTATGTGTTTCTAGAAATTTGTCCATTTTACCTAGATTGTCTAATTTGTTGGCATATAATTGTTCATAGTATTTGTTAATGATCTTTTGTATTTCTGTGATGCCAGTTGTTACTTCTCCTCTTTCTTTTCTGATTTTGTTTATTTGGGTCTTCTCTCTGTTTCTTGGTGAGTCTAGCGAAGGGTCCATCAATCTTATTTATCTTTTCAAAGAACCAGCTCTTTGTTTCATTGATCTTTTAAATTGCTTTTTTAGTCTCTATGTCTAAATAACTGCCTTTTAAAGTTCGTTTTGTTTTTTTTTTAATCCTCACCCGAGGACTTTTTTCGATATTTTGTTCGGATAGAGTGGGAGGGAGAGAGAGGAAGAGAGAGAGAGACACATCGACGTGAAAGGGACACATCAAGTGGCCGCCACCCGCACGATTTGACCAGGGCCGGGGACAAACTGTAGCCGAAGTACATGCCCTTAGCGGGAACCGAACCCGCGTCTCTGTAGACCGCAGGCCAACGCTCTCACCGCTGAGCCAAACCGGCCAGGGCTAAAGTTCTTTTGATATTGGACAATGCCATTGGCCACCCAGAACCTCATGAGTTCAACAATGAAAGTGTTGAAGCAGTCTACTTGCTGCCAAACCTGACATCTTTGATTCAGCCTCTAGATCAGGGGTTATAAGGACCTTTAAGGACCATCATTATACATGGTAACATGGTACTCTATGGAAAGGATTGTCAATGCTATGGAAGAGAACCCCAATAGAGAGCACATCTTGGAAGTCTGGAATGGTTACAGAATTACATTTCTGTACAGTATGCCTCTCTTTAATAGAAGAAAGTGCATATCAGCCTGTGGTCACAGGTAAATGGTTTTTTGTTTTTTTTTTAAATGTAACAATGTTGCCCTGGCCCGTTTGGCTCAGCAGTAGAACATCAGCCTACAGACCAAAGAGTCACGGGTTTAATTACGGTCAAGGACACATTCCTTGGTTGTGGGTTCCGTGTCTCTCTCACGTTGATGTCTCTCTCTCTTTCTCCCTCCCTCCCACTCTATCTGAAGATAAAAATGAAAAAAAAAGTATCCTTGGGTGAGGATTAAAAAAAAAGTAACAATGTTTCCTATACTTTATTATGAATATGACTGTAATACTGTATGCCATAAAGATGTGAATGATTCATTTATTAGTGTATAGGCTAAGCTACTGTGAAGCAATCAGATCAATTACCCTAGGCTACCACAAAGCAATCATATTGCTGTTTTTCATTATCAATGCATGAATCGTTAAACCTATAAATAAATATAAATTTATTTTTCACATTATCTTTTCATTTTTTATGTCTAGTGTTAGTAATATGCATACCCTGTAAGACAATATTGATGCAGGTGCTCACAGACAGTTAGTTCATCTTATAAATAGATGACATAAATTTACAGTATCAATAAATGCAGTGCTATACATGTATTTTCTATTATAATTTCTTTAATAACATTTTCTTTTCTCTGACTTACTTTATTGTATGAATATCGCATATATGTAAAGTGTCCCAAAAAATGTATACACAAAAATGTGTAATTATAAAGCCAGTGTTTATTAAAATACATTTCATTTTCAAAGTGTAATAGAATCTACAAACATCCTGTATACATTTTTGGGGGGGACACCCTTTATAATATACAAAATATGTGTTAATTGACTGCTTATGTTATTGGTAAGGCTTCTTGTCAACAGCAGGCTATTAGTAGTTAAGTTTTTGGGGAGTCAAAAGTTACACACAGATTTACAACTGGATGAGGGTGTCAGTGTCCCTAACCTCTTTGTTGTTCAACAGTCAACTGCACACATCTAGAAATCAACTACCTACAGAAATATTAGCCTTAAATGCAAAAATATATGTACTGGGATGTTCACTGCATCATTGTTTTATAATTCAAAAATTAGAAACCAGCTAAATATACAGCAATAAAGAAATGTTAAAATAATTTTAAGTAAAAGTATGATGCTATTAAAAGGCATTGTTTAGATAGTCTTTGTAATGAAAAGATTTTTGTGACAGTTAAAAAAATGCATGGGACCAAACAATATCAGTATGATTGCACAGTTAGCAACACAGAGAACTGTGTGTCTGTCTGTATCTTTTTGTGTAGATTTGCATGTGTGGGTATGACAAAAATTACATTAAGAGAACAGTAGCTTTTAAAAAAATCCTCACTTGAGGATATGTTTATCGATTTTAGAGGGAGGGTTTGGGTGGGGGAGAGATTAGAACAGTGATTGGTTGCCTTCTGTATGTGTCCTGCTGGGGATTGAACTGGCAACCTAGGGATGTACCCTGACCAGAATGAACCCATAACCTTTTGGTATACTGGACCACATTCCATCCAACTGAGCCACACCACCCAGGGCAAGAGGACACTAACTTGATAATTTTTTAACATTTTTATTTACAGTTGTATTATTCCTTTTGTAATTGTATAAACAGTAAAATAATGAAAACATTTAAAAGCAAAGGAAATGTTATCACATATTTCATTTTTATTGATTTTAAACATATTGGATCAGTGCACTTCATCTCCTCATAGAGCCTACTAAAATCAACATCCCTTGATAGGCCAGTGAGGAGATAAACACTTACCAAATCAGAACAGGTTAAGATCGAATATGAAACTGCAACAACAAATTCCAAGGGGTAGGACAACAGTAAAACACGTGACACTTCCCTCCCAAGTTTCTGAAACCAGAAAATAAGGAGAAGTCTTACATTATTGTTTTTAGTAAGAGCAACTGTGTTCAAGAAGGGAGCTCCTAGTATGAGAGAAAAATAAAAGTATTTCGAGGCATGCACTTTGGGGGCTGACTGCACCTACCTGTGAACACTGGTAACTTGATGAGTTTGTGGATTTAGCCAAATCACTTGCTTATGTTAGAAAGGTTGGCATATGGAAAATCTTGTAAAATGCTGGCTGCTTTAGTAAATGTAGGTAAAAGGAAAGACAGCGGGTGAGAGATGTAGGTCTAGCATACAAGTTCATTTTGTGTAACTAATCTCAGCAAATAAAGCTAAAACATGGAGACTGAGAAACTGATCATTGATACTGAGCTCAGGTCAGATAAATGCAGTCTGCATTGTTTTGTATGTTGTTTGCAAAAGGTTGGCCTTGGCAATTACACCATATTATCTTAAACTGATGATTACAAAATCTTATGAGTAATGAGCGGTAAGCTGAAATAACTTGAAATAAGTTTATATTTAATTCCCCCTCTCTATCTTTGGCCCCACAATTATAATTAAAGATTCCCAGATTAGATTGCCAAGGTAAGTAGAGACTTTTCTTTCAATTTATAGGAAAATCTGATACATTCTTATTTAAATCAATACATCACTCATTACACACAATCTATTTTGGGGTATTCCTGCATCTTCTCTCATCATTTCATTGTCCTCTAGGCTTTTGTTCTCCATGTTTGAATTCCTTCCACTAATGGTCCTCTGGAGTGGGGGTAGAAGGAGGGGGAACAGGAAGTTTATCCCTCACCTACAATGACTCTTCTACTCACTAGAATTACATTTGGATTAAAACTTTCAAATTGTTATTTGTCTTGCCCTGTTGTTCAGTAACAAAGAAGAGCTCCACTCCAATCGGTTATAATTTTTAATGGACGATTTTTTAAGTATTGCAACACTAATAATCTGTGATTCTGAATTTAAAGCCAACACAATTGAATAAAGAATCTATTGTGATATCAGTAAAGATATTCACATTTATTTAGTATTTACAGACTTAAAGCAAAATTTATTTGAGATACAAAAATAGGCTATACATGGAACGCTATATGTTAAACCAGAAATTACTAGGTGTCTACAATTCCAATTATATGCATCACTAGTAAGATTCTTTTGTTGATTATGGTTTTAAAGTCTAGGATTATACTTTTCTTTAAGAGAATCATCGGTGATCTCATGTCTAATGCAGATAGATACACTTACCACGGAGACCTTCAAATTATTTACTTGCTGTGTTTTAATTGGGCATGTCAACAACCCAAATATTCTAGTAACATTTACCCAAAAATCATCTTAGAATTATTTTTGAGTTAGTGTTTTCAATCAAAAACTCATTAAATCAGAGAATCTTATGAAGACCAATGAAAAACTTTATTTTACCTTCTAAGGTTTCAAAAGCTCTTAAAAGAATCATTTTGAAATTAATATGTCCCTATAGAGTTGGTCACTTACCGCTTGTCCATAATTCCTATATGACAAAGAATGAAAAGTAAACAGTTCAGCTACTGTCAAAATTACTGCAATCATTGTAAGAAGTATGGATAAGATGTTCAAAATTATAGCACCTGTAATCTGAAAAGAAGATACAAGGGGATTTATTATAATCAGAATAAACACTTTGATTAGACGGTATGCTGAGAAAATCATCTAGTTAAAACTTTGATCTACTTTCTGAAGATTTAGAAGTGTTGGTATGCAGCCCTGGCCGGTTTGGCCCAGCGATTGGAGCGTCGGCCTGTGGTCCAGAGAGACCCGGGTTCGGTTCCCGCTAGGGGTATGTTCCTCGGTTGCAGTTTGTCCCTGGGCCTGGTTGGGTCGTGTGGGTGGCAGCCACTAGATGTGTTCCTTTCACGTCGACGTTTCTCTCTCTCGCTCTCTTCCTCTTTCTCCCTCCCACCCTGTCTGAACAAAAAATGGAAAAATGTCCTCGGGTGAGGATTAAAATAAATAAATAAATAAAATAAGAAGTGTTGGTATGTCCCATTGGAGTAAAATATTTTTTTGGTTAACATGAAATCCAGTTAATCTGGAGAAAACACTAAAATATCATTATTCAATTGGGCTAAAGAAATATTGTATTTTATAATTTTCTGAGTAAGTTGGAAGAAAGCGTATAAGATGTGATTCGAATAAAAGGGATTCCACTGTAAAAGGAAATATAAGAAAAAAGACTATTTGTAGAAATAAGCCAAATAAGGATCAATGATTTTTAATGCTGCATTTTAATTCTCTAGGAAAAATCCATCAATACCTTTAGATATCTGTACAGTTATGTACAGTTTTTATCTCTACAATTATAAGATAAGATGAATTCATTTCTAAGGTATTGTTTAGCTCTAAGATTTTCTCTTCCCAATATCTTTCCATCTATACCATAGACAGATCTTTATTCTGGACATAGCTTCTATTTCGTTACAAGATACAATCCTGTTCCCAAACTGGATAGTTAGGCAAATGGAGTTTTATAGCAGTGTTATATCAGTATATAAAGGCATTAGGTCCTGTTACATTTTTCTAACAGTAAAGTTTATATACGCTTAGAAAAAAGGTAGAATACCAAACAAAAAACAAAAACCCCACTATATTTAAATTTGGAAACTTTTCATAATCATGTTTCTAACTAATATAATGTGTGTCTACATTAAAGTATGTGCTATTGGATTTCACATAATTCCTTCATTTATTTTATAGGTAGGGTAGATTCCTTCACTGTTTAAATACTATTTTTTTTTAAACCTATTTAGTTTTGTGACAAGTGATATCTAAGATACCCTAAACAATTCAACTTACCAGGCATGGATATGGAATTCTTGCTACTGTTATTATGAGGGCTCCTGAAAGGATAAACTGGATATAAAAACATATATTTATAAATATTCATTAATAATGCTTATCAAACTTAAAATGTACTTTTAACAAGTCCTTCTTCTAAGTCAATTATTTTCATAATACTAAGAGGAACAAAATATAAAAAAGTTGTAGTTGAAGGAGTGAGGACTCATAGTAATGAATTGAAAGGCAATCATGGGTCACTAACAACAGGAATATATAGGGGGCAACGGGCAGAATCCAGGTTGTGGTATATGCCAAAAATGGCTTACGTGGTCCTGAATCAGGGGCTAAATTTGCTTATATGTGTGCATGCTTTCTGAACTCATTCATTTATTACTGCTGATGCTGTGCTTCCTTATAAAATGATGCTACTGATTATAATTACTGTACACATATTCAGATATGAAAAAGGTGGCCCATGAGTCTACTTCAAATTGTGTTTGTTCAAAATATATCTCTTAAATGAGACTATGGCAGTATTCAGGCAAAAACTGCTATTCATATTTTTGTCTTTTTCAAAAAGAGGTTCCTTTACCAGGCTACTTTGTCCATTTCCCAGAAGTATAAAATGATGCCATTTTTTAAAAAGTGGGCTGAACAATTCCCTTGAAATATTCCTTTCATATTATCTGTGTTGCTGCAGTGCTTTTGATGAAGATCCAAGTCAAAAGCTAATTTGTGGAAAAATAGTATTCATACTATATACCACATATAGAAAGGCCAAATCAGAAGCTTACTAACTCCTCAGGATAACTTAAATCTACACACTCAGCACTTCATTCTGCAACAAAAGCTGAGATTTCCAAGGATGTACACCGTGAAGGTAAGAGCTAATTCAGAATGTAAAGTGAAAATATCATTTTAATTTTAAACTGAAGTCCTCTCTCATTTAAACTACTACACCATGTGCTATACAAAATACCTTTCAAAATTTATGACCTAAATAAGAAGTTTGGCATTGGTTTAAACTTCATAGAATTTTTAGATAATTTATTCTAGGAGCCAAATATGCTCTTCACTGTATTTCTCCTATTGTTTTCCACGGCAGTGCTTTGGCCCTTGTGAGCCAAAGTATAAAGGCAGAGTATCTTCTAGAGGCCACTTCTTCAGCTGTAGTCCTCTCAAGCAGTGGCCACCTTGTCTCCAACAGCCCTTATACCATTGGTTGTACGCATGGGGTAAGTGGTCTCCTTGCTCCTCATTGCTATTTCCAACCATTCTCTCTCCTCCAGCTTTGAATCAAATATCATCAGATTCTATCACCCATTATCCCTCCTGGTTAAAGTCATGTCATTTTAATTCTTGTCTTTAACCCTGTCTCTAAATCTTTTAATCCTTGGTATTTTAATATATGCATATGTAATCCTTCTAATACCCTGGGCTTGAATTTATATCCTTTAATCCTTTAATTCCTTCCTATCTCAATCACTCACTCCATACCATTCTCTTGTCTTTGTTTCTGCCAATAAGTGTAACGTCTTTCAAATCTCAGTTTCAATCCCACTCTGATCATCAACTTCTACTTTCCTGGCTTATGCCCTGTAGTATTACAAATCTAACAATTATTTGACACCATTAGATCTATAATCCGAGCCCCTCAACTCCCTGTTACATTCTCTCCTTCATTATCTTAAATTCCATGGTCAACCACTACAAACATTCACCTATATATACTCTCAACTCCTTTGCACCTTTCTTGTTTAATCACAGTTACATGCTTAGACCAAAATCCTGATGAAATGCAGTTCTTACTGCATGCCTGTACCCACGCAGCCAATCATGGCCTGAAGAAGACACACAACCATCTTGTCCCAGCAAACTCTAAGCTTAAGTAAGCCCTCACTGCTGTGTACAAGTCAGACTACTTTTCCACAATACATGCACTCTCTCACTTTTCCTGGATGACTATTTCATGTCCTCTCCTGTCTCCTCATCCCATCCACTCTCCCCTTTGCACTCACAGCTCATCGTATTGCTTTCTACTTCACTGAGATATTTGAAGTTACTGGAAGAAAAGTTCCACAACCTTCCAACATCCCATCTACCTACTTATCAAAATGTTTTTCCTCTCTCTCTGTTCCTCTACCTTTTCCTTCTGTGACCTACCTTGACACAATTTGCATTAAGGATGGATAATTCTTTGTTGTGGGCACCGTTCTGTGCATTCTAGGATGTTTATCAGCATTCATGGTCTCTTCCTACTAGAGGCATACCCCAAGCTAGGAAAATTAAAATTGTCTCCAGACACTGCCAAATGTCCTCTGAGTGGCAAAATCACCTGTAGTTGAGAACCACTGCTAAAGATGAACTGTCCATGCCCTTAGCCATTTGTGTATTAGAATTCATCATATCTTGCCTACACAAGCACATGATTCTAATGATCCCTCCCTCCTACTATTTATCTCATATCATCAATTTTCTCTTCTGAGTCAGTTTCCTCGATAAAAGACATGATATTTCCAACTTACTGAAACAAATAAGCAAACCTTCTCTTGACTCGAACTTTTCCCAGCTACCACCTCATTTCATTATACCACATTACAGCAAAGTCCTTAGAGGACTTGTCTGTGTTTACTATCAATAAATTCTCATCTTCCATTATTTCTTAAACCAATTCCAGGCAGACGTTTGTTCCATTATTCCACTGAAACTATTTATCAAGTTTACTACTAGCCTCTATATTGCTAAATCCAATGGTCAGCCCTTGTCTTATTTGATAAAATAGAATTTAATATAGTTTATCTTTTCCTATTTCTTTGTTTGCTTGGTTTCCAGGATGCCACACTCTCAAGATTTCCCTACTACATATGGCCATGTAGAAACCACAGAAGAGTGCAGGTCATGACAAATTTAGAAAATGTGTGCATGTCGATTCATTGTGTGAGGAAGCTAAGGTAGTGATCCTAAATATAACACTTAATCATACTAAAGGATATTATGGTTAAGATTCTTTCTCTTTCCCATGTCTAAGGACAACCCAATGTATGGGTGTCATTGTGTATTTACTCCTGTATCCATATCTCTTATAACAGCACTGGTAAATTAATAGCGCTCAAAAAATATTTGTTGAAAAAAAAGGAATTTTATTTTGAATGAATTACCAACCTGGGATTTTGTCACATAATTCTCCTGAAAACTTTGTTTGGAAACTCCTCCCTATCTTCCATTAGTGGCATGCATATTATTTACTGAATGATTAAATGATATAAATGCATCTACTCACAACAACTCCCCATAAAGAACATCCTGCTTGGTAAGTTATGGGTGAATATATCCCAAAGACTCCTGGAGTCTGTCCTATATACAAAGTCAATAGGAGATACCACATGAAAACATGAAAGATGCCCATCAAAATCTGGATAGCCTGTGGGAAGAGAATACTGTTAGTACTGAAATCATGTAATTTATGACACAATTCCAATAACTGTTAACTCTGAGAAATTTCAACACTATTACAAAAGATAAAAGTAAAATGGCAATCCACTTAACCATATATTTCTTGAATTGGTTCACCCCAAAAGAAGGCCCTAACTAGTAAGTGCTGAAGTTTATCAAATAAGAATCAGCCATGCTTAGAACACTAGATTATTCCATAATAATTCTGGCCGATTACCCTGTAAGAAAGATGACAATCTAACTTTATTACTAGCCATTTTTCCTATCTACCAAGTAATGGCGTGAAAGGATAATACTGAGGTTAGAAAGTGTGGTTACTAATCTATTTGGATGCAGGTGGCCACATATCCAACATTTTCTTGTTCATTAATAATTTATTAAGGATGAATCACTTTGAATCTTATGAAGGTTTGAAATATCTTTTTTGTAAAGGCACATTTGGTATGGATCTTTTTCACAAGCATGCTGGCATGAGGTACACAGATATTCAAAGAATATCTGAATTAGACTTGCTTGTACAAGGTCTTCCTATTGAATGAGGATGGGTTAGGTTAGAGGAGAATTATTCCTCAACTTTAATTTGTAAGAGTATAATTACAAGCTTAGTAAATTTATTTCTGAATTTATATGTAAACTAGTATTTCATATTCTGAATCACATTTTTAATTAGTCTTTAAAATTTTCAGAGGGTACATTATTTTCATTTTATATAAACTTTAATAGAAAGCTATTTAATGTTTTATCTTTAATTGTTTCAGCTCTTTGTAAAGCAAATAATCTATGAACTACATAAATGCAATTGGCTGATATTAAAAATACATTTTAGATAAGTGGGTTTTTTGGTACAGAAAGACCACTTTTGGGGGTAACAATCTCATGCACTTTTATAGATTTAGAATTTGAGATTTCCTGTGCATCAAATTTAAAAGAATGGCATTACTATGAGAGGTTCTTGTGCCCAGTGCAGGGGAGGCTCCCAGAAATTACCTCATGTACTGGAACATCAGTATCAAAACATAAATTCCATGTGACTTTCCAACTGTTAAAAGGAGTGACTAGGTTTGAAAAACAATGTCTCCTTTTATATAATTGGCAATTGTTCTATATAAAACCACAAAATACCCATTTAGCCAAAGCTTGTGAAGACCTCTACAAGAAAGCAAGGCTGCTAGTGTGTGGAGAAGGACAAGATGGGCTTTCTTATCTAAAAATGGTTCCTGTGGGGTGGAAGTGGGGAGAAGGGGGTCAATGAGGGAAAAGGGGGGAAACATCTGTAATACTCTCAACAACAAAGATTTAAAAAAAATAATAATAATAATGCCCTGGCTGCTTTGGCTCAGCAGTTGGAGGGTCAGTGCGCAGACCAGAGAGACCGGAGTTTGGTTCCCACTAAGGGCATGTACCTTGGTTGCAGTTTGTCCCCGGCCCCGGTTGGGGTTGTGTGGGTGGCCACCAGTCTATGTGTCTCTCTCACGTCAATGTTTCTCTCTCTCTCTCCCTCCCTCCTGCTCTGTCTGAAGTTGAATGCAAAATGTCCTCAGGTGAGGATTTTTAAAAAAATAGTAAAATAAAATATTAATAATAAATAAATAAAAATGGTCCTTGGCTCTGGCCAGGTAGCACAGTTGGTAGAGCATCATCCCGATATACCAAAGTTGCCAGTTTGATCCTGACCTGGGCACCTTGGCTAAGGCGACTAAATGACTCATTTTTTTATCATCAATGGACCTACCTCAATATTTTTTCAATAATAGGTTAATTACCCCCCTGAAGTAAAGGAATTTTGCCTAAGATTATAGTTGCCCCACATGTTGGGAGGCATTTGCAGGTACTTGTGAGCCCTTTTGACTTCTGTAATCCCTGCCACACCCACTACTGCACCAGGTCCCTGTGGGGAGGCAAAAGGGGGATGGGGCTTCTGTCTTTAAAATCAAAAGAGCAAGAAGAATCTGTGCTGAGGATCTGGGGAAGCTGTCCCTCCCCGCCCCCAAGCCCACCGGTGTAGTGAAGTGCTCCTTTACGATTCGGCTGTGCGTCTCTGGTTATCTCACGAACACGTTACAACAATCCCTGGTCAGGACACATAGAAGAATCAACCAATGAATGCATAAATAAGTGGAATAACAAATCTCTCTCTTATCCTCCTTTTCTCTTTCTAAAATCAATACATTAAAAAAAAAAAAGTTTTTAACCTAAACCCAATGAATGGGTTCCAGGACAGATTCCTCCCCGGGGGGGGGGGGGGGGGATGAGTGTGAAGGATTATGATATGTACCTGAGTCTGAGAAGACCACTCAGAGCTTTCTTCCTATGTTTAAGGGTCTGTTATTCCACAGAGGTCAAGAACAAGTCAGGTAGGAGACAGACAATTGGTCCACACAATAGCAAATTCAAAGGAAAAGTTCATATCCAGTAGAAAGTTTTTTCCCTTTCAGATGTGAAAGAGTATGATCTTCATAATTCCTTGGTGTTTTATTAAGAGTACTATACAACTCTGTTTACAGCTTAAGAGACAGATTAATAATCACCCTATTGTGTAGTACAACAATTAAAAGAGATCTCTTTCACAGTTAAAAGAAAAAACACTTTTTAAAATTATTCCTATTTGGGATTTTATCTGTATGTTAGTTTAGTCAGTGTACTTATGCCTAGCAGATACTTGTTTATAAAGGGGCATGAGATCATTAAAAATTTGTAGAACATAATCGACATTCAAATTTTTTTTTTACCCTTTTGACGTAACCAAATCTGACCCTTTCCAGATTCAAGAATATTCCCTATTAAATTGAAGTAGTGCATGACCCCAAATGTAGTCGAAGTGAAGTTGTACTTACCCCTAACACAAGTGCATCTGCTGTAGAGAGTTTTGACCAGGCACGTGGAGCCATGCTTCCAGCATTTCTTCTAGATGATTGTCTCTCTAATCCTTGGTGGTATCTTTATTAGCAAACTTCTACAAAGCAATACAGAACACATGCACGCTTTGCTCAAAAGAAAATACTTAAGTTTGATTCTTTCCTTATTGTTTCGCAACCACCTCCCCAAACCAGGAAGCAATAGCTTTCTTCTTCCCATGCCTCCAGTTTTAGCAGCATCAACTTGCATCTACCCATTCTGAATAAGAGTCTCCATAACTGGAACATCTCTCTGTGACTAAAAGATAATGATATATTGCAGATATTTTCTGTGAGTATTCAGCATTGTCTCTGGATGATAAAGAAGAAAGAAGATCTAGGGAATAGTGTTAAACACTTTTCAGTAAAGTTTTTAACAATTCATTTGCAATTCATAATCAATTCAATGCAATTCCTAATGCCAGGCTGACATTTACAAAACTAAGTTCTTTTACTTAAGTTCATCATGGGTTTGTGATTTCTTTTCTGACACAAACATATTACTTATTTCCTGTTTCTATATGAAAGAACTTTTTCTTCCATCAAAGTTGCTTCCACAATCCTAAAAGCTTCTTCTTCTTTTGTGTTTGTTTGTTTTTCCTGTATTCCTTCCTGGTGTTTAGATCATCTTCTCATTTACATTAAGATAAAAACCTGACTAATAATATATGTATTATTGTAATGTATCCCCTTAAGGGATTTTATCCTCTTGTGGATCAGAAATTATACTGTTCTACATCTTCTAACTTGTCATATTTAAGTCAATAACATAAGTGATGCCACTTAGCCAGGTGATCCTCTAATGGATGATCTTAAAACTTGAGCCTTTGTCCTTTCAGAAAGGAGGGATTTTAACTAAATGGCCTTTCATTCCCTGCACTCTTAAAATCTCATGATTTGATTTTTTTTTCTCCTCACCTGAGGACATTTTTCCTTTTTTTTTTTTTTTTTTTTTTTGTGGTACATGCCCCTAGCGGGAACCGAACCTGGGACAATCTGGTCCGCAGGCCGATGCTCAACCACTGAGCCAAACTGGCCAGGGCCATTTTTCCATATTTTGTTCAGATAGAGTGGGGGAGAGAGAGAGAGAGAGAGAGAGAGAGAGAGAGAGAGTCATCGATGTGAAAGGGACACATCGAGCGGTTGCCACCCTCACGACCCAACCAGGGCTGGGGACAAACTGCAACCAAGGTATGTGCCCTTAGCGGGAACCAAACCCGGATCTCTCTGGACCACAGGCCAACGCTCTAACGGCTGAGCCAAACCGGCCGGGGCTGACTTGATTATTTTAATGAGTCTTCAGTTTCTAAAACTGATTTTCTTAATAGCTCTGAATTCTATAAAGTATAGAGACCAAAAACAGAACAAAACAAAACAAAAAAACAACAAACCTAGGTAAGAACACAAGAGCTAGTAACAGGGAATAAAGAAAACAGTATGTTAATAACTGAAATATACATCATAAGCTTTGTATATTCAAACACTGCCTCTGAGAAATACCAAAGGAAAGCTATAGGTCTATGGGCAACCAAAACTAATCACTCTGTCATGCTTAACTAAAAGGGATAGAATTACAGAATTTATATATAGAGAGAGGATCTAGATTGCAATTATTTCACCTTTCAGATAAAAGAAAAAGAATAAGCCTTTTTGTGTATATGAATTCTTTTCACGTTCACAGTGGACAGTGAAAGCTGCATGGCCCTTGCCGGTTTGGCTCAGCAGTTAGAGCGACGGCCTGCGGTCCGGAGAGACCCGGGTTTGGTTCCCGCTAAGGGCATGTACCTCGGTTGCAGTTTGTCCCTGGCCCTGGTCGGTTGTGCGGGTGGCAGCCACTCGATGTGTTCCTTTTACCTCGATGTTTCTCTCTCTCTCTCTGTTCCTCTCTCTCCCTCCCACTCTACCTGAACAAAAAAATGGAAAAATGTCCTTGGGTGAGGATAAAAAAAAAAAAAAGAAAGCAAGCAGCATGAGCGACTTGAAGAAAAGAATACTTAGCATCACTATGATCCCTATCAGGCCCCCACCAAAACCATCCAAAATGAGGTAGTCATTACAATACTGAGAAGTGCGTGTGTGTATTTAAAATCCTCAGCTTAATCGATGAAAGGAAGAAACTGAGACATATTATAATATATTCCCGGAATTAAACGATAGTTAGAATTAAGGAAAAAAAACATTCCGCATGAAGTTAGTGTACAACCCAGTTAAGTATCCCATTTTTGTAAAAGTAAAGAATTTCATAAATAAAATGAATCATTTATTTTTTGGTATTTTCTGGGGATCCCATCACTACCTGAAAAAGCAGCGTTTGGACAAGCCCCTAGCTCTGATTGCCAACCCCCTAAACTTGCCTTACAAAGCCTGGAAGAGTCGCAGAGAGCTCATGTCTAGAAACCACTTGTCCATCTTTGGCATCTTTAGTAGCCATGCAACTCCTCACTGTCTTCAAATCCTTTGGCGGGGCCTACAAAGCCCTTCATGAACTGCTCCCTGCCCGCCGTCTCAGCCTCGTCAGGGCCGCTCCCTCGGTTTCAGCCCTAACAGCTCCAACAGGGACCGTTCGGGGAGCCTCCTCTCCGGGTTCCCCAAGGTTCTGACCTGCGTGCCTCCGATCACAGCACTGTGCCGAGTCGGCGTGAGCTCCCAGAAGCCAGGGAGTGCATTTCGTGTGTTCAGGGCCCGTCCTGGAGAGACTCATACTGGGTGAGCCCAGCTCCGGGGCTTGAGGGGCACCGAAACCTGTCTCCAGCCCCCCTTACAGTTTTAATGCTTAAGAAATCCCATAAGCACAGCGACATCATTACCCCTCATCAGGTCCCAAGGATCGAGGGCACAGGCCCAGGCCAAGGGGGTCTCCACGCGGGCCTGGATGAAGAGGCAGATCTCAGCTGGCCGCGCCTTCAGGGCCTGGTCGTCAGGCCCTGCCCAGAGGTCATCACTTAGGTAGCAAGGAGCCCAGGACCAGCTGGCCCTCAGCTCCTCGCTCAGGCCTCTGGGGCTTCCAACGGGCAGCAGCGGTGTGGTCCTGGTGCGCCTGCGCGCCCACTCCTGGCGGGGTGCGCGGGAGAACTGTGCTCAGACTCGTTAGGCCACATGGGCCTCTGGGTCTGACCCACGCCAACCACCACTTGGGGTATCTCGAGAAGTGGCTTTTCCAAATCTCCGTTTCTGATATTGGCCCTTCTGGAGCGTTTCTTGTATACACAACTGCTGCAAAGCGACCAGCATCACCCATAGCCTTTTTGCTCTCAAATTTTGGCCACAAATGCACTTTAGAAAGTGTAAATAATGAAAAGGCAAGTAGCTGAGTCAATGACTCACTTAAAAAAAAAAAAAAGGTAGCTAAATAAGGAAATTGATGAAGAAAATATTTAACAAGACACCAGAGTGACTGCTGAGGTGAGTTGACTTTTCAGATTATACCCGGCATCAGTTTTCTATTGATGTGGACTGTGGTTAAAACAGTGTTTAAGAGGGATGTGTAAAGACGTAGAGGTAGCCCTGGCTGGGTGGCTCAGTTGGTTGGAGCATATTCCAGTACACCAAAAAGGCAATCCATCAATTAATCTCTCTCTCTAAAAATCCATAAAAAACAAACAAAAACATATCCTTGGGTGAGGATTTAAAAAAAAAATAGAAGTAGAGGCAGCAGCTAGAAGGTATACAAGAATTGTATGTGAGGTGGATGAGGAATTAGAAGAAACAAACTCAAGCCAACTGTATCTTTAATTCTCTCCTTACACAGTTAATCATTTTAGTAAAACTTTGACGATCTCCTAAGCTTTTTTGCCTTTCTGCTATTTTATCAACCCCTCTAGCAACCCCCTAACCTTGGATGAAATCATTTAGGTGCTTTATCTGGATTCACATCTGAGCAGCCAAATGTGCTGAAGCAGTTTGTATATAAATATGTGATCACCCCCTCAAATGTGCTCTCAGTGCAGCCTGGCAGTCTTTCTCTCTTTCTCTGATCAATTTATTCTATTTTTTATTACTTTTCCAACATTACCCTTTCTCTTCAGTATTCTGACTCTACACCTGCCCCCCCCCCCCCCGCCCCGGGCATGACCTTACTTCTACTCTGACAGAGATGACACCAACCACCATATAGGAGCCTCCTGCAATACTCATTGGCATCACTGCAGACCTGTTGGTATCTGCAATAATGACATCTTCCTTTCTGATTTGTAGGTAAACCACTCTTCCTCAAGACTTTGGTCATGCCCTTCACATACACATTTGATTTCTTAAAACTCACACTGTCATTCATCCCTTATCTCTAATCTTTTCAACATCTCTCTTACCTGGATTGCTCCTATTGGCTTTTAAACATGCCCACGTTTCACCCACTTCACAAACAAAAAAGCCGAAATCCCAATAAAAACTCCTTGGTGTCCTATCCTTGTCTTGCTGTTACCCAGATTTGCAAATGAGTTTAATGTATGTGAAAAGACTCTGTAAATAACAAAGCTTTATAGATATCCAAAAGGCAAGATGTTTGATGATATTAATGTACAAAATAATATGACCTCCAACAAGTGCAATTGGGCATTTGCTTTCTGAACAGAAAGAGGATGAGTAAGTAAACTTGAGTGACTTCGGCACCCTGTGAATCATCATCAAAGAAATGTTATCAGTCTACTTTGCGGTGTTTTGTCAGATCTAGTGCTCTACAACCAATATCAAACCCAAAATGAATTTTAAAAATATACCAAAGAAGGAGTGTTTTTCTGGTAATATTTTATTGAGGGAAGGGTAACATTCACATGAACTTTTTAACCTTAAGTTTGTTGCAGAGTTATTTTCAGTCCTCTGGGCCTTCACCCTTGCTGATAATGTTAATGGTGTGTAGGAAGAAATGGTGGCAGGGAGAGGCACACAGTTATCACTAGTGACAAACTAAAAACAAATCTCAAACCCAGTCTCTAAAGATTAGAAATCATCGTGGGCCGTAGAGCCCAGATTCTTAAGAACATTCCGCAGAGTAGTTTTACCCCATGAGATTGCACAATGCTCCTTTTTCTTTTAACACCTATTGGCAGAAGCTGGGTGGCCATCGTTGCTGGGAGGAACTGAGGAGAAGACCCTGGTGCCAAGGCACTGGTTGCATACATATTTAGGATAACCAGGACGGACTGGAAAGAAAGAATGAAACAAGCAATGTTGTTATTACACTTTCCCACCCCCCTCCTACTCCCCAGTCCTATCAGAGTCAAGGACAAAAAGCATTCAAGTAAGCCCACAGTAGGACTTAGCTCACATTTAAGTCTGTATTTCTCCAGTACATATTCAGATCATTTTATAGAGAAGAGGCTCAACTCACCCTGTTGGTGTGGGTGATTGCTTGGCTGGCAAAGTGTGCTGTGGGACTAGTTTTGCAGAACTCCTAGAGGGAAGAGATAATCAGCATGGCTGAAATGCTTTCCCAGAAAGCTGAAATCAGGAATAAACACACTGAAATCCTGACTAGTCAGGAGAGCCTCAAACAGGCTTCAGAAAGTTATTGACTCATCAAATATGCTATTGCTCATACTCAACTCACTCTGTGATTATTTCTCTATTATCATCAAATGCTTATTTTCAGGGAATGTGAATTAATTTTGGATTTTCTTTTAAATGCCAGAAGACTTTCCTTATTTAGAAACTGACCTATAAATTACACACATTAATCCTCAAGTAATTCTGAAACCAGTGTGCATTGGTCCAATTATGATCTGGATTGCCTGAAAAAAAGAAAACAGGCGTTTTATTTCTTTTTTAAGCAAAAGGGACTTTTATTGGTTCATGTAACTGAATACTCTAGGGTAGATTATTTTTAAGCATGACTAAATCCACAGAGAATCATTTCCCCAAGGAAAATCAGGGACTCGGGTACCAAATAATCAATAAATGGATATTGGGGAGCCAAAATCAATATATGTCCACAACAATAAATATTTCAGAAATGGCTTATAATGAGAAAGATAGAATTCATACCCTACTGATATATTTGATGGACACTGCTATTTAAGTCTTTTTAAAATTAGATTTATTGGGCTAACATTGATTAACATAATTATATAGGTTTAAAGTGTACAATTCCATAATACATCATCTGTGTATTACATGGTGTGTTCACCACCCAAAGTCAGATTTTCTGTCGCTATATATTTGACCCCCTTTACCCTACATTACCCCCTGACCACCCCTCTTCCCTTTTAGTAACTACCATACTGTTGTCTGTGTCAATGTGTTTTTGTTTAAATGCCTGAAAACAGGCATTTTAAATTTGCTTCTCATTTTCAGGCACCCCTGCAGCATTGCTATCTTTACTGATGCTTATAAACTGTCAGCTCTGCCAAGACCCCTGGCTGTCATTCAGGCATACCTCCACTGCAGGATTGGGTTGGGGGGGCATTAGGGTTTTGACATACACTACAGCCAAAGCCTTAGTGTAGACCTTGTTTGAGGTATTTAGGGAGGATTGCAGGGGCAGCCCAAGGAGACTTCTTCAGAAAGAGCTACTGCTGAAGCCTGCATTAGCATCCCCTGAGAACCTCTCAGAGACGCTTTTTTTTTTTATTCTCACCAGAGGATATTTTTCCATTTTTGTTCAGATAGAATGGGAGGGGGAGAGAGGAAGAGAGAGAGACAGAGAAACATCGACATAAAAGGGACACATCAAGTGGTTGCCTTCTGCACCACCACAACCAGGGCTGGTGACAAATCGCAACCGAGGTACATGCCCGTGACCAGAATCGAACCCATGACTCATTGGTCCAATGGGAGGATGCTCTAACCACTGAGAAAAACCGGCCAGGGCTCTCAGAGACTCTTAGAAGAAAATGCTTTTAATTGTGACTTGGATGGCTATCTTTTTCCAATGAACCAGTTCTCTGCTTGGGTAATCCCAGTCATGGGGAGAGGATCAATTAAGTATCAGTGAAGCAAAAACAACTTACTGGGCATTAACTATATGCTGGATAATATTCTACACACTTTACATTTATTGTTTCCTGTAACCCTCCCATCAACTGGATAGAGACACAGAGACATAAAGACAGTAGGTATGTCTTAGTCTTTCGAGGCTGCTATAACAAGTATTACAGACTGGGTAACTTATAAACAATAGAAATTTATTGCTAAGAGTTCTACAGGCTGGGAACTCCAAGTTCAAGACACCAGCAGAGTCCCCTTCTGGTGAGGTCCCTCTTCCTGATTTGTAGCCAACACTTCTCATTGTGTCCTCACATGGCTGAAGGTTAGGGGTCTCTCAGGAGCCTCTGTGATAAGGCACTAATCTCATTCATGAGGGCTCCACCATTCAGACCATAATAGTGTCCAAGGTCGCACAGTTGCTGAGGGACACATTGGGGAATTCAATGCAGCAAATGTACTACAGAGCTCACATCTTAACTGCTCTGTATGGCTTCCCCTAAGGCTCAGCTCAGCTTCACCTCTTCCATGGCATCTTCTTGATTATACTGTGAATTTAAGCTATCTTTCTTCTTTTGGAAATTTCTATTGTTTGTTATTATTTAAATCATACATCTAGTTACTTGGTTTTGTATTCACTTATATTCTTTTTGTTGTTGTTGTTAATCCTCACCTGAGTATATTTTTTCATTGATTTTTAGAGGGAGGAAGGGAAAGAGAGAGAGAGAGAAAGAGAAACATCGATGTGAGAGAGACACAACAATTAGTTGCCTCCCGCATGACCCCAACTGGGGCTGGGGATTGAGCTTGCAACTCACGTATGTGCTCTTGACCAGGAATTGAACCTATGACCCTTTGGTCCATGGCCCGATGCTCTAACCACTGAACCAAAACAGCCAGGGCTTACATTCTTTTATTTAAATTGCAAGTATGCAAACATTTTCTTATTGGCCAAGACATATGTTCTAAAAAACAGGGGGTTCATCAACTTACACCCTACATGAGAATAAACTCAAAATGGATAAAAGACTTAAATGTAACTCATGAATCCATAAAAATCCTAGAAGAGACTGTAGGCAACAAAATTTCAGACATCATACGCAGCAGAATTTTTACTGACACATCACCTAAGGCAATAGAAACAAAGGAGAAAATGAACACATGGGACTACATCAAACTCAAAAGCTTTTGCACAGCAAAAGATACAATCATCAAAACCGAAAGGCTACCCACTGTATGGGAGAGCATAATTGCCAATGATATATCAGATAAGGGGTTAATTTCCAATACATATAGAGTGCTCATACAACTCCACAAAAGGAAGACAAAGAATCCAATTAAAAAATGGGCAGAGGAACTAAATAGACACCTCTCCAAACAGGACATACAAATGGCTAAGAAACATATAAAGAAATGCTCATCATCACTAATCATCAGAGAGATGCAAATTACAATGAGGTATCACCTCACACCTGTCAGAATGGCCGCCATCAACAAATCATCAAACAACAAGTGTTGGTGAGGGTGTGGAGAAAAGGGGACTCTAGTGTACTGCTGGTGGGAATGCAGAATGGTGCAGCCACTATGAAAAACAATATGGTGTTACCTCAAAAAATTAAAAATTGAACTTCCATTTGACCCAGTGATCCCACTTCTAGGAATATACCCTAAGAAGCCTGAAACACCAATCAGAAAGAATATATGTACACCCATGTTTGTAGCAGCACTATTTACAATAGCTAAGATCTGGAAACAGCCCAAGTGTCCATCAGTAGATGAATGGATAAAAAAAGCAGTGGTACATATACACAATGGAGTACTATGCAGCTGTAAGAAAGAAAGATCTCTTATCCTTTGAGACTATATGGAGGGACCTGCAAAGTATCATCCTAAGTGAAACAAGCCAAACAGAGAAAGACAAGTTTCATATGATCTCACTTATTTGTGGAATATAATGAATATAACAGTCTGAGGAATGGGGTAGTCCCAGGGACGTGGAAGTGGGGTACAGACTGACAATCCCCTGAAGAGGGGGGTGGTGGGGGAGAGATAAACCACAGAACGTATATGCATGTATGCATGAACAGTGGACATGGACAACAAACTGGGGAAAGGGCAGGGAGGGAGGGGGCGGGGGGAATCAATGGGGGGAAAAGGAGAAACATCTGTAACAAAAATTAATTAATATAAAAAAAATAAAACAATAAAAATAAATAAATAAAAAACAGGGGGTTCATCTTTAAAGGTACCTCCTGGTGCACCTTCCTTCAACCTTAACACACCACATGTTGTAATGTAAACCTAAAGGGCTTGACCAATATGATGCTTATACCACATGCAATTTGCTACACAAGTTTGAATAGCCAAGATGGTCTATGTGTCAATGCAATGGTTCAGTGAGGTGAGAATCACTAAATGCTCTCTGGTTTTCTGCATGCATTAGTTTACATACATTCCAGCATCGATCTGTGGTCCATGGTTTTAGAAACATCAGCTGATGTTAAGCATTATGGCTCCATGTTTGACAAACAGGCTCCAATCTGAATGAGAGCCATCGAGAGTCGAACCCGTTTTCTGGGAAGGGAAATGGTGAGGGATGGCTTACTTTGACTTAAGAGCCCAGTACAGAAACTAGGGCCCAGTCATTTAAGTAGGTCAGAATAAAGACAGGAGGAATGCCCCAGAAGATAGAGTTCCTAGAGTGTCTATGGAAATAAAACACGTTCTAAACCCCCATTACTGGTGATCAAAGGATGGTAGCACATTTGATGTCATGGTTAGGGTTGGTTTAGAAATAATATCATGTACCATTTGTTGGACACTATTTAGCTTTACTTTAATCTCCTTTATTTCATTCTCACAAAAATCCTGTAATAGATTTAATTGCCATCTTATACATGGAGAAACTGAATCCTAGCATGGTGAGCAATCTGAGATCACACAGGAAGTGGCCGAGGGTCTGTGTGGAGGTGTGTCTGAATTCAAACCATGTACTGAATCAGCAGGGTACCTGCAGGGAACTGGGGTCAGACTGAGACTGTAAACCAAGAGGAGCCAACCAGGCGGTGCAGTCTGACAAACTCTCTGTGGTCTTTGAGCTTGAGTAGTGACCTCTGGTGGCAAGTGTGGTCCAGAGAAGCAATTGTGACATGATGGTGACAGATTTTTTTAAAATTATTGTTGAAAGAAGTATTACAGATGTCTCCCTTTTTCTCCATTGACCCCCTCCTTCCCACTCTCACCCCCCTCCTGCTTTCCCCAGCCTAATGCCCATGTCAGTTGGCTGTGCAGATATGTTTATAAGTTCTTTGGTTTATCTCTTCGCACCCCTCCCACCCCCATCCCTCTGTTCCCTGCTTCCATGATTCTGGATCTCTTTTGGTCAACAGCTTATTTTGTTCATTATGTTCCACAAATGAGTGAGCTCATGTGGTACTTGTCTTTCTCTGATTGGCTTATTTTGCTTAGCATAATACTCTCTAGGTCCCTTCATGTCTTCTCAAAGGGTAAGAGATCTTTCTTTCTTACAGCTGCATAGTATTTCATTGTGTAAAAGTACCACAGCTTTTTTATCCACTCATCTACTGATGGGCACTTGGATTATTTCCAGGTCTTAGCTATTGTAAGTAGCACTGCTATGAACATAGGGGTGCATATATTCTTCCTGATTGGTGTTTCAGACTTTTTAGGATATATTCTTAGAAAAATGGTGTATTTTTTTATGAAGACAGTTTTCCTTTTTTTTCTTAAGGGAGACAGAAAGAGAAAAGATGAGGTATTTGTGGTTAGGCTGAAGTTTGAATGCTAGCTCCTACTTACTAGCTGTGTGACCTTGGGAAGTGACATTTCTTTAAACTCCATTTCTTCATCTATAAAATGAAATCACACCCACCTCCACTGGGTTGAGGTAAGGAATAACTAATTTTCTGGATATAATACTTCTACCTAATGCCTGCCACATGAGATATATTTAACAAAAAGTAGTTTCTATTCCCCTTATTTACATCAGCGTATTTCTTGAATTAATTGAAGTCAGTTTCCTCTTATTTTGGTCCTCTAATGTATGGGTGTATTCTACACTGAGATATCTTGTGAAGAGGGGTATCAGTTACAGATGAGCATGCAATTGCTGTCTCCTTGCTCTTTGTCCTTGCTTCTGCCCTGCTGGTTGAAATATGTACTTCAGTGATTCATCACCTGGACTGCTTTGCACCTAGACATGAGCAGGAAGGGGTCATTTGCCTCTGGATGTCTCATCCATCCTTGGTTTTACCTCCTTTTGTTAAGAAGATGACCTTGTGCTTCCATCTTAACCTCAGATTGCCTGTAAAATCTCTTGGGGGCCATCCCGTTCTCAGCTTGTTGAACAGCCAAAAAGAACAACTTTCATTTCTTCTGTTATGGAAATTAGCTTGGCTTAGCAAGTTTTCCCTATATTCAGTGTCTTTTTCAAAGGAATAAAGGAAGGAATGAAGGGAGGGAGGGAGGGAGGAGGGAGGGAGGCAGCTTTATTCTGAACTGGATTTTGTTGTTTGGTATGTCTTATGTTTCCACTGTGTTTTGAATACATGATATTATTAATTTAGTAAAAACATAAACAAAGGTAAATTGCATTTTATTGAACAGAAAATAATAAGAAGAAATTCAATTAATATATTAGAATGCTATTCCATTTCACTAGCAATAGGAAATTATAGAGATTACATAGAATTTTTTGCTTAATGGATTGAAGAGGGTGTGTAAGCGAGAGTGGTAGTTTATTAAGATTATCATAAATTTAGTGAACAGGGTACACTTATCCTTTGGGGAGACAGTACATCTTTACTACTAACTATATAGAAAAAAATAGACACACAAAGAAAATATTGAAATCCCTTTGATTCGGTAATTCACTGACTTCTAATGTCAACTTGTCCAATAAAGAGATAAAAGAGGAATAAAAATGAATGATCATATTTTAATAGATAAAAGAGATCTGTAGAAATAGTTGGGTAGATAGACATACACAATCTCAGCGTTCACCAACAGGATAAATGGGTAAAATAATTTTGGTATTTCTAGCCATGGACTATTATACAACCACTAACATGAGACTATAGAAAGATAAAAATACATATGTGAAACCCTATCAGTGTTATGTAGAGAAAAAATATATGCCTATCGAATAATATAAATATGAGTAACATAGACAGAACTGATTTTCAACCACCATTCAACAAATATTGGCTGAAGACCTACTGTGTGTGACACACTCTTTTAGGTGAAAGAGTTCCAGGGATAGACAAGACACAATAGACAAGTCCCCACACTCAGAAACTTGTATCTGAGAAAGAGAAACAAACAAACAAGTAAATGGTAGTGAGCTGGGCTCCGAGGCTAAGGCGACTAGATTTCATTCTTATCTGGGCCCCTTGGCTAAGGCGACCTTCCTTAGTATTTTTCCAATAATAGGTTGATTACCCCTAGAAGTAAAGGAACTTTGCCTAAGGTTGTGGTTGACCTACTTAACGGGATGTATCTTGCAGTTTCTGAGTATCAGGAAGTGAAAATCATGAGCCCAGTGACTAATGCTTATTTTGGCTTCTGTAATAACCGCTTTTGCACCCACTATTGTACTGGTTCCCTGGGGGGGAGCCAAAAGGGAATGTGGCTTCTCTCTTTAAAAGTGGCCGAGCAAGAACAATCGGGGCTGTCAATTTGGAGAAACTATGCCCCCCTCCGCCCACCATGAATAAAGCACTCCTCTCATTTACAATTTGGCTGTTTGTCTCTGATTATCTCACTGACGTGTTACATCAGTAGAAACATCAGATGGTGACAAACCAGTGCCCGCGCAGAGAATGAAGATGCGGTGGGAGGGAGTGTCTACAGAGCAAGGTGAAGCTGGGTGATCGGAAAGGGCCTGTTTTATGTTGATATTTTTCTTGTCATTTTTTTCCAAATTCTTAAAATATTGTCTTTACAATTCAGAAGTATATTTCAGAAGCTATTTAAAGTGATAACTGGTCACCTAAACCACTTTATCGTATTTGGATTTCATAGAAGAAATTTGGAATAGTGATCCTCAAACTGATGCGCATTAGATTCACTGAGAGTTTTTTTAAAAAAGAATCCTTATCTCAAGCTGAACCCAGGACAATTGGTAGAATCTCTGGGCTGGCACTCAGGGATCAGGAACCTTAAACGCCGCCCCCAACCCTTGGACTCCAGTGTACAACTGTACCTGAAAACCAGCAGGATAGAAATTGTCCTACAAGTTTGCAGGTAAGGTCACCCTGTGAGCTGGGCACCTGCCCTCATCAGCCCAGATTAAAAACAAACAAAACAAAACAAGCCCTGGCTGGTTTAGCTCAGCGGTTAGAGCATCAGCCCGCAGACCAAAGAATCACGGGTTCAATTCCAGTCAAGGGCACGTACCTCGGTTTTGGTTTGGTCCCTAGCTGGTCCCTAGCCCTGATTGGGGTCATTCAGGAGGCAACCAGTTGATGTGTCTCTGTCACATCAATGTTTCTCCCCCTCCACCCCCAACTCTAACTGAAGATAGATGGATGAATATCCTTGGGTGAGGATTTAAAAAACAAAAGTTGTACATCATAGCTTCTTTTAATGCTAAAATACCTACATAAAACTCAGTTCAGCTCAAATGTACTCCTTTTCTTTCCCCATTCAATGATACCTTTTCCCCAATTTGTCTGTGTCAGAGATTTCCCAATGATAACATTTTCTAGACGGCTTAGGAAAGAGAGAGTGTTGAAAAGAATCTGTTGCCATTCCATGTTGGCAAGCAAAGGGTCTCCAAAGGAGACATCCTGGATGCAGCTCAGCTGTTATTTTGACAAGCACCTAATTCAAGTTTACTTGAAAGAAAAAAAAGTTATGTGGATTTTATATAATAAGTTTTAATAAAGTTTTCTACCACTTTGTGACTTGGATTGTTCCTGTTACAAGCGTAGATTCACTGCAGCTGTTTCCTGCAAAATGCAAAAGCCTTACTTTTGCAAGTTTCATTTCCTATAAAGACAAAAGCACAGAGAGTTGTGACGAGATCTCTGGGCCGCTCTTTTACTGCAGAAGCTGCTGGTCAGAGTTCTTGGCACAGTGAGAGCTTTTTGCCACTTGGGGGACAGCCCCTTCTCTCTTGCTTGATCTCATCTGGTTCCTGAGTAAATCGCTCTTGTCACTGATGCTGACATCCACAGATTTGTTTCTCTCATGTTGGCTGTTGCGGTTGTTCTTGTCAAAGCTGGAAAAATACTGGTTTGATGATGAAGAACATTGTAAAAGTCGCACACAGTTGTCAGCAAGTCAGAATGTCAGTAAGATGAAAGTGATATAACAAACCCAGTTCTTAAGTGAATGAAAGTGGCCAAACATTGCAGCCTCCCCTTGACTAGTGACGACAGATCAATGCCTCTGGATGATGTAAACCTCGCAAAAGCAGGAATTTTTGTCCGTGTTCACTGCTTATACAGGGTGAGACAAAAGTGGGTTTACAGTCATTCATATCAGAAATAATATAATAATGAACAAAAATAAACTGTTCTGCATACTTACAAACTATAATCTACTTTTGCCCAAGCCTATATACACATCACTTAGAACAATACCAAACCATGGAAAGTGCTCAATAAATATTTGGATTTCTTTTATTTTTATTTTTTCTTTGTTGATTTCAGAGAGAGGAAGGGAGAGAAAGAGAGATAGAAACATCGATGAGAGAGAACATCGATTGGCTGCCTCCTGCATGCCCCCCACTGGGGATTGGGCCCACAACCTGGGCACGTGCCCTGACTGGGAATTGAACCTTGGTGGAAGAGGCGACGCTCAACCAGTGAGCCACACCTGCTGGACTAAATATTCGGGTTTCTTAAATGAATCTAGCCTGTTCCTATCTGTGCCTGCAGGTTTTAGACCACCCACCATGTTGGATAATTCCTTGTCCTGATTCTCACTCAAACTGCTGAATCATCTCTGTAAGAACGAGGTGGAACAAGGCGGTGCAGGGTCTCCATAAGTGCAGGTTTATTGGGAATCAGCCTGCTGGACTACCTCTAAGGAGAGAGTAGCAACCGGCTGGTACAGACTAGGGATTTTTAAACTCAGGGCTGGGGGGGTGGTTGTTCAGCCGAGGAGCCGAGGTGGTCTTTGATCAGTCGGGGTCTGGGGTCTCCCAAGTTCTTGATTGGTCGGGGTCTGGGGTCTCCTGAAACTTGTTTTTCTTGTCGAACGACCATTTGCAGTTTTGGGTGGGTTAGGGTGGTTCCATCATTCCTTCCTCCTGACTGGAATGATGGGTTTTGGTTTTCTGGAATGAGAGGCTCAGGGAAAGGTTAAAGATAAGAGTGATGGGTTTTGGTTTCTTGGAACGAGAGGTTTAGGGCAGTAATATGGAAGTTAAGAGCTAACATCTTTTCTAAAATTGCTTCCCCTAATGATGCCAGTAACTCCTAATTGCTCAATCCAATGACCCCTACTCCACTCTCATTCTTGGAATTTCTTAACAACACTGCTCAGCTGCCTCCTTGCCCTTTGGGATACTCATCCTTCCTTAGCTTCCAAGACAGACCACTCCCTAAGTCCCTCTCCTACTTTATAAGACATCCTCAGTTTCATCTTCGCTTGATAGAGGAAGTAAATCGCCATTAGAAAAAAAACAAGTACCCAGGAGATAACCAGACCCTTTTGCTTCCCAGGAGATAACTAGTCCCCTTTGCCTCCAAGAGATAACCAGACCTTTTCCCTTCCTGCTTCTGTAGGCTGCTTACCGCTTTCGCATCTGAAGAATGTCCCCCCAGCCCACTATAAAGCTAGGTGCGCCCTACAACTCGGGGCCCAGAATTTGGAGACTGCCTCCTCTGGGTCCGCATGCATGAATAAAGGAACCTCTTTGCTTCCTCCGGTGTTCGGTCTGAGACTTTTCCATAACACGCTAACATCACTTTCTCTAACAGCTACATGAGGTCATTCCCTACAAAATGTCACCCTCCCCTGGGAACTCTCATTCATTCTGTGGATGAAAGGGGCCATATACAAAACCTGACAAGCTCAGGGAAGGCTTGTGTGGAGGCCTTACACACTCAAAAACCTAAAATAAGCACAAAGGATGGCCTGAAATGAAAACGCTTGGACTAAAAGCAGTTTATGGCAAGTAGTCATGTTCTAGGCCAGTCTCTTCTCCGACAAAGGGCAATTTTTACCTTAATTGAGCCTATTGACTTTTTGCCTCTAGGATACCTTTGGAATGTCAGGGTAACTTTCTTTTCCCCCAGACCCCCTCAGGGCACAACCAGTACTTCCCCCATTGTTATTGTTATCATGTTAATTGTTGACTGTTAACTACCCTGTACCTACCTATGTAAAAGAAGCATGTGTCTATCATTTTACTTTTTATTCAATTCCAGAGTCCCCCCCCCCCCGCTTTGCTCTCTCCCACTCCTTAATCTATCACCAATGGATTTCATGTAACCCACTTATGTCTCCTCTTTTGATTATAATGTATAAAACAAGGTGCAAAAATGCCATTCTCTGGAGCATTATCTCAATCCATTGAGGTTTTGCTTTCTGACAACTGTCCTCAGTTTTGGCTCAAATAAACTCACATTCTTCACAGGTTTGAATGTTGCTTACATTGACAATTCCCATAACCCTATCCATTTTAGGTGAATATTTCATTCAATTACATTTTCAATCCTTTTCTCTAATCTGATTTTCAAACTTTCATTTCCAGATATCTGCAATACATATAATGAATCTTCAATCCACAGTGTAAAATTATAAATCCAGTCCAACCTGAGGTCATGGTCCATTTTCCATGCCTCTCCTTTCTCAGCTTCCTATCTCTCTCCTGCCCCCCCCCCCCCGCCCCATTATCCAAAGCTGAGAGATGTCTTTGATTTCTTTCTCATTTTTCTTCTTTATATATAATAAAGTCCTTCACATCCATTAGGTTCTCTTTACCCTAAAATATCTCTAAAATATAACCCTCTTCTTTCTAGTCTTTAATTCAGGTCTAGTTTCTTGTTTACTCCTGCTCTCTTATTTTCTAGACTATTTTTTTTTCTTTATACATTTCTTTTCATTTGAAATTGAAACCGTGGGTTGAAGTGGTTGGTGGCTGACTGTTAATTATAATTTCTTACTTCTCTACTCAAACTCCTCCAATGATTCCCTAATGTTTATGGATTAAAGACCAGGTGCCTTGGGCACTGACGGCCCTGCATAGTGTGGTCCCAGCCTTTCTCCACTGTGGTAACTGTAAGGCGGGAGAGCTCCAGGGAGTCAATGACCGGGAAGTCGCATGACCCAGAAATGGATGGCCAGAGGAGGAATGGAAACCTAACTCGGGAGGCTCCGCCTTACCGGATGTGGCTGAGGCAACACTCCTGGTCACGCCCCCCACCCTTCCCAGCCAATCAACATAGTCACATTCGAATCTCCCCAGCAGCTAGCCAGTCACCTGTCGCCACACCCAATCAGCCCACCCAGGTCCCTATAAATCCTCCCCGGGTGAAGGTAGCAGCGCAACTTCCCAGGCCCCCTCCACCTGGACCAGCGAACCTCGCCCGGAGGCGGCAATAAAACTTTTGCCGGCCTTTGCGGCTCCCTTTCCCTTTCTTCCTCCGCGAGATACCTTACAGTAACCCTGATTACTTCTGGTTTCACTGTGATCCTTCCAGATTATTCTGTCAGTGGTGCCGCTGAGCACACATAGAATGCTGCTATTTTCATCCTGCATAGGTATTGCTGCTCCTACCTGAAATGTTCTTTCCCTTTTCCTTTACTATATAATTTCTGCCTGTTCTCTAAGGTTCGATTCAAATGCCTCTTATTTCATGAGATTTCCTTGTGATAATCTAGCCTTTATTAAACTCACTCCTATCCTATAATATTATTGAGCAATTATTTTGTGCTAGACAGTAGGCTGTTTTACTGTTATTTAGTCCTTCCTGGCTGTCTTATATCACTGGTTCTCTCTCTCACTTTTCTTTCTTTTTCGTTTGTTTGTTAATCCTCACCCAAAGATATTTTTTCCACTGATTTTTACAGAGAATGGGAGGAAGGGAGGGAGGGAGGGAGAGGTAGAAGAGAGAGAGAGAAACATAAATGTGAGAGAGATACATCTATTGGTTACCTCTCACATGCACCCCAACTGGGGCCAGGGATCAATCCTGCAACCCAGCTATGCGCCCTTGATCGGGGATCAAACCCAAGACCCTTCTTTCCTTGGGCCAGTGCTCTAACCACTGAGCAACTGGCCAGGGCCCTGGTTCTTTTTATTTTTTTTAATTATTTTTATTAGAATGTTATTCACACACCTTAAAACCCACCCTTTTAAAGTGTTTTTAGTAGCCCGCCTGTGTGGCTTAGTGGTTGAGCATCGGATACCCATGCACCAAGAGGTTGCTGATTCAGCCCTGGCCGGTTTGGCTCAGCGAATAGAGCGTCAGCCCACGGACCAGAGAGTCCCGGGTTCGGTTCCCGCTAAGGGCACATACCTCGGTTGCAGTTTGTCCCCAGCCCCTGTTGGGGTCTTGTGGGTGGCAACCACTCGATGTGTCTGTTTCTCTCTTTCTCTTCCTCCCCCTCTCCCTCCCACTCTATCTGAATATAAATGCAAAAAAAATATATAAATGTCCTCGAATGAGAATTTTAAAAATTTTTTTAAAAAGAGGTTGCTGGTTCAATTCCCAGTCAGGGCACATGCCCAGATTGTGGGCCAAATTCCCAGTGGGGGCATGCAGGAGGCAGCCAATCAATGTTCTTTCTCATCAATGTTTCTATTTATCTCTCCCTGTCTTTTCCTCTGTCTCTAAAATCGATAAAGAAACATTTTTTTAAATAAATAGTTTTAAATATATATACAAAGTTATGCAACCATCACCATTATATAATTCCAGATATTTTTATCACCCCCAAAGGAAACCTGAATTAATTAGTGTCACTCTCCATTCTCCTTCCCACCCTCACCAGCCTCTGGCAACCACTACTCTACTTTCTGTTTCTTTGAATTTGCCTATTATGCTCATTTTATATAAGTGGAATAATATAATATATAGCTTTTTGTATCTGACTTCTTGTACTTAACATGATGTTTTCTTTTCTTTTTTTTTTTTTTAACATGATGCTTTCAAGGTTTATCCATGTTGTGACTTGTACCAGTTCATCATTCCTTTTGATGACTGAAGAATCTTTCATTATATGGATACTGTTTTATCTGTTCATCAGTTGATACACTTTTGATTTGCTTCCATTTTTGGCTATTATGAATAATGCTGCTCTGAACATTTGTATAAAAGATTCTGTGTAATCATATGTTTTCAATTCTCTTGAGTGTATATATCTAGTAGTGGGCTACTGGGTCTTATAGTAATTTATGTTTAGCTTTTTGAGAAACTGCCAAACAATTTTTCAAAGCAGCTGCATCATCTTACATTACCACTAGCAATGTATGAGGGTTCCAATTTGTCCAAATCCTCACCAACAATCATTACTTCTTTTTTTATTATAGCCATCCCTATGAGTGTGAAGTGCTATCTCACTGTGACTTTGATTTGCATTTCCCTAGTGACTACCAACATTGAGCGTCTTTTTATGTACTTATTAACAATTTGTATATTTGGAGAAATATATATTTTGATTTTTTGTCAATTTTAAAAATTGGCTTATTTGTCTTTTTTATTGTTGATTTATAAGCTGTCTTTATAACATTCTGGATATTAGAACCTTATAAGATACATAATTTGTTTATAATTTTACTTTTTTATAGTGCCCTTTGAAGCACAAAAGTTTTTAATTTTGACGATATTCAATTTATTTTTTCTTTGCTTGCTTATGATTTTGGTGTTATACCTAAAACATGGTTGCCTAATCTAAGGTCTCAGACTTTACACCCTGTTTTCTTTTAAGAGTGTTATAGTGTTAGCTCTCTTACATTTAGGCCTCTGATAGACTTCGACAAGGCTTGAAGTGTGAAGCCACATTTTGAATAATAGGAGGAAATAAATATTTGCTCAAGGTTTCTGCAGCTCCGAAAGTGATTCCCCCCCCCCAAAAAAAAACAAAAAACAAAACAAATAAAAATTTGGAAATACCCTACTCTCAATCTATAATTGAGATGATAAAGGAATGATGAAGTGCTAAATTGCAACTAAAAATAGTACTTATGAAAATTATACATCAACAAGGAAAAACATTTATGAAAAAATCTTAAGTGCAAAAAAGCAGATTATTTGCTTTGAGCAATTAAAGGTGGGTAAATTTTGTATTACTGTGAACAAGGGTGGTCAACCATCCTGGTTTGCTTGGGACTATCTGGGTCTTAGCACTGAAAGTTCTGCATCCCAGGAAACCTCTCAGTCCCGGGCAAACTGGGGTGGTCAGTCTACCTATTATGAACAAATTGTCCAAGGGATAATTGGGGAGAAGGTCTTAGCAAGGATATTCATTCTTCTTTAGCAGTAGACATTAAGAGTGTCTCAGATTATAAGGAGTTATCTGAGGTTAGCAAAATCTGATTATTTGAGATCCTAAAAATGAATACAGTAAAATTCTCAAGGAAATCATGATTTTAGAGGGGGGATCCTCATTTGCATTTTAGAGATGGAAAAAATAAGAAATAATATCTTGTCTTTTTTGAAGGTTTTCTTATTGTTTTTCCTCTTGAGCCTAGCGTTGACACGTCCTCTTCCCTTTCCTCTAGTTCAAGGCAGGAGTGAGTGCCTGCCATACAGTTCAGTCAACTACTGGGGCGCACAGAGTGAGGAATAAGTTATTAATGACCTGTTCCATGAGAATTCTCCTTGAGAAGGTGTGTGTGTGTAAGAATATACTGACATGAATAGTCAATATTCTGACACCTCACAGTCCACATCCAGATTGGGGTTGTGTGAATATGAATTTAAGGCTGTAGGAGCCTCTCATGGTCTGATGTTAATGATAGAGGAGGTAAACCACCGTTTTAATTGAGCCGCCATCTTAGAAATGACATGACCCCTTTTGCTTCCTGCTTCTGTAAGTTGCCGACCGACAGCTTTCGCACCAAAAGAATGCCCCGCCCACCGCTTTTGTGCCCAAAGAATGCCCCGCCCAGCCACTATAGAGCTAGGCATGCCCTACAGCTCTGGGGCCCAGAATTTGGAGACTGCCTCCTCTGGGTCTGCATGAGTAAATAAAGGAAACTCTTTGCTTCCTCCGGTGTTCTGTCTGAGTCTTTTCCGTAACACTTTGGTTCCCTGAATAGGAAATGACTCACACAAGCAGGCAATTGCCACTGGTGAGGTGGCCCCACGGGCGCCCCGTGGAGCCCTATGATGGAGGGAAGCATGCGCCCCGGTCATTTTGGGCCCCTGCCTGTTATGGGCTCAGCGGCCAGCGAGGTTCACACCCCACCTGGGCTGCCAGGGGAAACGATTGGGTCCAGCTTCAGGGACTGCACAGCTCCAAGACCAGTGAGTGCCCCGGGGACCAGGAGCCCGAGTACAGGCCCACCCTTGAGGTGGAAGGAGAAACTGATCATCTCTGAGGTCTTCTGGCATCCAGGTAGGGCAAGCCCTAAGGGGAGGGAATGTTCAAACTCATTTGAATGTCAGTGAATGAATGAGTGTGAATGTCTGTGTGGCTCCACTGGTGCAAGCCTGCAGAGTCTGAGTGAACCCCAACCTATGGTACTGTGGTGACCTCATATGGCTCAGGGCAGTATCAGGTTCTGGGGGACACAGTCCCTCCCTGCAAACCTGATCCGAGTCAGGGGTTTATACTGACCTGCCAAAGCTAAGAGACACCTAAATCCCTACGAGGGGAGTGGCCAAGTGGGCAAACCAAAAACCCCCACCCCTTGTCTGTCTGCACTGTTACTGGAGGAGAAACCATGGGAGGAGGCCCATCAACAGTACTCAACTGCATGTTGCAGAATGTGATCTGTTCTGGGGCCAGGATCTGAGCATAACCCTGAGCCAATTGGTAACCTTCTGTTCAGCTGAATGGCCTAGTTTTGGGGTAGGCTGGCCCCCTGAGGGAACCCTCAGCCTAGAAATCATAAGGGCAGTACATCTGATAGTAACAGGGAGGCCAGGACACCCAGACCAGTACATCTACATAGATAGATGGCAGGAACTAGCTCAGAACATGCCAAAGTGGCTCCAACGCTGTTCTGGGCAGAAGCCAAAATTGGCAGGGGTAATTGGAACAAAGAAAAAGACCTCACCTTGCCAAATGCGGGCAGTCCCTGCCCATGTCCTCATGGCTCAATCTAAGGAGGCATGCTGATGCCCCATTCTCAAAGGCAACCCAGAGGAAGAACCTCTTGTCCACTTACCCCCGCATATGTGTCTGAGAAGGTCCTCTGGGCCTCCAAAATCAACACTCTACTACCATCTGTCTCACCAGCCCCAGAAGCACCCCCGGCGTTCCCTGTCTCGACAAGGTGCTGGCAATGGCAGCCACTCCAGATGCCTCTCAGGGAGACTCAGTTCCCACCACAAATTGGGCCAGATGGTACCGAGCAGCCAGGACGGACCATCATTTATTGCCAACTATTCACCACCACTGACCTCTTAAACTGGAAGCACCATACTCCATCCTACTCGAAGAAACCCCAGGCCCTGTTGACCTTATGGAGTCCATCATGCAGATGCATCATCCTACCTGGTACGACTACTGACAGCTACTCCTCACACTGTTCAACACCAAGGAAAGAAGGCGCATTCTCCAGGAAGCCCACCGATATCTGGAGACCACGGCGCCCATGGGCACTTTAGATCCAGCCCAATGGGCCAGAGCACAGCATCTGAGGCCCAACCTGACTGGGACCACCACTCAGAAGAAGGAAGGGCTGCACTTGAGATACAGGGATGCCCTTCTCCACAGAATCCGGGCAGGGGCCCGATGGCCTAGTAACATGTCAAAGGTAGCTAATGTGACTCAGTGGTGAGGGATGCCCTGGGGATTTCTGCGAACGTCTGTGTGAGGCCTATCGGGTATACACCCCGTTCGATCCTGAAGGGCCAGACTACCAGAGACTGGTCAACATGGTGTTCGTCTCCCACTCAGCCTCAGACATCAGGAAGGAAGCTTCAGAGACTTGAGGGCTTTGCCGGAATGAACATAAGCCAACTAATAGAGATTGCCAACAAGGTGTACAATACCAGAGAGGAGGCGGCCGAGCGGGAGGCTAGAAAGAAAATGGGGAAAAAGGCAGCCCTCCCAGCAGCCGCGCTAGGAAAGCCCCTGCCACCCAGGAAAGACCGGCGGCCAGAAGGATAAAACAAGCCTACATACTGGAGTGTGGAACCAGACCAATGTGCACACTGCAAAGAAAGGGGACACTGGGAAAGAGAATGTCCCAACCGAAAGCAGAAAAGGCAGGCCAATAGGCAATCGGGACCTGAGACCCAGGCGCCGACCATCCTCAGTTTGACAGGCTTAGACTTGGACTAGGGGAGACCAGGCTCACTACACCTTGGCCCCCATGAGCCCATGGTCCAAATGACAGTAGGGGGTCAAACCCTCCCCTTCTTGGTAGATACTGGGGCTGAACAGTCAGTAGTAACAACCGCGGTTGCACCTCCCTCAGGGCGCGAGATCTCTATCATTGGCGCCACTGGACAGCCTAGTGGCCCCAGTTTAGACAAGCCTGAACTGTAGAACTCGGGGGCCATCCCCTAAAGCACGAATTCCTGTGCATGCCAGAGTGCCCGGTTCCGCTCCTCGGACACAACCTGCTTTCTAAACTAGGAACCCAGATCTCCTTTCGCCAGTCGGGAGAGGCTCACTTACAAGTTGGCACCCCACACCTCATAGCAGTCTTAGTTCCCCGGGAAGAATATCGATTATGTAAGGAAGTGAAGGAAGACCAATGGGAGTCCACAGAGGGAAGGGGGATTGGCCTTCAAAAGAGATACCCAAAGGCCTGGGCAGAAGACAACCCGCCAGGATTGGCAGGGAACCATTCGCCTATAATTATAGAACTGAAGCCTGGAGCCAGACCGAAACAGATCCGCCAGTACCCCATCCCCAGGAAGGCCTGGCTAAGCATCACAGAGGTCATCCAGAAGCGTCTGAGGAAAGGTATACTTGTCCCAGGCCAGTCCCCCTGGAACACTCCCCTGCTGCCAGTGAAGAAGCCAGATGGGAGCGGACACAGGCCGGTGCAGGACCTGTGAGCAGTGAGCGAGGCAGCGATCGCGCTGCACCCCGCGGTTCCGAACCCCCACACGCTCCTCAGCCAGCTCCCGCCGGAGGCGGCCAGTTCACCTGATTGGACTTGAAGGACGCCTTTTTCTGCCTCCGACTTGCAAAGGTGAGCCAACCACTCTTTGCTTTTGAATAGGAAGACCCCCACACTGCGGCAAAGACCCAACTGACCTGGACCAGATTGCCTCAAGGATTTAAAAATTCACCCACTCTCTTCAGAGAGGCCCTGGCCAGAGACTTAAAACGGTTTACTGATACAGAAATGGACGTAGTGCTGCTACAATATGTAGATGATCTCCTACTAGCCGTCCCCACATTGGACCGGTGCTGGGAGGGTACCTGCCAGCTTCTTGAACTGCTAACAAAGGCAGGGTGCTGGGCCTCATGGAAGAAAGCTCAGATATGCCAGGCCCAGGTAAAATATCTGGGACCCAAGGGAAATGGGTCCTGGGCCAGAAAAGGAAGCAGGTCATAATGGGTCTACCAACTCCAGCCACACGGAGGGCACTTCGAGAGTTCCTAGGAGCGGCCAGGTTCTGCCAAATCTGGATACCGGGGTATGCAGCATTAGCCAAACCACCTTACCAAGTGCTGAAAGGCCCAGACACAGCACCCCTCTTATGGGAAGCTGAACAGGAGAAAGCCTTCCAGGCTATAAAAGATCATCTTGGGTGCATGCCGGCCCTGGGCTGCCAGACCCGACAGCTTTTCAACCTCTACATGCACAAATAGGAGAAAATAGCATTAGGGGTCCTTATGCAACCAATAGGACCATGGCAAAGGCCAGTTGCATACCTGTCTAAGCAACTGGACGATGTGGCAGCAGGCTGGCCGCCCTGCCTGAGGGCCATAGCTGCAGCTGTCACTCTCTTACAGGAGGCAGGCAAACTAACACTTGGTCAAGAGATCAACATATTTGTTCCCCATGTGGTATCCAGCCTTCTGGCTGGACAGGGACACAAATGGCTCTCCAACCCGAGGCTGACACAGTACTAGGCACTTCTCCATGAGAATCGCCGAGTGAGAGTCAGCACTGTCTGGAGAATAAACCCGGCTACGTTCCTCCCTGCTGAGCTGGGAGAACCAGATCACGACTGCCTCGAGACAACTGAAGAGGTGCCTGCCAGCCGACCAGACCTGCGGGACCAGCCTCTGGACAGCACTTAAGGTTGCAGGAATAACCCTGGATCCATCACAGCTGAGCCAAGAGGGCAACAGACCCAGCGGATTCCAGGAGGATGGACGGAGACCCAGTGGACCAGCCGCCATGGTTGCTGACCCTGAAGCTGAAAAGGAAACCAGGCATTGACGGGTGCTCAGAGGAATGGACAAGTGCCCAGGATGGTACCTGACTGCAGTGGGAAGTTTTGCTGTAATCTTAGGAATTAGACTGATGACTGTAGCCCCAACAGATGAAATACCTGGGAGTGACTGGCTTTCGGGGAAACAGATCTTGGGCTTGTCTGTGCTTTTGGATACTTAGTATGCTTTGCCTAGCAGACCCTGTCCCAATTCAAGCCCCTGTATGTAAATACAGCAGGCCTGCAGAAAGGATACCACTTGCAGGAGGAGTAGCAAGCTATGGATTCCCTGCATTGCCCTTCACATATGCCACTGCTATGCCCGTGGAATGCCTGCAATGCTATCTCCCAGGTAGCGACCAGGCTGGACCCCTCACCTGTGTCTGGGACAATAAATTACACATGACGGGGAAATTGGGAGGGACTATTGGATACCAGCGTCAGAAGTGTCAGGCATAGGGGCCCCTGGGTAGACAGGTTTGTTGAAGTACCTCATAATACGGACCATAGTCCCCTGTAACCAGGAGGGCCATGGCCAAAATATTGGCCCTCCAACAGTATCAGTACAGATATCAACTCCTACAAAGGTCTGAAGACCCAGATTATAGAGCTCTGCATCATGATGCAGTTGGCAGCAATAGCAGCTAATAGCATCAAAAGGGGGGAATGATAGAGGAAGTAAACAGCCACTTTAACTGAGCCACCATCTTAGAAATGACATGACCCCTTTCGCTTCCTGCTTCTGTGAGTTGCTTACCGCTTTCGCGCCCAAAGAATGCCCCGCCCAGCCACTATAAAGCTAGGTGCGCCCTACAACTCGGGGCCCAGAATTTGGAGACTGCTCCTCTGGGTCCACACGTGCAAATAAAGAAACCTCTTTGCTTGCCCTGGTGTTCTGTCTGAGTCTTTTCCGTAACATTACAAGAATCAAGAAGACTGGAGTAAACACCATGCTGGAATCATCTGTCCCAGATAAGAACATGCGTATAGTTTTATTTATTTAAAGCTAATTTTGAGGACTTTACATAGATGAAGAAATGTCCTACCTCTTTTATTTTCTAATCAGAGGAAATATTTTTTATTGCTGGCCCCTAATAAAATGGAAATATCATAGGGAGTGGAAATTATATTGTCTATGCACCTGCCAGAATCTGACAGCACTCAACACGTAGCAAATGCTCAGATGTAGTTGATAAATTATAGTGATGTCTTCCTAGGTCAACATTCTTTCTTCATAGGGTACTAGTCTCTCTGAATATGAATAAGAATAGAGAAGTAAAGTGGCTGCCGTCTGAGATTTGACATTTTAACTGTGTTATTTTCAAGCATGATCTTTCTCAGGATATCTGTAGCACTTAGTGTCTGCATTATGTAATCTGACAACTAATTATATATTAATGATGTAAGTAGTTTTTCAAGGTCTAAGTCTTTTTATCCCCAAGTGGTAAAATTTGATTTCTGACTTTTTTACGTCTGTCTCAACACCTGTTTCGTGCTGGTCAGAGGATAGGTGCTTGATAAATCCTGTTGACTTAGCTCTGGTAGTTTATGTGGGCACTGAGTAGGCAATTTGGTTATTTCAAACATTACAGGATTTGAATAAGAAGATCTTGGTGTGAAAAAGGCTTTCAAAATTACCAGCTGTGACAATTGAGAAATTATTTTACTTATGTACACATTATTTAGCTTCTTTGACTCATTTGTAAAACAGGAATAGGGATTTATCTCTTAATCATGCATGATCAAATGCAATTATTTGACTGAAAAATATTCTACAAATGCAAGTGTTGATTATCATTTGAGATGTGGATACGCCTGGTGTTCTTTTTCATTTTTTCTTCTCTTGCCTAGAGATTGAAAGTAGGTAGACAAGGCAGCCAAGAGCCTAGAGCAGGAGTTAGGGAAAGTTAAGACATAGAGACGTGGCCATGCATAAGCTGTGCTGTTTGTACAAAGAAAAGATTGGGGGTTGGCCTCTTAGAGCCTCCCTGGCGGGGTGTGGAGGCTCTAGAAATGTGCTACAGTGTCAGTCCCATAGAAAGAAAGATGAAATAAGGAACTTATTTCATCTCTCATTATTATTATTATTATTATTAATTATTATCATTATTTTACTTTCCTTAAAAACAGTGGTGTAAAAGGACTCCACCAAAAATGTAGATGTAGTAGGAATTAGAGAGAGTTTAAGGATGACATGGAACAGTCATTTATCTTTTTCATCAGGTGTGGAGTCTCCCTATTAAGAAGGGAAGAAATAAAATAAAATAAAATAAAACTACACAAACAAACAACAAAACCACTGCTGTGACTGCTATGGCTTATCCAAGGCAAAGGCTAGTGAAAAATCACATTCTGCCTTTTTTTTTTTTAATGTAAGAAAACTACTCCAAGCAAGAAACATTATGACACAATCTACTACAATAGCTATATTCTCTGAATGAGAGAGAGGGAGCTGTACTCACTCCATGCAAAGACCAGAGACAGGTGTGGAGGAGACTGCAGAGTGCCTCGGAAAATGGGAGGAAATGTGTCTCTTGCTAATGCTGAGAAAAAGGAAACAGAAAACAAACGAATAAAAAAGAGTTTAAGGGACACTATCATTTTCTATTGGTGAAGATTCCTGGTCTTTGGGAGGTTCTGGAAAGTTTGCTTCTGTTTCTTCCTCTTCTTCTTCTTGGACTGGAATAATTTCAATGTCTTCTTCATTTAGTGGTTGGGCAGATACTTCAGTCAACTCCACCACTTCTTCTTTTATTTCAATTGGCTGTTCTTTCTTTTCTTCAGCGGACAGGAGAACTACATCCTAGCACACAAATGACACAACATTTACTTGACCTTTATCACTGGCGCATGTCTCAACAATCTATACTAATATTGATCATATACCTTCTTGTTTTTATGCTATGTGTTTTATTCCCTATGTGCTTCCAAGTGCCAAGGTTGATATCCTAGGTGCTCACATTCTTATGACATTACTTATCAAGACTCATCCTCAAGGTCAGCAGTTTTTTGCCACTCTGCCACGCAAATCATTTTGATTTGCCTTTATTGGAGATAACTTTGGGAAAATTGTTTTCTTCTAATCCTACTTTCCTCATCTGAAAAATGAAGGAGTCAGTGCTGGTTCCTAAATTCTATTCTAAATCTGGCATTCTAAGGTTCAGAAGCAGTTGATAATAGATGTTACTATGTCTCAGTTGTGGAGCTTCTTTGAACCTGTTGTTATGGAAGAGGGATTAGATGAAAAGGTGGTATGTGTGTAGGGGGCTTGGGGGTGGAAGGAGGGAATACTGAGAAAGAAAGTGGAAGAGCTAGTGGCTTTAATCAGCCTTCAACCTACAGCCATCTACTTTTATTACACATTACATATGGCATCAAGCTGGGTGCCTGAAGTCAAGCAGAAGTAAAGGTTATGAAGAGGGTGTGCACGTTATAGAACTGCATCCTCTGTCTAACCTTTAGACTTATTTCAAATTTCGATACATTTTTCCTCATTATGGGTATTTTCTTTTTTTCTTTTTCATTTATCTTCAGATAGAGTGGGAGGGAGGGAGGAAGAGGGGGAGGGAGGAAGAGAAGGAGAGAGAGAGAGAGAGAGAGAGAGAGAGAGAGAGAGAGAGAGAGAGAGAGAGACATCAATGTGAGAGAAAGAGACACATCCACTGGTTGCCTCCTGCATGACCCTGACCAGGCCTGGGACTGAATTGCATCCAAGGAATGTACCCTTGGCCAGAATCAAATCCATGACTCTTTGGTCTGCGGGCCAACACTCTAACTGCTGAGCCAAACTGGCCAGGGCTCATTATTGGTATTTTCTGCTTTCCAGAAATATGCCAAGGCTATTTTTCATTAAGCAACCAGCCTCAAAATCTCATTGGATTCCATTTCCTATAAAGGATCCTTTTTCTGGTAAGACATTTTCCTAGAGAGAGGTTGAGGACAGTGGCTACTACTTACAGCTTTGGGTCTGGAGCACAGCTTTTTCCATTCATTCTCAACAGAGCCAGCTGTTACAAATTTCTGGAGGAAGGCAAAGATCAGCATCACTGTGAAAAGGCTCTAAAGAAGAACAGAAAAAGGAGGGTGAAAATTTAATAATAAAAAATATAAGAACAGGGTTGGCACTCAGTAAGTGACTGTTGACTAAAATCAAATGATTAAAGGATCAATTCTTTAGGTGAGTAATGGCTAACTGTATGAACTACTGGTATCTTTATAGCCAAGATCTGGAAACACCCCAAGTGCCCATCAGCAGGTGACTGGATAAAAAAGCTGTGGTACATTTATACAATGGAATACTATGCAGCTGTAAAAAAGAAGGGACTCTCACTCTTTGCAACAGCATGGATGGACATGGAAAGTATTATGCTAAATGAAATAACCCAGTTAGAGAAAGACAAATACCATATGATCTTATTAATATGTGGAATCTAATGAACAAAATGATGAACCAGAAGCATAGACACATGGAACAGACTGGTCGTTGCCTGAGTGGATGGGGATGAGGGTGACTGGACAAATAAGGTGAAGGGATTAGCTAAAGAACATATATGCATACCCCAAGATATGCACAATAGTTTGGTGAAAGACAAGGGAGGGGGAAACAGGGGTGGGTGGAGGTGGGCAAAGTGGGGAAAAGGGGGACACCTGCAATAATGTTAACATTAACATTTTTAATGAAAATAAAAGAACAACTAGTATCTTTATAACCTTACCCCTTAGTACAACTCCTGACACACAACAAATAATTAATGCATGTTGCTGATAGAAAGTAAATGAGTAATACTTAGTTGAAGAATTAATTCTATATAGGAAGAAATAATTATTCAGTCCCAAATTAGTTGTATCCAACTTTATTTAGGTGGTATCATACCAAGGAAACCTCTTCACACTTGGGATATGCACTTTTTTCCCCTTTCAAACTTTACACTAAAAACTCCTTGAGGCAAAAGATATTCATAACAACTTAGGTAGTTCTTCAATGTTCACCTTAAACAATAATAATAATAAATAGTAATACCATTAATAATATTAATGTTAAGGCAAACACTTATATAGCACTTTCTACATCCCTGACACTGCTCTAAATGCTTTGCATATATTAACTCATCCCTCAAAATAGCCCTACAAGACGAGTACAGTTACCTTCCCCATTTCACTATTAAAATTGAGACAGAGTGTAATTAAAATTATTGCCCAAAATCATGAGGAAGGAAGTACCAGATGCAGGCAGTCTGGGTCTAGAGTTGATGCTCATAATAAAAATGCAACACTTCCTCTCTGAAAAGAAATCAAATTTTACACTTACCAAGAACACGGATCGAATTCTGTAACAATATTGTGTATATAAAACGGTTTTCTCAGTGAGGTCAACTTGTTCACAGTTGTGTATGTCATATATCACAGGAGCTTTAATCAAGTTCAGACTCTCCATTTTAAAAAAATGGGAAATTGTAATATTAAATATGTCCATGATCAAAATAATTATTCCAGAAATGGCAGCAAAGAGGCTCAAAGAGTTCATTATTATTTTCCCTCTGACCTGAAATGGAGACATAAAGAGTAATTAATTGAGTTTGATTTCCTTTTGGAGAATTTAAGCTAGGAAGGAATTCCAGATCTCATTCCTCTAACTCGCAGAGGTACTACACCTAAATCATCCTGTATCATACTTCCCTCTGTCACTGTAAAATGAAAACCTTCATCTCTCAGTCTTGTTCCTTTCTCAGTCTTCCCCATCTCATTTTATGCCATCACCATCCAATCAGTTTATGAAGAAAAAACTGTAGGAGTAACCCTTAATTCTTATAAATTGTCCCCTTGCACTTGCGTTCACTGCCATTGTCACTATCCTAGTAGGCATTTAATAAATATTTGTTGAGTAAATGAAGACAAATAGTATTCTGACTATATCTGTCTGTGTAAGAAGGTAGGTGGGAGAGAGAGAAGGAGGTTCTTCCATCTCAGTGAAGTGGTATGGTTTTGTGGGTATATGTAAGGAAAGGGCAGGCAGAACCTTCTGGGTCCACTTCTGGGTCAAGTGGAAACAAACAGCTGCAAGAATAACACCACCACCTGCTCCCTACTGACATTGGTTGCAGTCAGCCCCAAGTCAGTTGTCTTTCAAAATACCATTAGGGCTGATGCCTATGGTAGCGTAGGTAAGAGGATGTCAGTGGGCGTGTTCTACCTTGGGAGGACAATTAAAGGTCAAAACAGGAAAATGTATGTGACAGTATGAGATTATTGATGATTTCTTTAAGACACATATATTTCATCCCTGACTATATGACCTACAGATAACAAGTCAGTAGGACTGGCAATATTTGAAGAATAAAACAATGTGACATTCAAATAGTTTCTTCCCCAAAAAACTGAGTTTGTTAGACCACCTCTAGAGAGAAGCATCTCAATTCTCCCTGGCTTTGGAAGTGACTCAAGTCAATAATAACTTAGCAGTTGTAAAAAGTTGGGGGAGGAAACTTGCTAGTGAGTTCTTGACCCATATGGTATGTGGAACTCTTCTCGGCGAAAAGGCTTCTGAAGCACTTTCCTCTTTATCATTCCATTTCATCCTAATGACAATGTCATATTGTAGCAAGTACCGTTATCTCCATTTTACAGGTGAAAACTCGAAGATACATGGAGGTAAACTGAGCTCAAAGTTACAGCTCAGTGTTAACTAGTACTTGAGTCAATGATAGCATTGATTAGACCGTTGTCCTAAATGGTGGCTTGAGAGAAACAACACAGTTTTTTAAGAGATCTGTTAGTCTCACGCAGTATTATCAGTCATTAGATCATAAGCACGCTCTTCACCCATCTGCCTTTCATTCTGTTTCCATGGAAGCATTTCAGGTAGACCTCATTTCCAAGTTTTTCTTAAGTAAAATCACAACAGCATTGCAAAGGATCTTTTGCTTTTTAGGGTTGAGAGAACTCGATGCTACTATGCTTCCAAAGGTTTTTAGGGTCTTTGTTTTCAACGGAGAAATTAAATATTTTTGTGTGGGAGAGAAGAACATATGATTACTTGCCAAACTCTTCCTGGAGTTTGCCTGTGCCGCTGCCAGGAGTGATCCAGAAATGATGTACTGTGAAGAGAGAGGTGGTGGTGGGGAAGGGTGTGGGAGATGGGAGAATCGGCAGAGGGGGAGAGAAACAGAGAGGGAGATTACCTTTTAACATTGAGAACAGATTGTAAAAAAGCTATCCACATTTTCAACCACTTTCACTAGACTATCCAGCCATTTTTATCAGATTCATTTACTTTTCAATGGTCATATTTCTGTTATTCGGGTTAAAGTACACTGAATCTATGCCTTTTATTCAACTCCCTAGGGAGCTGTGACTAGAAATATAATAAAAATCAAAGAAGCAGAATTCACATTTCCATGTCAATTAAGTCACATTGTGAATTCAAAAGTTTTATTTTAGTTTTTAAAAATTTTTTTTTGTAGAATTTTTCTTTGTAGTTCACAAGGATTTATATAACTGATGCCAATGAAGAATGAATCAAAGGAGGAAATACTTGGCCTGAATGTCATAGACACCCCATTAAAATGCTGGCTGCTACAGGGAGTGATAATGATTATTTTTCATTTTCCTTTTCTACGGCTCAAGCTGTAAAATGGAGAAAATTCTTATTCTAATCCATCTCCCCTTCTTCTGAAAATTTCAACCTTGGACTCATCTTTATCATAGCAACTATAAAAAGCCAATGGTGATATAAACACTGCTGCCCCATACCCAACCCAGACAAGCTTACAAGTTTGGAAAACATGTACATGAAACAGCCATAAGGAATGCTGCTCTCCTGATAAGCAATGGGAGATTTACTGGGGACGAGACTAATTCCACCACATGCAATAGTGACTAAACAGGATTGTAGGGAAGAAGGACCAGTTGGAAGTGGGATGCTCCTATCCCCTTTTGCTTTCGGAAGCACCATGCAATATAGTCCACATGTCTTGTGCTCCTCTCCCTGCCCCCTTCAAATTGACTTTGGAGAGATCATTCTTTTAATATTCTTCCTTCCTTGTGTAGATTCACATAGGGCATCTTTCTCCAACTTCACATGAAGCATGTGACTAACTCAACCATGGTATTCATACTCAATTTAGTCAACCATCTTTCCACTAAATTACTTTAACCAGACAACCTATTTCCTACTCAACTTTCTTCAACACAGAAATAATCTGGTATATTTCTGTGGAGTTTTTTAACATTTTTGTCTGCATCGTTCCCCAATGGTTGTGAATTTTTACTCACCATAATGCCTCCCCAGAGAGGGTACCATATAGTTACACAGATGGGTACATAGACCTCCTTGTGGATCATCAGGAGGCCACCTAGAGCAACGTGGAAGAGCCCGTTCATAATCTGGACAGCCTGGGAAAAAAATATGGGCACTGGTGGGTGAATTGAAATAATCTTCAAGTCAGAAAGCAAAAGTAAGGGTGGAAGCCCTGGCTTTGGGCCTGTGTAAAATGCCCAAAGGAAGTGGTAAAGATGCCAAGACATATGTCTTGTTCAGATTCATTTTCTTCACCCCCTGGGGCATTTCTAAGGCAGATATGCCTAGGATGCTGGCGATGAACTGGGATGGGAGATCCTTAAATATGCAAGTCTCAAAATCAAAAGGGGACATAGACCACTGTGATAAACTCTGTATATCCCTGATTTGACCCACCATTTTAGACATAAAGAATACCTCCAGTTGGATCAGATACTTTCAAATTGGATGGGTTTCTGTACCTGGCCTACAGCATCTGCTTCTGTAGGCCAGAGAATCCCTAGGATATGGAATGGAGAGCAACTGACTCACCCCCAAAGCCTTGGATTCCCTCATGAAGAAGCTTTGTGTGGGACCCACCACGGTAGACACCTTCCTGGGAATGATTTTTTTAACAGGTTGCATGGCAATGGGGCCTTTCATAGAATCTGCTGGGAAAGCTCCACTCATTGAAGTTCTGGGTGTCGTCATTTCACCCTTAAAACTCCTAAAAGTAAGACAAATAACAACATGAGGAGAGAGAGAACAGAATTTCAGTAGTCTTTTATCTTGTGTCATTCAACCTGAATAGTTTTTTTCTGTATTTCCTTTCCATGGGTGTCATTGAGGGTAGATATGGCCTGTTCCTTGTAACTTTGGAACTGAGGCAAAACCCAGTGCTGTGTTCTAAGACAGGATCCGGAGGGAGCATCCCAGGCATGGACATATGGGCCCAGGGGTCACTGCCAGGATTCTTGACAATTATATTTGGGGCATAATTTATCTTTGTAAAGAACACCATGCTCATATAGGCATATCCTGTTTGTCTCATCCCTGGATGCTTTTCTTATGTTTTAATATTGGAAAATGCATTTTGCATTGGCTTGTCCTTGTCCATTTGCTTATCTGCTTTGTCCATTGTAATGGACTAGAGGCATCATGACAGAGTATGATGCTGGCTGTCCTTGGAATCCAGAGGGGCTGATTCTCATCTGCCCTCTACCACTAATTCTGTGATCTTGAGTTAATCACTTCAAAGAAGTTCTCTAAGGTTGTATGTAAGACCATGGCCTCCTGACTCAGATTGCCTACATTCAAATCATGAGTCTTCTATTTGTTGTGAAACTTCTGGCAAGTTTTTAAAAAATCTCTGAGCCTCAAGTTCAACTGTAATATGGGGGGTAATAATAATTCGTGTCTCATAGGGTTGGTATAAAGCTTAAATTGGCTGATGGTCTGTGGGTGGCTGGTGTCTTTTTATTCAGGTGGAGCTCAAATGTCAGATCCTCAGAGAAGCCTTCCCTGAACCCTCAGTCTATGATGCATTCTCCTAGTTACTCTCCCCCAAAACATCCCACTGTGTTTGGGGAATTATCTTGATTATTTGCTTGCTTGTTTATGGTTTGAATCTCCTCACTAGAATATAAATTCGGTCAAAGCAGAGACCTTGTTCTCTCTTATCCAGTATCTTAGTGGTTTCTTAGTAAATATGATTGAAGAAATAAATGTATATAAAGTACCCATGTCTGAATAATTATTAGCTGTTTTTGCTGCTGTTCTTGTTTTTAGTATTGTTACCTTTAGGGGCATTTGTTTCTATTGTTTCCATCTAAAAAATGAGCACAATACTCCTTTCACAGACATTTGTGGGAAATAAGTAAGTTTACGTGTGAAAGTGCCTAGTAGGTAGGGAGAACGTAGTAAATGCTATTTGTTCTTAGAATTCATAATTTATTCATTTCTGAGGTTAGACAGTGATTATGACCAAGGTTTTTCCCGGCTCTAATATTTCAAGACTGCTCAGTCTTCTTCACCTTGGGCTTCCTTTTGGTATTCATTTGTTTATGTCAGTTACTTACATGAATTCTTTTGGGTCTTTCCTGGGCCCTGGAAGTCCCTCTTTAGGGACACATCTTTGTTCTTGTCTTTATTGACTGAAAGTCATATAAGGAGACTAGGGAACCAAGACTGTCCACCTTGCTTATCTCACAGAAGTCACACAGAGCTGGGCAACTGCAGTGGTGCCATGAGAGAGATGATTGGGACTCTCCTGGGCCTCGCATTTGTCACTGTCCACTTTATAGTGATAAGGAGATTTCACATCTGGCATCTCATTTGAGCCTCGAAGAGTAGACTAAGGATGAGTCATTGTCCCTATTTTGTGCAAAAGGTAGTGAGGGCATAGAAGAATTAGGTAACTTGTTCATAATTTCACAACTAGTAGAGATTTTAAAATGAGGACTTGGACCTATCTAATGAGTTATCTATGGTACCAGGCTGCTCTGTCCCCTGTAGGGGATAGAAATTCAGTCTACTTCACTAATGAACGTCTTCCTTCTCCTTTGGATAGACAGGTGACCATAAATCAGTTGAAAACACAGTATTTGTTTAGGCTGAAGGGAATAGAAGAGGCTTTGACTGAGTGCTTTGCATGTAATTTTGTCAGAGCTCTAGATGATCAGATGTCATGTGGTTTTGGGGATCTGCTTTGTACCACAAACCACCCTAAAAGACCACCAACCAAAAGGAATAGATTAATGTAGCCCGCTAGGAAGTTTACAGACGGATTCTGGTCACTAGGCAGAATTTTTAGAGCCAGTCAGGGGAACCTCAGAAACCATTCTGTTCATTTGACAAATGAGGAAACTGTGGCCCAGGGATGACACATGCCTTGTTGAAGACCTTGCACTCAGTGACCGAGCCCAACCAGACGCTGGTGCTCTTCCTGCTGCACCACAGGCTAGACCACATAGAGTTGTTCACTGAGCACCTACTATGTGCCACAGGTAGTGTATACGCGTTTAGTTCTGACTTTCCCAACACCTTTCTCACTAAGTAGGCATTTTGCCTTTCTGCACACATGGAAATGGAGGTTCAGAGAAGTTCATTTTTCCATGACCAGTGTGGAATGAGCACTACTGTTTCTGTCCATCCACTGAAGAGGTCACAGCCTTCATGGGTTTGGGTTTGAATTAATGACCTTGAGGTCCAATAACTTTATCATTTACTGAGACATTCAAAGCTTTCATTACCTCAATTTTCCCCTTTGTTACCTCAACTTCCTCCTTTGCTACTCAAAATACTTTCTCATTTTTAACCCTTCTGGCCTCCTGTGTACTTATCTCTGAGAAAGAATGCTCTTACTTCCTTTCCCTCTGCCGGGGCATCTCAGCCCGTCTCCTTTCGCGGAGACCCGAGTCCTTCAAAGACGTCAGTTTTTGCATCATCTCTCTCACTATTTGTGAGGCTGTGTAGCAGGAGCCAGTCCTCAGCTCCGTTGCTTGCTACCGCTGTGATCTCTCTATTCAAAGTTTTGTTTTGAGAACGTGAGATACCTTGCAATTTATAAGATACTTAACATTCAAAGAATAATTGTAACTACTGGACCTATTTTTTTCATGATTAAAATGTGCTGCAATGTCCTCCAGTCCCAAAGCCCCTTTCTTTAATCTAGCAGTGTCCCTCGCCACTGTCCAGTCTCCCCTGTCCTCTACCCACAGCCTCTTAAAAGCTGAGGGTTGCACTCCCTTCCTCCACTGCCTCCCCGCCCCGTCACTCATCAACGCTTCACGGTCAGTTGCAGCCCAGCCACTGAACTGGAACTGCTCTCTTCAGGGACTGTGCTGCAGTCACTGGCCTCTCCTGGGGTGTCATCCCTCCAATTGCTTCGTTTCTGGTTCCCATCATCCAGGCTGAAAAAGTTGGGGTCATCTGTCCCTCAACTCCGTTGTCTCCCACGGTCACTCAACAGCCAGGTCATGCCTATCAGCCTCTGCAGTGCACCTTATCTTACAGGTGAACCTTTTTCCTATTTCCACTAGTACCTCATGCATTCAGTTCTCATTTCCTCTCTTGGTTAAAGCACAAAAATCTTGCTTTTCTGCCTTCAATCTTTCTCTTTTCTAAACCCCCCCCCCACCTTCCTGTGATGAATTTGTGGCAGGATTTAGGGCTCATTTGGTGTCCACCAACCCCCTCCAGAAATGTTAGCCTGTGATCAGATGCCCTAAATCACTACTTAAGTCATGGTCTTCCTGGGCTTGAACTCTTTCTTCGATTTGTCCTTGTCTGTGGAGAAGCCCTTCACCATTCAGCTCTACTTAACTTCGTAAGCTCCATCTCTCCCCCCACGGGAGCGGGAGCCACTGGGCTGGACACGCTTCCTGCCTTTTCCCCAGGATCTTCTCCATTGCGAAATGCTCCTCCTGCCTCTTCATTTTCAGTCAAACAACCCACAAGACATCACCCGAGGCTTTTCTTGCTCTTCCCACCGATGGCAGCGACTCCTACTTGCCATCAGTTGAGTCCTTTCTATGTCATATTGTAAATTCTCTAGTGGGGTGCAATTCCCACAAGGAAATGTCCTACCAGGATTACACAGAGAACCTGTCTTCTCTGTACTATGAGCTCAGTAAATGTTAGAACGAGCATCACACTGAACTGCTTCCTCAGAGCAGTTTTATAAAATGCACAGAGCATCGGACAAAAAAAGTGATCCAACCAGTAAGATAAAGCCACTTTGTGGGAAACAGGGAAAGGGAGTCACATCATATACTGGTTTTAGACAACAATTAAGACCTGGTTAAAATTTATTTTGTCCTCTTTCATTAAAGTGTCCTCTTGTCTCCAGTACCCACTCTTTCTCTAAGTTTCTGTGATGGATTTGAGGCAGGATTTGGGGCTCATTTTGGTGTCCATCAACTCCTTCCAGAAATGTTAGCCTCAGACTTAAGAACATCTAGGGATATTTATACTTAGTGAGATATCTTTGGAGAGAAAAGAATTTAAAGCAAGAGGAATAGAGTTATTTTCATGATAGCCACAACTGGTTATTTTCTTGTTTGGTACCAGGCAACCAGTCCTAAGAACTTCGAGATTTTAGCTCATTTAATCTTCACAATGCAGTGGGTGTTTCTATTGCCTCAGTTTTATAGAAGAGGAAACTGAGAACACAGAGGTCTAGTAACTTGGCCTGAGGTTGTATGGCTTGAATGTGATAGAGTGCAGGTTTGAGCCCAGCAGGTTGGCAACTGCGCTTTAATCTATGTGCATACTGCAACGTGTTATTTTGTAGCATGATTCGAAGTTAATTGGCCAGAATCGCGAGTGCATCAGAGACGAGAGAGAGAGAGAGAGAGAGAGAGAGAGAGAGAGAGAGAGAGAGAGAGAAAGAGAGAGAGATTGATTAAGAGAGTGGGTGGGCAGCAAGCACTGATATCACCCCTCCTCAAATTGTAACACTAATGAGAAAACCTGACCAGAGAAGCCCTAGAATTAAAGCCGAAAAACTCCAGTCTTCAAAACCATCTTATACCTTATTCCATCACTTTCTTTCAGTCATTGAAACAGAGTAAATTGATTCCTTACCTGGGTCTCCAAGGCCTTGGGCTCAAGGGCTGATTTGATGCTTGCTGCTGAGTTCACTCGAGTGCTACCTTTTCAAGTACCCAGGGGTGAGTGAGTTAGACCAGCCCTGGGATCTGTCTCTGGTAGATACCAGGTGACAGGAAACCAGTGGCTTCTGCTACCTTGGGCATTGCCTCAATAACTCTGGTTTGATACACACTTACCAGAGCCAAAGAATATACAAAAAAGTTTCTGCCCTACCAGGAGGTTTCACTTCTTTTTTTTTTTCTTCTCAAATCTTTATTGTTGGATGTAAAATGTATTACAGATGTTCCACATTTTTCCCTCATTGACCTCCTCCTCCCCACTCCCGCCCCCCTCCCACCTTTTCCCACACTATTGTCTGTGTCCATTGGTTATGCATATAAGTTCTTTGGTTTATTTCTCCCCCCCCCAACCCCTTTCCCTTTGAGGTTTGTCAGTCTAGCAATGAATCTGTGCTTCTTAATCCCTTCACCTTTTCCACTTATTCCCCCAACCCCCTTCCCGACTGGCAACCAACAAAATGTTCTCTGTATCTATGAGAATGTTTCTGTTCTTCCTGTTCATTTTGTTTGTTCATATATTTTATCTTTTTCTTCAAAAAGACCCTTCACCATTTCATATAATAACGGTTTGGTAGTGATGAACTCCTTTAACTTTTTCTTGTCTGGGAAAGTTTTTATATGTCCATCGATTCTAAATGACAGCTTTGCAGGATAGAGTAATTTTGGTTGTAGGTTCTTGGTTTTCATCACTCTGAATATTTCTTGCCACTCCCTTCTGGCCTGCAAAGTTTCTTTTGAGAATTCAGCTGACAGCCTAATGGGAACTCCCTTGTAGGTAACTAGCTGCCTTTCTCTTGCTGCTTTTAAGATTCTCTCTTTGTCTTGAACCTTTTGCATTTTGATGATGATGTGTCTTGGTGTGGGCCTCTTGGGGTTCATCTTGTTTGGGACTCTCTGTGCTTCCTGGACTTGTATGTCTGTTTCCTTCACCAAGTTAGGAAAGTTTTCTGCCATTATTGTTTCAAACAGATTTTCGATTTCTTGTTCTTTCTCTTCTCCTTCGGGCACCCCCAAGATGCGAATGTTGGCACGCTTGAAGTTGTCCCAGAGGCTCCTTACACTCTCCTCATTTTTTTGGATTCTTTTTTCTTTTTGCTGTTCTGATTGGGGATTTTTTGCTTCCTTATATTCCAAATCGATGGTTTGCTCCTTGGATTTACATACTCTATTATTGAAGCTGTGTAAATTATTCTTTATTTCAGTTAATGCCTCCTTCAATCCTAACTGTGTATCCATGATTTCTAACTGGTCCTTTTTTATGCTCTTGAGGCCCTCCCTAAGTTCACTGAGGTTCTCCCTAAGTTCATTGAGCATCCTTATAAGCAGTATTTTGAACTCAGTATCTGTTAGGTTGCTTATCTCCCTTTCGCTTAGTTCTTTTATTGGGGTTTTGTTCTGTTCTTTCATTTGGGACCTGTTTCTTTGTATCCTCATTTTGGCTGCCTCCCTGTGTTTGTTCCTGTGTATTACTTAATGAGAGGTATGGGGCTCGCTGAGACCCGATGCTGCTCGTTTGAAAGAATTTAGGAAAAACCTGAAGCAGGATCCCAAACCGGCCTATCCTATGCTTAAGCAAGTGGCAACAGCTTGGGTGGGCTTGAAAGTTGTGTGGGGCGGGACAGGGCCTCAGGGAGTCAGCAGGGCGGGGCTACCAGTGTGAACCAAGTTGCTGGAGTCCCAGATGTGGCTTCTGTCTGACGCCCCCGGGAAGGGCTCACCAAAGGAACAAAGGCCTCTGACAGCACGTTTGTCCCCGAGGAAGCCCCCTCTCCAGCCCTCGCTCCAGTGCCAAACAGCTCAGTTCTTCCCTGTATGTCTCTGGCGCCCCTCGAGCTGCCTCCCCTCCAAGCTTAGAGGGAGAGAGTCCGATAAGTCCGTGCCTGGGCCCTTTAAGGAGCTGCCTGGGGTTTCAGCCACCTCAGCCTCCCTGAGCCTCAGTTCCCGCCGGTTTTTCCAGCCAGAAGTTATGGGGACTCTCTTCCTGGCACTGGAACCCTGAGCGGGGCACCTGGTGTGGGACGGGGACCCCTCAGTCCTCAGGAAGGACCTTCCCAGCCGAGGTATCCTCCTGATTTTTATCCGCCACACGTGGGTGTGGGACCAGCCCCTCGTGCCGCCGTCCCTCCTACCAGTCTGGATGTAGCTGCATTTTTTAATTCCGTAGTTGTAGGACTTCCATTCAGCTTGATTTCAGGCGGTTTTGGATGGTTGTTCTGTAGTTTAGTTGTAACTTTGATGTGGTTGTGGGAGGACGCGATACCGCATTTACCTACCCCGCCATCTTGACCGGAAGTCCCAGGTTTCACTTCTTGAAAAAGACCCCAGGGGACTGCATGGCGTACTTTACGCTACCTTAATTAGAAGGGCTTCGCAGCCCCCACCCTGCAAGCAGGTGCGGACCGTGGGTCCCCAAGGGCAAGGGCTCTAGAAATTCTGCAAAGATGAGCTGTGAAGACTTTTACCTTTTTATTTCATTTTTGGGAGTGAGTAGGTGGGAAGGAGGCATCCGTGCAGAGAGAGTCAAGAATCATTAAGCCTGTGCCCTGGGAGAGTCCATCTCCAAATACTGTCTCCTTGGCCCACACTTAGGATTCTAGTGGGACCACTTACGTCCTGTGTCGGAGTGAGGAGAAATGGCCTAAAAATATATACTCTGGTGCTGTAGAACACCTCCCCAGAAGCTTGAGACAAGAATTTTATATTTGGGGACATGAATGGAAATAGCACTTCTACCTGCAAACCCACCATTTCCTCCATCGGTTTAGGTCCCTCGTGTCCCCTCTCTTTTCATTCTGGGCTGGAGCTCCGGCTCTCAAGCCCACTGCTAGATCAAGGGAGGGAATGGAGGGATCTGGTGGCCAGGGGAGTGCAAATGCTTAGGAAGTGAATCAAAGAAAGTGTTGCCCAATGATACTGTACCCCAACCCCCACTCTATACAGCCTTTACAGTAGCTCCCCCCATTTGTGGTTTCACTTTCTGGGGTTTCAGTTACCCTCAGTCAATCACGGTCTGAAAATATTAAGTGAAAAATTCCAGAAAAAAACGATTCATAAATTTTAAATGGCATGTCATTCTCAATAGTGTGATAAAATCTTATGCTGTCCTGCTCTGGCCCACCCAAGGCGTAAATTATCCCTTTGTCCAGCATCTTCACACTGTACATGCTCCTTCCCACCGGTCACTTAGTAGCCGTCAAGGTTATCAGATCAACGGTGGTGGTGTGTCGGTGCTTGTGTTCCACTATTTTACTTAATAATGGCCCCAAATCACAGAAGTAGTGATGCTGGCAATTTGGACATAACAAAGAGAGGCCATGTAGTGTCATGTATGCATAGGAAAAAATATAATGTATCCAGGGTTCAGTACCACCTGTGGTTTTAGGCATCCACTGGAGATCTTAGAATATATCCCACATGGATAGGGGACTACTATATGTTCATATGTTGGAGTTTACATTATTTTTTAATTTCCTTGTCCATTGCCTTATTTCATTAGACACCCAGGGCTGTAGTTAAGTAATTGTTTGCATAATCTATGGGCTGAAATATGGCAGCTCTATTGCCGAATCTGAGGTTGATTTATATCTCTCTCCTGTTCTCTTTACCTCCCTTTGTCTCTCTTTAGGACAGTTTGGAATCAGAAGGGTTAGAACGAATGGGTAGCAGTAGTTCTGGAGAGGCTGCTTTGGATGCAACATTTTAAAAAATACCATCTAATGTATTTCACTTTGCTTCACTTCTCTTGTCTTTGGGAACCAATTTTATTAACCAATGCTGCTCCAACAAGTTTAATTAATACAAAAATTTTTAAATGCCACCTCCCCACAACTAGCACAGCTCATCAGTGGAACAGGCTACCATTTGATTGGAGAACACACTGTCATCGAGTGCACACAAGCAAGCCATGCACTCACCTATTATAAAAGCTGCAGGGAGAAGAAACATAAGCTCCGCCATCCATTTAATATTCTGGTTGTGGGTCTGTGAGTATCTGCTTAAGTTTTTGAATGATTGGTGACAGGGACAGTAATTTCACAGGGTCTGAGTTGGGGATGATTGTGAGGCCCTAGGTTTGGATCCAGGATGCTGGGTGGCTAGAGGGGTGTGCATTCATTTTAGTGAGCATGGGAGAGGGGTCAGGCCTGGCAAATGCCTGGCATCAAGGAGGCACGAGTTGGGGTTGCACACCTAATTCTTCAAATCCTTATCTCTGTATGGGCCCCGTTTTCCCCAAGTCTGTCTTGGGGTGTTTGCTACTCTGTTTTTGTTTGTTTGTTTGTTTTTGTGACCAAGTAAGATCATTTAGGTGGCTCTATGTGTGATTGCTCCAGAACAAACTTGAATTTGAATTTATATACATAAATAAGCTTTCACTTAGCCTTTGCCAGTTTGGATAGATTGATCTTTAGGTGCTTGAGTGTGTTGAAATCCCGATTATAATTTGAGTTTGTGAGTAGGACTTTTTGGTTTCATCCCCCCCCCCCCCGCCCCTGTTATGTTTGAGAATATCTTATGAGATCTATTATACATTTAGAATTTTTTTCTCTGAATTAAACCTCTTGTCTTTATCTAGTGGCCTTCTTGCTTCCATATAATGATCTCTTTCTTGAAATCTACATAAAAGTTTATCAACTCAACTTTTATTTAGTTAACATTTGCCTGATAGGAATTTTTCTTCCTTTTACCCCCCTACCTCCTGACACCCATATTTACTTTTATCCTGGAGACATTTTTGCCTCTCTTATGGAAAACTACATTTTGCAATGCCATTCCAATGTACTATCATAATTCTTCATGTCCACTGGCCTGTAGGTCCCTTGTAAACAGGGCCAGATTGCTGTGCTCTGCGCAGTGCTGAGAGAGATGACGGTTCTGCTTGGGTTCTGCCTCCCATTTAGGTGATCACCACACTCTCTCCACGATCAGGCAGCACTGACACTGGAATTACCTCATGCTGGAAGGTCAGGTTTCAGAGAATCAGTTAGGGAGATTCAGGGTCCCTCAGAGGTGAAACTAAAGACCTTATAACCAATACTTTTCTAAAATTAAATTTATTGATGTAACATTGGTTAATATGAATATATAAGTTTCAAGTGTACAGTTCTATACTATATCATCTGTATATTACATTGATGATATATGTTGCATTGGGTGCCCACCACCCATAGTCAGATCTTCCGTTACCATATATATATTCGATCCCCTCTACCCTTCGCTCCCTCCCCACCCCACTTCCCTCTGGTAGCAAATAGAACTTGGTTACAAGTCGGAAAGTCCCAATGTTATACTTACAAATAATTAAAACTCAGGAAAATGTAAATTTGAGTACTTAAGAGCTTTGTAGTTTATAAGGTTGTCTTTCTGTCCTAGGGGACTACTTCACATTTTTAACAGTTGGGAAAGTAACATCAGTTGAGTACTTATTTATATGCCAAGCACTGTCCATATAACGCTATAGTATTGGTTCTGTTTTATAACTGTGAAAGCTAAAGCTCAGGAAATGGGGGAAACTGAGCCAAAATCACAAAGTAATTGATATAACGTGATTTTGGAAAGCAAGAAAACCTCAATTATAAATTTAAAAGAAAACATACCATTTTCTACATGATTTTTAAGTTTTAGCACTGATAAAACCAGTTCAGATGGTTTAGTTAAGGCTCATGTAAACCACCAGGGAGATATTATTACTCATTTTAGTCTAGGAATTTAAAGTTCACAACCATTAAAAAATGTGTTTAAGTCAATCAGCTTTAAATTGCAAAACTGACATTTAAAACCAGGTCTGACTTAAAAGCCCTAACCATGAGGTGACAGCATCTCACCCATAAATATATCTCAAACTTTACGTATCTGAACCTCACTCAGTTGCCGCCAAATACTTTTCATCAGACCCTCACTCCACTGGAAATAAATATTTAAAAATAAATATTTAAAAATAAAGACTTTTCATCAGAATCTCAATTGCCTATTTTCTGCCCTCGTATATGCACCAACTGGTCGACTTCCTTCCAGCTCATAGCAGAAATGGAAACCTGCCAAGTGTTTTCTGCTCCAAAAGAAGCATTAAGATAATGGGATTTGCAGTGGGGGGATCTTGCTTCTAATCCTGGTTCGAAATCATACTCCCTCTGTGGTCTCAGAAAAGTTAACCACATTAAGTTTCAGTTTCCATGTCTGTGACATAGGCTAGTCATATCTCTCAGTGGGCTGTCGTGACAGTTACATGAGATGACAGAGGTAGGAGCTCTAATGCTGAGCTGGTATTCCATTGGTGGACACAATATAATATAAGGCAGCTGTCCTCAGAGTGTGGTCTGGGAACCTTCTGGAGTCCTTGAGACCCTTGGCGGGGGGTGGGCTGTGACCTCAAAACAATTTTCATAATAATACTAAGACCTATTTATCCTTTTCCATGAGTCTACAGTGGTATTCTCCTCAGGCTATAGAAGATGAGATATCACAATAGGTTTAATACAAAAGAAGGTACGAGAATCCACTTGTTATCCATTAAGTTAGAGGGATACGGTAGCACCCAGACTTGGCTCTGCATTGGAGTCACCTAGAGATCTTTGAAAACAATTGGTGCCCAGCTCTCATCATGCTCTGATTTCATTGGTATGAGGTGCATTGGGGTATAAAAAAGTTTGTTGGGCAGTAAAGTTACATGAGATTTGTTTCTCAGTGGGTATAATATTTCCGTTATGAGGGTGAGTTCTAGAGAGCTTCTGTACAACAGAGGACTTATGGTTAATAATACAGTATTGCGCACTGTAAAGTATGTTAAAAGAATAGATTTCATGCTGTGTTCTTACCAAAAAGAAAAAACAAAAACAAAACCCAACAAAAGAACACAAGAACATTTTTGGAGGTGATGAACATGTTTAGTACCTTGGTTGTGGTGATGATACATTAAATATGTGCAACTTTTTGTATACAAACTATACCTCAATAAAGCTAAAAAAAAAAAGTAAAATAAAAAAATGTTAAGTAATCTAAAAAAAAAAAAGAGATTTTCCAAGGTGGGATGATGAAAGAAATAGACCCAGAGACATAGAAAGGAGTATGGTTCTGACTGACAAACCACAGAGTATGGGGGCGGGGGATGGATGAGATGAACCAAAGAACTTATAGGCATGTATATGTAACCAATGGACATAAACAACAATGCTGGAGGCTTGGGGGGTCAGGATGGGGAAGAGGGTGACTAGGAGGGGAGAAAGAGAAACATCTGTAACAAAAATAAATTAATAAAAATTGGGGGAAAAAGATTTGCAAAACTATATATTAGTACCATTCTCCACACTAATTGTTTTCTGTTTTGGAAAATAAAGTTATTTTAATAAAAGGTTTATTTGTAGTATTATATAATGAATCCTCAATAGTTTCTAAGAGTATAAAAGGGGTTCTGAGACCAAAGGTTTCAGAGACATTGGTATGAGATTTAAGACCTTGGGCCCTAGAGTCACACTGCTTGTTGATATCATGGCTTTGCCCTTGTAAGCTTTGTGACCTTGGGCACATTATTTACCTTCTCTGTACTTCAGCTTCCTTGTCCACAAAATGGGTATCATAATAAAATTTGCCTCTTAGAATTTTTTTGAGATTAAATGAGTCATACACGTAACATACTTCACACAGTGCCTAGAACATTATATGGCTTTCACCAATATTTTCCCTCATTAATGTTACTATGAGTTGTGATAAGTGGATAATATTGACCTTTCACAATCAGTATAAAATTTGTGGGCCATTCTTGCACCCAACTCATGTGTCTACACAACAATGGAGTAGGAGCCAATAGGCAGAGCCTCTTGGAGAAATCAGCAGGACTTGTCACTGCACACCCTGGGCTTTGGTTCATTTCTCTCTGTTACAGTGGCAACAACACACAGCTGTTCTCTAGTTCAGTGAGCACATGACTGGCGAAGGAGGTGACACCAAGTGATTTGGGGAGAGGAAGAGATGGCATTGCAAAGAGGCAGGATGGGTTTTATCAGCCAAAATCTTCCTCAGCCCTGCTCCCCTGAGTCCCTCCCCTTTGCTTCCAAGAGTTGCCGGCCTGAAGAGTCTAAATTCCTTTTCCTCACAAATATACTTTATCTCTCTGTGATATTATCACACTTCTTTATTCTCACGGTGCTTTTCAACACCATTCCTCACAATCACAGCAGTCAAAGGATCTACTCAAAATCGAGAAAGACATAGCAATGAGTAGTTCAATAGTGCTGAAGGCTATCAACAGAATCAAGATCCCCTGCAATAGAAGAAGAAAAAAAAAGAAGAGTCATGGTATTAGCACAATAAAGGGTTTTTTTTAGATGACAGTGAGGTGGCAATGCCCAGGTAAGAAAGCTCCCCCACATCTCAAGTGCACCTCATGCTTTCAAAGCAAGTTAGTGGAGGCTCATTACAGTACACAGCTATTTCCCGCAGTGCCACACAGCATAGCCCGGCAGAGCACAAGACCGCACGGGTCTTGGGTTCTCCCTCTCTCACTGCACTTAGACTGGAGTCAGATTCCAAACGGGCCACACTGGCAAACGGCCTTGACGTGTCAGTACCTTTGCTTCCCTTTGGCCCTTCCACTGCCAGATTTCAGGTTAGGCTTTTGCCTAAAAATTGGATCTAGGAGTTTCAGGTGACTTTGCAGCTCTTCGGGACTTTTAAGTTGTTTTAAAAGTTTTGTGGTTGCTTTTTTTTTTAAAAAATGTAGCATTTGTTTTCAGAGGAGGGTCGATTCACAGATCCCGGTTTACTGTTACCAAAATGAATCACTTTTCTTTTCTTTCCCCTGTTTTCTGTGGTCTTACTTTATCCAAAGGCTCAGTGTTCCTTAGAATCTGCCGTATGAAATATGTTACTTCTGTCAGGAACGCCCTTTCTTCAGGGGATTCGTTTTCAGTTTTTTCAGCAATTTTTGATGAGCCTTATTGGCTATTTTTTTTTTTTTATCTCCATGTAGATTTATATCTTTTACGTGCCTTTACACTAATTCTGGTGGGATTTTGAAAAGAGCAGAAATAAATGCCTGTTTTCAATCTATCATGTTTTATCAGATGCCCAGTTTATATATTAAAAATGAAACCATAAAAACATTTCACTCACGATTCTACTGTACATCGTGAGGGCTACAACTACTACCATGCTATAGCTATTTTTTCTTTTAGTATATCACTTTTTTTTTTAATGTTACGTTCATGTTGATGTACATGTTTTATTTCCTCTACTCATCTGTCAATTCCTAAAGTTGAGGGTTATAATATGTTTAGTTTTCTATTCTACAATGCCTGGTAGACTGTCTATTAGATACTATGATTTCTGTACAAGTCTGTGAGTAAAAAACTGCATTTGTCTGTAACATTATTTGGATGGAGCTGTTAGGTCCTAGTAAAGCTATATGATTGAACACATGACTCCTCACCCTAAAAATGCAGCATACTTACAATGAATAAGGTGTTGACAGCCTTGCACTGACTAACTTGTCCAGAATAGCCACAAAGGTAGTCTTGATCCAAACTGAAGCCAAATACAAGGAGAATGATCCCAGCTGCTGCTGCGAGAACACTAAAGCAGTTCATTGTTCGGCTCATCTTCATCTGGAAGACAAGGAGAACATAACACAGTTACCAGGCCTTGTCTGAGTCTATAGACAGAACAGTGTGGCGGGGAGACTGGAGAGCAGGATTTTGGTCACAATGCCATGAAGCAGCCCTCTTCTGAGTGTCCCTTCACCTCTTTGGGCTTCAGGCCCTCATCTACAGAATGAGGGTATGCAGTGAACTTTCAGTCACCCTTCCATCCCCCCATAATCTGTGCCGAATTTTAATCCCATTTCATTGAGGAGGAGGGGTACACATTGGACAGAGTTCTTAGGGGTAGCCACGTTACATTTTGATACTCTGGCCAAAGTCATTACCTATTTACTTTTTTGTTTCACGACTCTGTTTAAATACATATATAGTTGCAATTTTTATTCCTTCCTAAAACTACAAACCTACAGCTGGTATTCTTTGCTGAAAATAATTTATTGGCGTATTAATATCTTATAGCTTTGATTCTTTGAGAAAAGTAAAAATATTCTACTTAGAGTTTATCTGTAAGTTAAAATTTTGCTTCCATGAACACTTATTTACTTTCTGATTCTGCTTATCAGGTTTAATCATGTCATCTACATAGTGTGCCTATCATTTGAGTGTCAAACTACTGCCAGTCAAAGTGTCTGGCATGCAGAAACACTTAGAGAAAGAATGAGTGAGCCACTGGAAGAGTGAGACCCATTCTGCCATTTGGCTGAGGAGCTTGGACAAGACGTTTATTCTATGCCTCGGTGTCTTTATATATAAAATCACAATTAAGCTGGATGACCTAGAAAACTCGCTTTTGACACTAGTGTTTTATGATTCTATGGGGGGGAAAAAAAGGAAGAAAACAACATTGATTGTTATAAGTAATTGACAGTTTGTAGAATTATAGTAGTTTAATGACTTTCCAAATTTCTTTTCAAAGCTTGAATGAATTATTTTAAAGTTATAAATACATTTTTAATAAAGGGGAAATACAACTCACCAGAGTTTCTGTGCATCTTCTTTCCAATGCAACTAGGCAGGCTCCAGAATAAATGAACTGTTAAAAAGAATACATATCTTAGTGATGGACGCAAAGAGTTCTCACAGAATAGACTTCTACACATCTTCCCAGACCCTCCTCGGTACTTCACACAATCCTCAGGGCAGTGAGAAGGGTGTGATGCCTCCTATGGGTTGTCCATAAATGAATAGTGGATAAAATATTGGACTAGAAATTTGCTGTAGCCTTAACTATTTATTTGACTACGAGATTTTTTTTTTTTTTTTTAACTTTACTGGGCTTTAGTCTTTTCATCCATCTTCCTTTTGTAACTGTTGCAGACTCAGCTTTGACATCATGGCATAATGGTGTCAAATCATATTAGCTGCAGAGTTGCAGCTAATAATCTGGAACTTCTGTACAAATCTCAAGAATTTCCGTGGATGAGTCTTAGTGGTAGCATCATTGTCTAGTAGAAACTTCAAATCTGATCACAGTACAACCATTTTTAGATTTCAGCCTCATCCCTCCCCTCCTACTCTCTACACTGAATTCTTACAGTTCTCAGAATAGAAGGGGTTCTCTCATACCTTAAGCTTTTCTCTCATGTTTTACATGCTTCTCCCTTGGCATACAGCAAGATATCCTACCCCTTACACCTAGTCATCCCCCACCCCCTCCCTCTGCATGGGTCTTCATCTGATTAGTGTTCTTTAAGATGAGGTCAAGCTGGAAATGTCTCTGGGCAATTTCCCGTCTGTTTTATAGGTACCTTTCCTGTAAAGGCAGCTTGTGTGTCCTCTGTCACCATTCCTCAAACCATGTGGTAATTTTTTTCATGTGTTACTATTATTGTTTGGTTAGTTTTGTTTTCCCCCAGTTTTATTGAGACATAATTGGCATACCTCACTGTTTAAGTTTAGGGTGTGTAGCATAATGATTTAACTTATGTATATCATAAAATGATCATCACAATAACTTTAGTTAGCATCCACCATCTCATATAGACATAAAACAAAAAGGGAAAAGAAAGAAAAAAAAGAGAAAATATGTTTTTCCTTGTGATAAGCATTCTTAGGATCTGCTCTCTTAAAAATTGCATGTAGCCCTGGCCAGTTTGGCTCAGTGGTTGGAGCGTCGGCCTGCAGTACAGAGAGACCCAGGTTCGGTTCCCGCTAAGGGCGCGTACCTCAGTTGCAGTTTGTCCCCGGCCCTGGTTGGTCGTGTGGGTGGCAGCCACTCGATGTGTCCCTTCACGTCGATGTTTCTCTCTCTCTCTTCCTCTCTCTCCCTCCCACTCTATCTGAACAAAAAATGGAAAAAATGTCCTCGGGTGAGGATAAAAAAAAATTTTTTTTTAAATAAAAAAAATTGCATGTATATCATCCAGCAGTGTTAACTATAGTCATCATGTACAGGGTTATACATTCATCCCTTTTAAATTTTATAACTTGAAGTTTATGCCTTTTGAAACTGCCCTCCTCGCTGCCTCTGGTAACCTCAAATCTGATCTCTTTTTCTTTCTTTCTTTCTTTTTTTTTAATTAAATATGTTGGGGTGATATAGGTTAATAAAATTATAAAGGTTTCAATTTTATGACACATCACTTGTGTATTGCATTGTGCGCCCACCATCCAAGTACAAATCTTCTTCCATCACCATATATTTGTCCCTTTAACCTTTACTACCTCCCACCTGCTTTGATTTTACATATAAATGAGATCATACTGTACTTTTCTTCTCTATCTGACTTATTTTACTTAGCATAATGCTCTCAAGTTTCATCTTGCTGTCACAGTGGCAGGATAGCCTTATTTTTTATGACAGAATTTTCATGTGTGTGTGTAAACTTCTTTATCCATTTGTCTATAGAAGAACACTTAGCTTTTTTCCATGTCTTACTTATTGTAAATGATGCTGCTATGAACATAGGGATATAGATATCTCTTTGACATAGTGTTTTTATTTCCTTTGAGTATATACCCAGAAGAAAAATTGCTGGATCATATGACAGTTCTAGTTTTAATTTTTGGAGACATCTCCATGCTGTTTTGCATAATAAAGGCCCATGTATTAATAGCCTTTGGATCCTGATTGCCCTCTTCTATGCATCTGGCATAGATGGTGACTCATTTTGAATGAATGAGTGGACAAATAACCTAAAGACCCAAAGAAATATTTCCAAAGGAACTTCAAGACCTGAAGATGGAATATCAGTAACTCTGATGGAAAATAATTTCAACAAGGTTTATTTTTATTTCAATGTTTCAAACCTATCATACAGAGAATGTAGTTCATTTTATAATTAAGAATTCTCTAATATTCCTGTTGGCATGGCTTCATATTGAACTTGATTGACTATACTCACCAAAATGGAGCTCCAGAATGGATATCCTGTAACAAATATAAAGGGGAACCTTGGATATGGTTTTTCAAAGGTGAAAAGGAAAATTACTCCAAAAGAAAAGTTCATCACCCCAAGCAGAATCTGGATAGTCTGTAAATAGAACAAAAAGACATGGTAAGAAAAGAGCAAAATGGCGCGTTCCCCTTTCCAAAATTTAGAAGATCTCCTTTTGATAAAAGGTTTGGCAATTATCCTCTTTTATTAATAAGGTAAGGATAGTAAAACTTTGTTTATAATGCACCCAGGTAATTTGGGATCCCTCTACCTGGTATTTGGTAATAAAGAAAATGATCTAAATCAATGTTTCTGAAAATATAGTCCATGGATTGGCAGCCTTAGGTTCACCTGAGAATTAGAGATGCAGATTATCAGGCCTAATCCTATACTTACTGAATAGAATCCCCAGGTTAAAATTCAAAAGAGAACTACCATATGATCCAGCTTTCCCACTGCTGGGTATATATCCAAAGGAAATACAACCACTATCTCCAAGAAAAATCAGTATTATTCACAATAGGTAAGACATGGAAACAACCTAAGTGTCTACTGATAGGTGAATGGATAAAGAAAATGAAATATTATTCAACATAAAAAGAAGAAAATCCTGACATTTGTAACAGCATAGATAAACCTTGAAGGAGTTATGCTAAGTGTAGTAAGTCAGAGAGAGACAAGTACTGTACAATCTTTATATGTGTAGTCTAAAAAATATTGAAATCATAGAAACAGAGAGTAGAAAGGTGGTTGTTAGGGGCTGAGGGGTTGGGGGCAATGGGGAGATGTTGGTCAAATGGAACAAACTTTCAGTTATAAGTTCCAGGATCTAAGGTACAGCATGGTGACTATAGTTAACAAACTGTATTGTAAACTTGAAAGTTGCTATGAGAGTTGAGTTTTAATATTCCTACCATAACAACAACAAAAGACAGAAATAGGAGAGAAGAAAGAGATGAGCATTCCAAGCAAGTTCAAATCTAACGATGCAAATTCCATTAGGTCTCCAGGCTTAAGCATAATCCTTTTTAGCTCGGTGCTCTGCTCTCTGGATCCACTGGGATGGTGGTCTTGCCTTCAAGACCCACTAAGGTAGTGGTCTTGTCCCTCCAGCTCCACTGGACAGAGGTCAGGTCCACAAGGCTCCCATCCCCATGGGTTTGGATCACTCCTCCCTGGTCTGTTGAAACTCGGGTAGTAGCCTTGATGATCTTTGAATCACCTTTGGAGTTCTTCTCGTCTTGAAAAAGAGCGCACATTCACAGCCCAATAGCTCTACTGTCCCAGCCTGTAAAATCCAAGAAGTCTGACAGCCTTCCTTTACTCCTTCATGACCCCCTTCCCTTCAGTTCAGATAGATAATTTGCCTGCTTAGGTAACTGATTAAGTCCTTGGTTCATGTCCACACTAATCTCCTGATCAAATGGCCCCTTGGCCACCCCTTGTGTTCTCTTCCCCAAACTCTCCGTTTTTACAGTATGGATAGGTTGAGAAGTTTCTAAATCTTTAAGTTCTAATTACTTTTTGCTTAGTAATTCAAGTCATTTCTCTCTTCTTGCATTTTACTGTAAGCAGTCAGAAGGAAAAAAGCTACTTATTTAACACTTTATGTAGACATCTTCTCAGCTAACTATTCAACTCCATGGCTCACAATTTTACCTTCCATAGAACCTTAGAACACAAACACAGCGCAGCCAAGTTCTTGGCCACTTTACAAAAAGAATTTATGTTTTTCTCCATTTTCCAATAACATATTCCTCATTTTCATCTGAGACCTTATCAGAGTGACCTTTATCATCCAAATATCTACCATTATTTTGTTCTGGATAATTTGAGTATTATCCAGAGAAGGTGTAGCCTTTCTCTCTACAGCTTTCCTCCTTACTTTCTGAGCTCTCACTAAAATTGTCTTTATGAGTTCCTTGAGGACAATCCCAACTTCTTCTAGCATGCACCTCAAAACTCTTCTGGCTTCTACCCATTGCCCAGTTACAAAAGCTGCTTCCACATTTTAAAATATTATATATATATATATATATATATATATATATATATAGAGAGAGAGAGAGAGAGAGAGAGAGAGAGAGAGAGAGAGTCAGTTGTTCATTAGATTCTACACATAAGTGAGGTCATGCGATATTTGTCTTTCTCTGGCTGGCTTATTTCGCTTAGCATAAAACATGGAGGCAGGGCCCTGGCCAGTTTGGCTCAGCGGTTAGAGCGTCGGCCTGCGGTCCGGAGAGACCCGGGTTCGGTTCCTGCTAAGGGCACGTACTTAGGTTGCAGTTTGTCCCCGGCCCTGGTTGGTCGTGCGGGTGGCAACCACTCGATGTGTCCCTTCACATCGATGTTTCTCTCTCTCTCTCCCTTCCTCTCTCTCCCTCCCACTCTATCTGTACAAAAAAAATGGAAAAATATCCTCGGGTGAGGATAAAAAAAAAAAACCCCCCAAAAAAACCATGGAGGCAGGGAACAGATTGACTTAACTTCAGAGGAAAGGGGGGAGGGGAGCCAGAAAACCAAAGAACTTAAATGCAAACATGCATAACCAATGGACACAGACAATAGTGTGGTGAAGGCAAGAGTAGGGGGAGGGAGCAGGGAGAAAGGGGTCAATGGAAAAAAGGGGAGACATCTGTAATACTTTCAACAATAAAGATGCATTAAGAAAAAAAAAGATATTTACCATAACAGCCCCCAACTTCTTAGTGCCAATTTCTGTCCTAGTCAGCTCGGGCTGCTGTAACAAAGTACCATATACTGGGCGGCTTGTAAACAACATACGTTTATTTCTCACAGTACTGAAGGCTGAAAGTCTGAGATCAGGGTGCCAGAATGATCAGATTCTGGTAAAGACCCTCTTCTGGCTTGCAAACTGTAGACTTCTTTGTTGTATCCTCACAAAGAAACCTAGCGAATTCTCTAACCCCTTCTTATAAGGACATTAATGCCATTCACGAAGGCTCCACATTTAAATGAACTAATTATCTCCCAAAGTCCCCACCTCCAGACACCATCTCATTGGGATTATGGTTTCAAATATGAATTGGGGGAAACACAAATGATAAGTTTACAACACACGTTCTGTAGCATTTACATTGAGGCAAATCTTACTTACCCCAAAGATTTTTATTTTTGTAGTAAGTAATTTTGGAAAGGGCATGGTAGACTCATAGTCTGTGGTTGTATTTTTCATTGAGTGAAATTCGGAAACAGTGACCTCTGGAGGAAATATTATAAACACAGGATTGTGTGAAGTGCTTGAATCCATGATGGTGTAGTTGATATTTTGAAGTGTAAAATTATTTAGTTGGTACTTCAGTCTAGACCATGCTCTTATCCTGTCCCAAGGCTGTCTGGGACACTGGCGTTATTGTGCTTTGTTTTGGAATTCTAGAACCATAGAGTCACAAAATCATGGAATCTCAGGACTCGTCAGGATCTCAAGAAGGTGAGTGAATAAAAGGCCCAGGACTGGGAGATAGAGGACCTGATTGGTAGTCCTAGTTCAGTCAGGAACTCAGTGTGACCTTGGGAAAGTCACATCCCCCTCTCTTGGTTTCAGCTTCCTTAAATGAACTTTAATCAGGTTGGACTAGATGATCTATAAAAACATTTCAGTTCCCCAATAAAGAGTATTGTGAACATTTATTTTAGTTCTATTTTAGGCATGTAAAGGGCAAAACCCTTCAGGCCATAAAATTAATTAGCTTTTATTTAAAGTAGACACAATATTTATTTAGGCTGTCACTTTTGTGTTTATTTATTTATTTTTTATTTTTGCTCTCTGATTTAATTAGCTTTAGCTGTAAACAAATGACCTCAAAACTTAGGGACTTCAACCAACCACCATTTGATTTTGCTTACAATCCTCCGGCTCATATGGGTAGTTTTACCGTTCTTGTTCTGCTCAGCGCTACTCTGCCAGGTTGTCTCATACACCTGTGGTCAACGGGTCAAGTGCCTAAAGCTAGATGATTTAGTATGTATGGCCTCAGTCATGTAACTGGCAGTTGACAGACACTTGGTTCTCCAATGATTCACAAATGTTCTTTAAACCTCTGCTAAATCATTTGTGCTGGTGTCCCATTGACCTAAGCAAACTGCATAGACAATCCAGATTCGAGGAGTAAGGAAATAGACGCCATATCTTCATAGGAGGGATCTGTACTGTCATGTGGAAAAAACATGAATGAGAGAGGGAAGACATCTGTAATGTGAGAGGGAAGAATTGTGTCTATACAATAATAGGGGGGAAGCCCTCTGTTCCAAGTATGCTATAGAAGCATCAAGTTCATAGGACACATAAGGTCAATGTGAAGTGGGACAATGAGTTTTCAGGGGTAAATGTTGTGACCTTGTCAGCGATGATAGGAATCATCTCTCCAATGACTTGGCACTATTTAAGAGCCCAGAACCCTTGTGTATTACTGTGCATGTGTATGTGGGTTGTATGGGTGTGGGGCTGAATGGGCAGGAATGACTATGTGAGTTGGATTCTCAAAGAATTTGATTTAAAAAGTGCTAATATATATTTCCTGAACACCTGAGTGTGTATACTGAAAGTTAAAGCCATTATCTGAGCACCATGCAAATGTGCCAATCTAGTGGAAGCAAAAAGAGGAATTATTAGTATTATTCAGAGTAAGTGGAAAACAAAGTGGCAACCATTTAGGAACTGGAGGCCAACTCATGTAGAGACCTTACCAAGGTTGAACAACCTCCTTGGGAAACTCAGGAGGCTAATCCTTACTACAGAGACAAAGACAGGGGACATAAAACCAGTCTCTCCAGCTCTATACCTTGTTATTCTACTACACTTCACTCATCTCTGGGTGGTCTAAGAATTTTCTGGTCTAAGGAGTCAGTCTTCCTTACATGTTTTTAAAAGTGATTTATTGAATCCTTGCTAGAAGCAAGCCTTGTGTGGAATTCAGTAGAAGACAGATATAAAGTTGTTGAGAGGTCCCCATAAAATGACGTTAGACTTTTTGAAACTGGGAGAGAAAAACACAGAAACCAGCAAGGGTGATGAAGATTGCAGAAAGAAGGGATAGTTAGCAACTCCAAATGTGTCAAAGTGATCAAGGACAGAGAGGGTTGGAAAATGTAATTAGACTTGGAGGATGGAGGATAACTGATGGCGTTTGTTCACACAATTTTCTCTGACCATTGAGGATAAAATTAGGTATTATAAGGACTGAGAAGTCAGAAGCAGTTAGTGCAGGCCTATGGAAGAGAGCTAGGGTTTCACTCAATATATTATGGTCTTTCATACTTTCTTTGATGACATCTGCATCTCTAAGCTTCTCTGCCTCCTACTCTCACTTCTCTACCTCCTACTTTTCCATCTCTAGTTGTGTTTTATTCTCTCCCTATACCACATTCTGTCCTCATTGCCATGTTACCCCATTGATAGTTGAACAAACTTAGAGGATATATCCTCAACATAGATTTGGGCAGGGGCAATTAAATTGGGTGATTGGGAACAGCAAAACAGAGGACTGGTTGAATTGACTTTTATTCTTTGCTGACTATTTTGGTTCTTGAGCCCTTAGAGAGTCTGCATAGACTTCCTTCTGGTTGGCATACTAAGCCCCTGTAATAGACAGAGGAGGAGGCAAGAAACATCAGCACCATAGAAAAGTAGGTCCACTAAATATTAAGTTGTAAAATGAATTGCAACACTAACATTGGCCCCGGCCAGTTTGGCTCAGCGGTTAGAGCGTCAGCCCGCGGTCCAGAGAGACCTGGATTCGGTTCCCGCTAGGGGTGTGTACCATGGTTGCAGTTCGTCTCTGGCCCCTGATGGGTCGTGTGGGTGGCAACCAGTCTATGTGTCTCTATCACGTCGATGTTTCTCTCTCTCTCCCCCTTCCTCTCTCCCTCCTGCTCTATCTGAAGATAAATGTAAAAATGTCCTCGGTTGAGGATAAAAAAACAAACCCAAAAAACACTAACATTGGTAACAAAGAATTTAAATGTGAATTATGCCTTCAACCCCAGAAAGTTCTGAAGTAGTATCAATATTTGTTGTCACTTTATTTTACTTTGAGTGTTTTGCACATCCTTCATTTTCTGGTGTGTGAATGAGGTAGCAACAATACTTGAGAATATAGGTTGGAGGTGACTATATTCTCCCTAATTTGGTTCCATCACTGGGAGCAGTGTGATATTTGGGTAAATTCTGCAAGTTAGTCAGAGTCTTCAGATTGCTTTTGATCCTTTAGATAACATGAGGTCAAAGTTGAATCTTCTCTGTATAAAGTTGAGCTAATTGAAGTGTATTGTTGCACATCTTGTTCTGAACCTACATTGGACAAATAAGTGGAAGATTCACCTTGTACTGAGCTTTGGCAGGAAGAATGATGAAATTCTGGCTTCGTGTCTTCTGATCGCAGGTCACTTGGATTTGGGCATAGACTTTTCATGTACGTCAGTTTGATGTCTCTGGTTTGTATAGTGTTTATTTGCGTATCTTTTTTTGGGATACCAGTGGATTGAAGGTCTTTTTTCTTATCTTGATACTGACTGTCTTGAAATGGGATGTCTTGTAATTGCTGATCAAGGTGATGTTGAGGGATAGCGTTCAAAGTTTGGGCTTCTTTGTATAAAACTTTCCGCTTTAGGAATTCTTTCTCTAATAGATCTTGGGTTTGCCAGGCTTGGGATTCCCAATTTAGGGAATGCTTCATTTCAAATTGGCATTCTTGTGCTTTACAATCTTTTTTTCTCCATTCTTGAATTCCCAAATCTTGGGATTGTTGGCCTAAAGGTGGCCAGTCTTGGTATTTCTGAATTTGGGATTGCAGATCTTCACCTAGTTGCTTTGGAGATGTCTCCTCTTCGGCCTGCAGGTCTTTAGCTCGTTGTTGTTGGGCTTGTTTATTGGGGGATTTCTCCTCTCTTCTCTGCTGGCCTTCATCTTGCCCATTTTGGGATTTTTGCTTTAGGGATTGCTTTCCTCGGATCAGCTGGTCATCAGCTTGCTGATCTGCAAATTGTGTAACTCGAACTTGTTTATTTATGGAGTTTCTCTTTGGAGATAGCCAGCCTTTGATTCGCTGGTCTAAGGATTTCTTTCTTGGGGGTTTCTGGCCTTGGATTGGCAAGTCTAGGGGTTGCTTTGTTGAAGATTGCCAGTCTTTGTTATGCTGGTCTAAGGCATACTGCTTGGTGGATTTCTTGCTTAGGTGTTTCTCCTTATATTTCCATTCTTGAGTCAGTAAATTGACTTCTGATTGAATGTCTTGATATGATATATTTGTAAATTGCTGGTCTTGACGTTGGATGTTTTGTAGATGATGATCCAGGGATTTCTGTTCTAGGTGTTGTACATTAAAGGCTTGCATAGAATGGGATGTATAGGCTTCAAATCGTGTGGCTTCGGAGATCAGGTCATGAGACCGTGTGATGTGGGATACTGGGGCTCTAAATAGTATGTCTGGTGTTGGCGGAACTTGTAGTTGGGAAAGCATAGCTTGGGAAGGCATGCCTTGGGATTGTGTGTTCTGGAATGGTATGTCTTGGGATAGCATATTTGGGGATATCAGGTCAGAAGACTGTGTGACATAGGATGTTGAGGTTTTAAATAACGTGGATTGTGTTGGTAGAACTTGTAATTGAGAAAGCATGTCTTGGGAAGACATGTCTTGGTATGGTGTGTTTAGGGATTGTGTGAATTGGGATGATATGCTTTGGGATGGCAAGTCTTCAGATGTCAGGTCACGAGACAGTGTGACATGGGATGTTGGGGTTTCAGATAGCAGGGATTTTACTACCAGAGCTTGAGATGGCAAGTCTTTGGGTTGTAATGCTTTAAGATTTTTTACTGAATAGGATGGAAAAACTTGGATTGGAAAGGGTTTAGCCTGCAGTGACTGAGATTGCATTTCTGGGATTTGTTCTATAGCAAATTGCAGATCTTCATCACTCATTTGTTCAGTGTGTGCGAATTCTTCTGAGGTCCTTTTCTCCAATATGACAGGCAAATTTTTCGACTCAATTTCTCTCTCATAATGTTTTAAAGGAGAAGAGATATATTTATGTTGTTCATCTGACCCAGATAAAGGAGATATGTAGCCAATATTACTGCCACTCTTCCTTGAATGATGGATGGTTAAAGGATTTCTTGAGGCTCTCAACTTGAAGAAAGTATAGCCTCCAAAGAAAACAGGTTGTGCATTTGCTGTTGAGTCATCACTGGAAGATTCTTCCTGACAGTCAAATTGTATTACAGCATTTTCTTCTGTTATAGGTAATTCACTCTTTTGAGTAATATCCAAAGGTAAGAAAAACACAATCTATAAAACCAAGGGGTAGGAAAAACATTAGTTTAATAATCATTGTTGATGGTTTTTTCTTCTTGTATTCCCAAATTATTTTTATCTCTGCCTTAAGACAGTAGATAGGAAATAACAGCTACACGAGGAATAAGAAAACAAATAGCAGTAATGCCTTTACTGTCAACTCACTGGTTTTATTTTGGACAAGTCATCACCCACTATTATCTCAAATGTTAAATAGGGGAATTTGATGAAGATAGTCTGAAAGTGTTACCATACTTAACATTATAAAGTGTGTAAGACATTTTATTCAGTCAATATTCACATATTCAGATTTATTTATTTATTGATCATCTATTAGATGAATTAGATGCTGGAGGTCAAAGATAATTAGAAGCTGGTTTTTCCCATAAGGTGCTCACAATTATAGGTAGACCAAGATATAAATAGATAACAGTATAGTTTAGCAAATGCTATTATGTAAATAGCCACTAAGTGCTTCATGGGAAGATAACCTAATTCTGAAAGAGCCAGGAAATGTTTCATAGAAAAGGTAGTATTTGATCTATATCTTGATGAGTAGGAATTCCTCAGGCAAAAAAGGAACATGAAGTAAGATAGGAGTCAAAATCCAGGTAGAGGAAACAGTGGGTATAAAAACATAAGGCTGTGATATAGTAAAGAGTGATGGCAGATAGTAAGCAGTTAGATATTTTTAGATAGTGTGATAGGTGCTACAAACTAAATGTTCCCATGTGTAATAATGGATATTTGGAAAATAAAATTTGAAAATGCCATGTAAATGTCAAGAAAACTTATGAAATACTTAGGGATAAATTTAACAAAATATACACAAAACTTATCCACTGAAAACTACAAAATATTGCTGAAAGAAATAAAAGGAGATATAAGAAAATATAGACATGTTCTACAGAAGACTAAATAGTGTCAATAAGTAAATTTTTCCTAAATTATATATAGATCCGATGCAATGCCAATCATAATCCCAGCAAAATTTTTGTATTTTATGGTACAGAGTTTGTACTGGGCATAGACAGTGGTGATTATTATATTCATTATGAATATATATATAATGCCACTGAGTTATACACTTAAAAACAGTAAAAATGATAAATAATATGTATACTTTACCACAAAGAGAAGGACTTACTCTAAAGCTACAGAAATTAAAATGGTGTGGAATACATGGAAGAATAGATACATAGATCAATGGAAAAAAATAGTGTCCAAAAGAGAGCTATAAATAAGAAGTCAATTGATTTTCACAAAGGTACCAGAGTAATGGGAGAAAGAATTGCATTTTCAACAACTAGTGTTGGAACTCTCCATGGTGGTGGTGGTGGTGGTGGTGGTGGTGTGTGTGAATGACTAAACTTACCTCACAACTATACATAAAATTCAACTCAAAAACTATTATAGTTCTAAACATAAAAGCTAAAACTTTTTATAAAACTTCTGCGAGAAAATCTTTACAATCTTGGTGTAAGCAAATGTTAGTTAGAACACCCAAAAGACTACATATAAAAGAAAATAAATTATAAATTCGATATTATCCAATTTCGTATTTGAAGAAAACTGTTAAGGAAATGAGAAGGCAAGCCAAGGCTGAGAAAAATATTAGCAATACATATATCTCACAAAAACTTGTGTTAAGAATCAGTTATAACTAGTTCTTATAACTCAATAAGATAATGCACTAAAATTTGGCTCAAGATTTGAACAGACACATGACAAAAAAAATAAAAAGATATACAGATGGACAATAAACACATAGAAAGAGTCTTCATCGTCATTTGTCATCAGGGAAATGCAAATTAAAGATATAATGAATTAACACTACATACCCACTAGAATGGCAATATTATTAATACAACCGACAATTTCAAGTGTTGGTGATTATATGGAGCAACTGTACTTTGCATATATTGCTGATAAAAATGCAAAATGGTACAGTCACTTTGAAACAGTTTGACATTTTTTTATAAACATCCACTTACCATATGACCTAGCAATCAAATCCTAGACACAACACACCAAAAGACGTGAAAACATATGTTCACACAAAGATGGGAACTCAAATGCCCATCAAAAAGTCAATGAATATGAAACATGGTGTGGGGCAGGGTTTGGGTGGAGGGGGACAGGAAGGGGGAAAATGGGGACATCTGTAATACTGACAAAAGTAAAAAAAAAAAAAAATGTGGTGTATCCTTACATAAAGGGAACAAATTAGTCCTGGTCTATATGGCTCAATTGGTTGGGCATCCCATGCATTGAGGGGTTGCTGGTTTGATTCCTGGTCAGCAGGGCACATGCCCAGGTTGTGGGTTTGATCCCCAATAGAGGAGAATGCAAGAGGCAGCTGATGTTTTCCTCTCACATTGATGTTTCTCTCCCTCTCTGTCTCCCTTTGTTTCTCTCTGAAAAAAAAAAAATCAACAAAATATCTTTACCAAAAAAAGGAACAAACTATTGATACATGCAACAACATGCATAAATCTCATAACATGTTGCTGAATGAAAGAAGCCAGACACAAAGAGTACTTACTTAAATTTCCATGTCTATGAAGTTTGAGAAAGTAATAACTACACAAGGGGATGAAGCTATTTGACTGCAAGAGAGATTCCAGGGAACCTTTGGGGGTGAGAGAAATTTGCTCCATCTTGATTGTGATGGCAGCTAAACAAGCATACACAATCTGTCAAAACTCCTTGAATGGTACACTTATTAAAGTTGGTGCATTTTAATGGTTTTAAATTATACTTATAAAGTTGATGTAAAAAAAAGAAAAGAAAAGAAAAAGAGCCACCTGCTGCAGGTCCTGGAACTGTTATCCAGAATTTAGAGAGCACACTCTGGGACCACATTACCTGAGTCAGAATCCTGAGGTTACATGGCACTGGATAGGTTAGTTTGTGCTTTAGTTCTTTTATATGTAAAATAAAGGTGCTCTAATAGTTTTGTTAAGATGAGTAAGTTGGTGCTAAGTGATTATAAAATGACTGATGGTGTTCAGTAAATGTACGCTCTAATGATTATTACAGCTCCTATTAATATCACTGTTAGGTATTTTTCTTCTCTGCTTTCTCTCTGGTGAGGGAACTGCCACACCCCTATGAGCCGAGTATACGCTCCACATGCTACAGTCATATGGGTTCCCATTAAGTCTGATCTTTCATCTATTTTCACAGGGAGATAAGGAGTTGTGTCAGAATGACGAGATAACAGCACAAGAAAAAAAAGCATAGTTGTCTCAAAGGGTGGAGTGAGCGTGTACCTCCTTGACCTTCCTAAACTCAAAAGTTTTAGTTCAGCGTCTGAGAATATTGCTCTGCCCACTGATAGGCCAAACATCACCTTGGAGTGTCCCGATGGGAACGCACCTCATTTGAGCTGGTCCAGCACTTGCTTCTAAAGGAGGTTATAGTCACAGCAAGGCTGAGCTCCACTATGCTGATGATCAGTAAGACCGACAAAAGTCCCTGAAAAAAAGAAAAAAAAAGGATAAATAGATGATATTTAGGATGAAAGCGATTCCATTTTAAAGATCTAAGCCAGGGAGCTCTTACACTATATGACCAAGTAAAGCAAAACCCGTATTTTAGATGTTTCCCTAGCCATCAATGACTGAACAATTTTCACCTATGTCTTCCTGATAAATGGGAAACTAACTCCAATGCCTATAGGGGCCAGGCAACCATCTTAAATGAGTGAAACAGTAGGAGGGGAGATGGTAGAGAGTAAAGGTATTTGTAGGATTCGTCCATTACTAAGTCCCATATACCATGTGGGAATATGGGCCCCATGATGCTTAGTCTTCTTTCTTTCCTAAGGAAGCCTGATATACATATTTTTAATGTGAAATCTTCCGGTTATTTATTTACTTGTGTAAACCAACTAGAACATATCTTTGGGCTGACTATCGCCCAGAAGTTGCTATTTTGTGCACTCTGATTTAAGGTAATGTTTAGATTAAGAAGCAGCCTGGAATAGCACAACATCCCAAAAGCTTGGACACTGGAGACGGAAACAGCTGGGTGCCACTGGGTCCAAAGTTACACTGAACCTTTGACAAGTGACTGAGTCTCTCTGAATCTTACATTTTCTGCAACACATTCAAAAGCTTGAATATACTCCATTTGCTGGTAAACCGATAGGTCTGAAGTGCCTATTGCAAATTCACTGCCTTCAGCTGTTGAACCAGAGAGAGCTTGTCTTGGTCTTCGTGGAACTGTATCACAGTAAGGAAGGCTGACAGTAACAAATAACTAAATTACTGAGCTAAATTGTGTTAAACGCGATGAAAATGTACGGGGAGCTATGCACGGTTATCACGGGAGTTCTGACCAGGTCGGCACTGTGGAGGGTAGAGGTATAGTCAGGAAGGACCTCTTTTAAAAAGTGATGTTTAAACTGAAATTACATGGAACAGACGGGCTGGTGCCCAAGGGTGGAGGGCGGTTGGGGAGGGAGACTGGAGAAAGAAGGGGAAGGGATTAGAGAAAGAACATACATGCATATCGCACGGACATGGACCATAGGGTGGTGACAGCCAGGGGAAGGGGAGGCCGAGGTGGGTGGAGGTGGTCAAAGGGAGGAAAAAGGAGGAGACCTGCAATTATAGGAACATTAAAAATTTTTAATAAAAAAATAAATATAAGTAAATAAGTAAAATAAAATGCTGCGCACTTTAAAAATAAAGAACAGGGAGGAGTTCACTGAATAGGTGGAAAAGGGTAGGCACAGGGCTGGGTAGCATTTGAAGCAAGAAAAGCTGGTCTGTGGTCCTGGGGCCATGCGTGCTTAGCACAACGAGGAAGTTCAAGAAGGGGCAGAGAATGGAGTAAGAAAGATAAAGACCTGCAGTGATGTCAGGAGGCAGGTAGGCTAGGTGCTGCAGGGCCCTATACGCCTGCTAAGATTGGGATCGTAATTCTGCGTTTAACAGAAAGCCATCGACTAATGTCCTCAGATTTGGACTTTTGAAGTGATGACTGGCTGCAGTGGAGATCATGGACGGTCTTTGGAAGGGAGGTCAGTCTGAGAGATGTCTAAAGCCCCCCGTCCTGGTGTTTTTAGTTTACGAGGTGTGGGTTACAGCCAGGAATCATGGAGTTCTACAGGGGTGGGGGTGTGGGAACAAATCCTCCATGATTCTGTGAGCAGGAACTAATCCCGCAGCCCGTCCATGTGGGAGGGGCAAGCAGACAGCGAGTTTATGTGGAGACTTAACCCTTTCAGTCTACAGCTTCTTCCTGGTTTATACTAAAGGAATGTACAGCAGTGGCCTCCTGGTCACTCGGAAAAGGGTAAGGATTATAATGTTATATAATATTTTTGGCCTAAGCAGGACCGGAATTTTGACCCTTATATTGATTTCTGGCTTTCCTTGGTAACCTATTATGAGTCTAAGTCTGGAATTTATCTCAGGACATATGAAAGCATCCTTAGACTCACTTTAATGAGTGATTTTGAGGATTAAATAAGAACTGGCATTGAGTAACCGATAGCTCTTTTTCCTTTCCTTCTTCACTGGCGGAGAGAATTTCCCATGATTCCACTTCACTTCCATCCAAACGGGTCATATCTCATTAACAGGCTAGGACTGAAGCTGTCAAGACATGGCTGGTAGACACAATGAAACCCCAGGCTTTGCTTGGAGAAGTAGAAGGAAAGGCCTTTTGGAATTACTGATATGCTTAAAAATAATCTCAGAGAATACTTTTTAGAGAAATACATAAAATTACACCTACAGTTATATTTCCTGGTAAAGATACATCTCATCTGCTTTTTGTTTCATTTTGTTTCGTTTTGTTTTTTAGAGAGAGAGGAAGGGGGAGAGAGATAGAAACATCAATGTGAGAGAGAAACATCCATCAGCTGCCTCCTGCAGGCCCCCCACTGGGGATCAAGCCTGAAACCCGGGCATGTGTCCTGACCTGGAATAAAACCCGGACCGCTCAATCCATGGGGTGACGCTCAATCCCGTGAGCCATACTGGCTGGGCTCATCTGCTTTAATGAATAACACTGCTACATTTATATAAAATTATTTCTCTTCTAAAATTATTAACATATTTTATTAAGTTACTTAGACACCTTCTCCCCCTGTATTTTGTTTTTAATATTGAGTACACATTTTAGATCATTCTGTTCCTCATCAATGGTGAAAAGGTAAAATCGAATCCGATCCATGCCAACCCTAACGGTAATAGCTAAAACCTATCGACTATACTGTAGCAGGTAGCATTCTAAATAAGCAGTCCTTTCAATAACCCAGTGAGGTAGGTATTCTTATTACCTTCATTTTCCACATGAGGAAAACTGAGGCTCAGCGGAGACAGAATGTTAGGTCAAGGTCACAAGTTTATAAGGGACAAAAGCAGGATTTCAAATCCAGACACCGTGGCTGTTGAGTCACGATATGGTTCTCAACAATCAGTTCAAATGCAGACACGTCAGTTATTGAAATCAAAACTAATGAATCAATGCATTGTGAATGTAGCTCAGACATGATGGTGCGAGAAGAAGACGGCTTACATTGTAAAGGACTCTGCCTATGACGCATATCCCTTCGACGGAAGGCACCTGGCAGTACCCGTGCTGATACCGAAAGCTGATGATAGTGAGAATGATCCCAGCCACCGCAGCCAAGGAACTGATCACATTGCTGGCCATGACGCCTTGCTCCTGAAAAAGTGTTTTTAAACAATAATAAAATAAATTAAAAACCAAACAAAATCCAAAATGCCATGTGATAAATTCTTAGTGCATTTATCTTTCCAGACACCTCTCCAGGATGAACTGCTCCGTCAGGTCAGTATGCTCGAAAGTTTGATAAGTTCAATCCTGAGTCATCAAAGTCGGAAGACAAAGGCTTTAGAATGAGCCAGGAAGCCAAGAAAGAGAACAGGCAGAGAAAGGGTGCTCTGTGGTTACTACTTAAGAAAATGTTCATTGTATCCTGATGCACCACCTTCCTCAATCCTAAGCAGCATAGCCTGTTAGAAAACATCCTGGGCCTTGGCCAGTTTGGCTCAGAGGTTAGATCGTCGGCCTGTGGTTCAGAGAGACCCGGGTTCGGTTCCCGCTAAGGGCACGTACCTCGGTTGCAGTCTGTCCCCGGCCCTGGATGGTCGTGAAGGTGGCAGCCACTCGATGTGTCCCTTTCCCGTCGATGTTTCTCTCTCTCTCTCTCTCTCTCCCTCTCTCTCTCTTCCGCTCTATCTGAACAAAAAATGGAAAAATGTCCTCTGGTGAGGATAAAAAAAAAAAAAAAAAAAACATCTTGGCCTTGTAATCAGACCTAATTGTGAGCCCTAGTGAACTAGGGCCTGGCACAAGATAGCTAATCTCTTGGAATCTTAATTTCTGCCTTTAAAAATGAAAGTGGTGTCACCTAGTTATAAGGCAGTACCCATTTATTCACCTATTTTAATAAATATTTAGTGTGTACTTGCTATGTGCCAGGCACTGAGGTAGGCCCCTGGGACACACAGGTAAGCGGAACAGATGAAGTCCTGCCTTGCATTCCCCACGGGGATTCAAACAGTAACCCACCAGATCACTAACATCGTTTCAAATGGTAACACATCTGGACTGGGGTGCACAGGTTTCCTTTCCTGATCTCAGTGCGCCAACATGAAAGGTGTAAGTTCACATTGCCCTATCCAACTGCCTTCTACTCGTTCCCATATTTTTTTCTTTTTGGTATATATGTCTGAATTCCTTGGAAGGAAGGGGAATTGTTCTGCTCGCCTACCCCCAGCAATGCTATTGATCTTTTAAAGGAAAAACAAAGAAAAACCTCACATCTCATTCAGTAGGTATTTGCTCTACCTTGATAGTATCATGTTGTTATGGTGAGAAATGCACCTTGTGGCTTAATGTGGCAGGACTCGGACGCATACCTATGACTTAATGTTTACCCCAAACCTAGGTCTGAATACAAACAGGCATTTTGGCAGAAGACACACAGGGGCACACCAATGCCGGCGCCGTCGACGCTCGGTCCTGTGCTCTCTCGAGGCTCGGTTTGGGCTCCGAGAGGACACTGAATGGGCTGAGGTCTTTCAATCAGCAGGCCCTGCCTGTCTTCATCTGCGTAGCTCTCAGTGAGTCAGGGCCAGTCCGCCTGGTCCTTAGCACATAGCTTAGATCTGAAAGGGAGTCCGTGCAGAGACAAGTGCAGCGTTTGGGGCTTCATCTACATTGTCCTGATTTATGTCCACCGGCAGAGAGAGACAAGGCATTCCTCCTCCAGTAGAGCTTCCCTAAGGCGTGTAGCTATCCCTAGAGGGACCTGGCAGAGGACCATGGAAACAGACTGAAAATAACATCTCCAGGGCTATTAAAAAAAAAAAAGCGGAGTGGTTTACAAACATGTAAGTGTCACCAAGCCTTTTGTATGTAATATCTCTTTCAATCCTCAAAGTAACCCTTTGAAGTAGGTATTTTCCCCTCAAGCTGATACAGCAATGAGTGATCACCTTGATTCAGTCCTCGAATGACCTGGCACCAGAGCCACACCCTTTCCTCCAGAGCTTGGCCAAGCCCCAAAGAGAAGCCGCTGCTGTTGACGGCGGTGTCGGGGGAGGGGTCGCTGGCATCCTGAGACTGGTTTTGGCTAAAGCAGGGTTTCTCAGCCTTGACACTAAAGACATTTTGGGCCAGATAATTTTTTGTCGTTGTTGTGGGAGACTCTTCTATACATTTTAGGATGTTTAGAAACATTCCTGGTGTCTACCCACTAGATGGCAATAGTACCCCTCTACCCAGTTGTGACAACCAAAAATGTGTTCAGGGGTCAACTATTCTGGGGGGTTGGGGGAGGGGAGAAGGTGGAGGAGGGGCCACAAACTGCCCCCAGTTAAGAACCATTGAGTTAGGGCAGTAATTTTCAACCTTTTGCATCTCATGGCACACATAAACTAATTAATAAAACTCTATGGCAGACAAAAATATTTCTTGCTGATCTGACAAAAAAAATAGGTATAATTTTGATTCATTCATACCAGACGGCTATTGTTGTGTTGGCTGTTGTCATTTTTCAAGTTGACAACCTAAGGGTAAAGAGGTCGGTGCCCCCGACTAAACAGCCAGGTACTGCATGTTTTAAGAATTCTTGCGACACACTGGTTGAACATCACTGAGTCAAGGGAATGTAAAGGGTACTCATAAGCAACTCGTTCAGCAACTCGTTCAGTTTCGCTTACCAGGGAAACGGGACGGTGGAGGGAGGGAGGCTAATAGTGACACTGACAAACGGGAATGACCTGAACTGCAAATTTGATGTGTAAAGGTTTTCCTGGGAGATCCTAGGTCACTACAGGCTTTGTACACAAAGATCAAGGTAAAGCAAGTAGGAGATTTTAAACTACATAGAAGTCACAAAAATTACTTACCAGACGTTTTCCCTTCCTGTTGGATCCTGTGAGAAATCCTGTAATAATAAACTTTTAAGAAGAAAAGAGACAAAGGTTAACAGGTGATGGATGTGACCACCTTACAATATAATTTACTTTGGAGGTTCTATTATAATCTGTATGCCTGTGATTCTCCCAAACCTCCTCATCTTTCCACCTGAGCATCAGAGAAAGAGGGTCACTGATGTAAGAAATGCTGAACTGGCCATGCTCAGCACTACACCAAGGCCTCTCTGCCAGGGTCAGCTCGGAGAGGCAGGCCCCGCTTTAAGTCCAAAGGATACCACTCAGATGTTTGGGCTCCAAAAAGAAAGATAGCCCTGGGCTCTGGGTCTGGAAAAGAGAAGGGTTGGCTGTGTCTTCTCTGAGCAGATGCAAGGAGACTTTCTTAGGGCAGAACTCAAAGGCTGATATGGGGGCTGGAATCTAGTGTAATGATCTTGGCCACTTCTTTTTCCTTTTTTTGAAATTGAATAACGATTTTATTATATCACACACACAACAAGCAACTGGTACAGAAAAGGCTGTTTTCAGTTATTCTGTTCAGAACTTCTTTCCATGATTTCTCCCATTTAAGTAGAGTTTTCAAAACAACCACCATGACAAAGGAAGCATCTAATGGGTCCATTTTCTTCTGATACAAACAAAAGTGCTGAACATTTCCTGTTCCATCTGTAGTTGTATCATCAATGTAATGAACACAGTTTGTATTAACGATTCTTTGAACCCCAAGAGCTGTTGAGGTCTCTTCTGATGTTCCACAGATGCCCACACAGCATTGAGATGTTCACCAGATGTCGCAGTGATCTGACAGATGGCAGTTTTTAGTGACTCTCTAATATTCTATAAGAAGTATCCACAGGGCTTCCTGAAATCCGAGGTGGTTTACCGGAACCATGAGGAGGCTTGGAGTACTTGTCAACTGCCCGTTACAGTGTCAACAAAGTATTAAGAATTGCCAGTAGTGTAGTCTGGACACCTCCAACTCTACCTTCCAATACCCCAATATTTGGGCATCTGAAAAAACAGCCTGAATGGAGGCCTCTGGGAGCTTACTGAAAAAAATACATTATCAGCAGCCGTTTTGACGAGAAATGATTAATCTATTCACATTTATTCTAAATCCATGAATAAATCACACTGGGCTGTCATTGTCTTGCCTTCAGCACTAACAGCAGATAGAAGATTAGAAAATCCATTCATTTGCTGGTCAGAAGCAGAAGTTTATAATCTTGGCCTTTTCTTCTCAGCTGAGAACTTTGAGGTGAATAGCAGGTGTTCACATAAACAGTCCCAGCCGTCTGACTCATCGCGGTAGAGCCAAGCAGGAGTCCAAGGGGACTTTCAACATCGTCTACAGATAATTTTGAAGGAAACAGTGATGTCTGAACCATGGTGGCACTGAAGGCCAAGGCATCTGGCTAGATCTTGGGGTCTGAAAAGGAGTTTCTTCTGGATAATTCAGTATCTTAGGCTCCTGCATGTGAGAAGACACTCTTCCACTTATAGTAGCAGCTTTTTGTTGGAGAACCAGTTTCTGAGCCGTATCATTTAAAGATGCAAACACTCCCTTGAAATGGCTGCCCGATTGTGGGGATGTCCACCCAGTTGGTTAGGACTAAAAGCTTTTCGTCTCCATGAGGAGACTAATGAGAAAGCAACATCAGGTCCTGCGAGGCCAAGTACTCCATGATGAGGGCCGGATCGCTGTTTAAAGCTTTGGGAGGCATTCACCGGACTCTTCTGCAGACGGTGGTTGAACAGGGATCAGATGAGCCTCTGTGGCATAGATTTTGAAGAGTATCCATGAGATGTATCAAGTCAGCAGGAGAAAGACTCCAGACATGGTAGAGTAATGAGAGATTCAAGAGACCACTCACAGTGTCAAGAGGCCTATGAAATCGCTCATCTGTCTGAAGGTCCATAGCAGTGCGAATCCAAACTTTGGTCCTATGACCAAGGAAATAATACACAATGCAGACATTTCTAATCAGGAACAGTGATTCCATACAACTGTGTTTAGCTAATAAGAGCGAAGACCTAGAGCACAAGGACTTACGTTGCTGTATGATGGGAAATGGAAGATAGTTCATGTTGTTAATAAAATACAGGAGGCTATAGCTATAGCCCATAAATGCTCCAGCCAGTGGGGGGGAGGGGGGTGATACTGATTTAAGCAGGTCTGGGCAGCAGGGCTGTACCAGGGAACCACAGGAAAACGTATGGGCCCTCTGTTATCATGCAGCACACCAAGCTGCCACTGTTCCCATGGCGACGTGAACAAATGAGGGCATGAGCTGGTGAGAACGAACAATCTTCCCTACCAGGGCCAGTCTGGAGCAGGGAGTAGAAGGCACAACTGCATAGAACTCCACACTGAAAATACTTTTCATTATTATTACCACTGACAGCAGCAGGTGGTAAAAAATTACACCGGAACTATAGAGATCACTGAAAGAATCAGACAGCCACCGTATAGGATGAAATAAATCAATGCCGCTGAAGATTATAAATACTGTGGAACAGATGGGTAGAAGCAGCACTGACCAGACAATACTTGCAACTGTCCTCCAGCCCAAAACATGCCACAAGATGTCCCATGACCCACTGGCACACAGCTGACTAGCAGCCATGGCCATAGTGAGGGCAGTCCCTACTCTGAGGGGTGCAGGAGATCAGCCACTTCTTTATCTGGAATATAAAGAGCCTAGTGCCACCCAGAGAAAATGAGTCCTCTTGTCACCCAATGTGGAGCCACTTACTTTTTTTAAGGGTCTGGGGATGAGGACCTCTCCTGTGGGAATTGGTGTTGGACCTTGAGGACATGTGGGTCTTGGTGTCCAAGGACCACAAGGTGACATGTGGAGATGAGCAAGTTACCTTTGATACCTCCCCCCACTTCCCTGCCCACATGGGATCCCCGTCAGATCAGCTCTACCTCCAAGCTACCTCACAGCTGCCCACCTCGCTTATGTCCACTGCTGCCCAGCTAGTGTTCAGGTACCATCTGTGCTCCCCTGGGTTCTGGCAGCACCCTACTTCCCGCAAGCTGATTCTCCCAGGTTTGCTGTTACCATCTTTGAATTCATTTCCCATTCAGAAAACACGATGCTATTTTAAAGATAACACATCTTCAAATGCCATTCCCTTCTTTAAAGATGATCGACATACTCCCTTGTTCTTGTATTAAAAGTTCCATATTCTTAATATGACCACAAGAGCTGTACGACCTGGTTCCAGCCTACATCCGGGGCCTCATTTTGTACCAGTGCCATGGACTCACTGGTCTTCTTTCTACTGCTCTTTCCCACATCGGGCCCTTGGCTGTGCTTTTTCTTCGCCAGGGGAGGCTTTCCTTCCGCGGCACCCAGGGAACACCTTTGTGCCAAGCACCTCCCTGCCCTCTCTGGCCGGGAGTGTTTTCCATTAATCCCTCACGTGCTGCACCAGGAACGCTTTTTTTTTTTTTTAGCATGCTTAGTACAAGTATAATAATGTCTCTGTCAAGTTATGTTTACTTTTTCATTTCTAGTCTCCCTATCCCATGACAATTCTAATTCTAAGAGCAGTTCACCAGTTCTCTCAGAGAGGGTCTGTTTACCAGACCTCTCAGCGCCTAGGACACCACCGAAGATGCACTTTGTGCTCCGTAAATATCTTCTCAATGAGGAGAGTTTTAACAAGCGGTCTGCCAGAGCCTCATTAAAATTCATGCATACAGATAACACAAAATCACACTGGGCAAGTTCGGCTATGATATGGGCACATGAGAAGTCGGCCTGTTTGGTTTTTCTCCAGGGCGGCATGTGCAGTTTGAAAATCATATTCAATATTATTTCTATTTGGAAATGGAAACTCGACTAATTGTCTTTGAAACGCAGATTATAGAAAAGGCATGGAATAGCTATGTTCATCAGGAATGTTCGTGGAGACAGTAGTCGCATTTATTTTTCATTTCATCCATTTGTTTATTGAATGATTCATCCATTCATGTGTACTGTGCATTAGCATGAGTCTAGGCCCCGAGAATGTAACAGCAACTAAGACAATATTCTTACCCTCTTGGGAGTGTGTGTTCTAGTGGGAGAAACTCTGCCCTTAAATGAGTCTACCCTTAAATATTGTGGCACAGAGTAAGAGCCAAGGCTGTGGGGATTGGGTGGAGATAGCACTGTAGAGAGACTTTTATTTGTGGCTCCATGATTAACTAAACGAGTGACACTCATAAAACTGACTTTCAGGATAACAAGGGAACTGAACCATAATTATCATCTTAAAATTCTCCTTCAGCTAGAAGAGTCTCTGATCCCGAGTTCTAGCTAGATATGTTTAAATTTGTAACTCCTCTCAAACTCAGTTTCCTTATTTGCAAAGGGATAAGCAGGATCTTGACCTGTCTGATCTCTCAGATTGGTAGAAAGGAGCGGATATCTTACTATGCACACATGGGCTTCGGAAACCCTTAAACACTGCACCCCTGGGAATACTACAATGAAGATGGTGGTGCAGTGCCTACGTGGACTCATGTCTCTCACTGGGGAAGGGCCTGGTCTCCTTGGGGACCATGTTCATGGGATTCGTTATCCTTGGACTCCAGGCAGTTCCACTCGTCTTTATAGTAATTTCTCGAAAGCTCCCGACAGTACTCACAATAAATGCTCCCCAGAACGGATATCCTGTGAAGAAAACGAGTGGAAATCTTTGGGAGAAATTGAAGTAATTAAATGCAAATATAGTTCCAATGCCTACAGTGATCAAGGCAAGCAGGACCTGGATAGCCTGTGGAGAGAGAAACGGGTACATGAGGTCACGAGTCCCCCAGCATCTTTGGCCCTCCCAGGTCCCTTGGGCTTCCCTCTGAGCTCCCTTCATCTGAACACCTTCCTTTCTCCATTGGCCAATGCCTCTCAGATTTTCAGAAAGCCCATTGCCTCTTCCCTCATCGCACTTCCCTGGGTCCTTCAGGTTCAAATGCTTCACCCTCATCCATCACTACTTGCTGTATCCCCTGGTGTTACCAATTTCTCTTGTATCAGATACATTTGAGTATACAGTGATACCTCGGTTCTCGAACGCCTCGGTTTTCGACCAAATGGAGATTCGAGAAACTTTTGTCTCGGAATCCGAACAAATATTTGGAACTCGAACTTCCGAGATGAGCCGAATGGCGTTCATTCAGCCCAGCGCGCCTTGCTTGTGTCATCAGTGTGAGTGCAGAGAGAGAGTCACGCTTTGTGGAGTCACGCTTTCCTATTGGTTTCATTGCTTCGGTTCTCGAACAATTCGGTTCTCGACCGTCCTCCTGGAACGAATTATGTTCGAGAACCGAGGTATCACTGTATGTCTAACTCTACCCATGGATTGCAAACTTCCTGAGGACAGAGACTACAAACTATTCACCTTTACACTTTTCCCCTTCTGTAGCTCCAGCATCCTGTTATTACTCCCACTCCCCAACACACACACACATTTTCCACAGTCTCTAAAAGTTTATGACATTTGCTAATGCAGAGCCAAGAGGCTGGGACAAGGTTATGTCTCATCTTATCATGCACTTGCCTAGAGCTGAGAGTAACCTAGTGGGCTTAGCAATCTGCAGGGAGGGGAACTTCGAGGTGGTCTTGCAGGGTCAGTGACTTTCTCAGAACTGCTCCTCCAGCATTCTGGGCCTTGTCCCTAGGCCACTCCTCTGTGTCACTATACCACAAGTAGTGACTTTACTCTTATATTAAGGATGAAGGCTGTATATACATTTCCCTTCTAGGAACATTTATGACTGAAATTGTTTTTATGTGTGTGTGTGCTTTGTGGCTCACTATGGAGCATTGAACGTGGTTTCCAAAGAACTCCCAACACCCATAACAGCACAAAGGGGAAGTTTAAATTCTCCTCTAATGGCTTTTGCTCCAAGCTTGGAGGTGCCCCCATACCCTGAGGATGCCTCCTCAATAAAATAGTTTTTAAAATTCCACTGGTTTCCTGCATGCCCTCTGCTATGAGTCAAAGACCGGTACTAACTCCTCATGAAACAGCCCTAGGATTTCCTTGGGGTTAGGGTAATTAGCAGTTCTAGTTAAACATCCCATTTCTCAGACTTAAATAAGCCCGCCGAAACATTTCTAAGACATGAGGCAAACCCCACGTGTTTCTAAACGGAACTTTTATTTCTCGTGTTTATCAAAAATCTAGGGAAATGATATTATTGGCTACACATTGGCTCTTCTACTGATGATCCAATTATTTGTACAAGCAAACGACTTAAAAGTATTTCTGATTAATCAAGAAGAATCCATTGGGGTTGAAAGGTAAGCGGGAGAAGAGGAAGTCCACTCCTTTTCTGAAAAGCACCTCTGCAGACATACGTGCAGAGAGAAGTTATTTTCTCCCTTCCAGGGAGACCCATGGATGTGAGAGGACTTACCCCCAAGACTCTTGGCTCTCCCTTGAGGAAATCCAGCACGGAGTAGGGAGGCCCATAGGGAAGCGCAGTCAATACAGTTTGTTTTGGTTGAATAGTGATGACATGGGTCGATTTTTTGACCTCGTGTGATGCTGCCATGACTCAATGGCAAGACTCTATTTAAAGAATGAGTGAGTGGACATTGCAGCCATGATCACGGTCTTCCCTCAGTCTCACATGGAGTCCTTAGCAAAGTGCCCATAGTGATTTCTCCGCTCAGTACTAGAACCACAGAATCACAGTCATTGAGTCATAGAGTCTTAGAATTCCAGAGCGTATCCCGCCCCCTGTCTTCCTGGCGAGGAATCCAGTTATCCACAAGACTCAACTTTCTCATCAATTTATTTAGAAACATACAATAAACACAAAATAAAGGGACAGTGTGTATAAATCAAATTCCAGTATCGATGTTCATGAGCTATAAAGGAACTAAAATGTGTAGGTATCCACTGGGCACTGTAGAAGGTGCTTGGTTTTAACATAGATTAAAAATTTTTTAAACAATTCTACAGTGCTGAAACTGAGGTACAGAAAGGTCCAGCTGCCCAAGGTCACATACTGTGGGACAGGCGGGGTCAAATTCCGCTTGTCAACATGCTTCCATGTTCTTTCAGAAGCAGGGACCCACCTGTAGCTCATGATTTGTCTCCTGTATGGTTTAACCATAGTCCTCTGTAGTGCACAAATCAGTCGTTAAGCAAATATAGACCTTGATGTAGTTGCCAGTTGAATAGAGAGCATATTTTAGCTTTCAGAAAGACCAGTGAAACTAATTCTGCTCAAGGTTTTCCTGGTTTAAATCGTACAAACACCATTAAAACAATATAAAGTGTCTTTGGGGAATTTTGCTTTCCACATTGATCCTTTATATTCCTATACTTGCTATGATTTAAATCATAAAGGCAACCGATTTCAGAAAACAAAACAAAACAAAACTGTACAAATAGTGTCTTGAATGTTTCCCAGTGTGTGGCAATCACGCATAGCGGGGTTTCTCAGGGTTTCTCAACCTGCTGATACGTGGGGACTGATAATTCTTTGCTGTAGCAAGTTCTGTGCACTGCAGGATGTTTGGCAGCATCTCTGGCCTCTACTCATTACATGCTAGTAGCACGTCCTCAGTTGTGACGACAAAAATTGTCCCCAGACATGACCAAATCTTTTCCCTGGGGGAGCAAAATCATTCCAGGTTGAGAACCACTTAAGTAGAGAAATAATTGCAGACTGTGCCCTCTGTTTATTTTTATTTTTTTCTGGAATGCCTCTCTGTTTCCCATGTCCAAACATCAGAGAAGATATGTACAGTATTTCTCTACACAGCATTTTTCTGCCAATGTTTATTCAAGTACATTTTAATTTAAGGGCCTAACACACAATGCAACATTTTAAACAAGACAATGTGGGGGATAAGTCTGTTTTTAAATTCTAAGCGGAACTGACCGCCCACCAGCATCAGGTGGAGTTCTGAGAAGCCTCCTGTGCAGCTAAGGGGAAGTGCGCCCCCGATGGTGCTGACTCTAACTGCAGCCACAAACTGCTCACGCAGCATCTGTCACTTGTGATTATTTGGTGAGCAAGTAATTGCAATGTCTTACGCCTTTTATAACCTGTTAATTTGCTACTTAAATGCACATAGTTTACTGCTTTTTACTTACGTTTTAGGAAATCAGATGGGAGTTTGGGTTGACGAATAGCATACACATTTTTTTTTTCCTTTAAAATGATGAAAAAGAACTGCCTTCCTGCAGAATTCCTGCTTTTTAGGAATGAATTGCTCATAATAAGCAGGAGACACTTATCATTCTTATGTCAAAATGCATCTTATTTTATCATTTTAGTTGCCGGCCTCTGCCTTTCCCTCCTGCTTCTGACTTTCAAGCTCCTTAAAAATAGGCTCTCTAATATTTCAGGCTATGGACTCAGACCAGAGGGCAGGAAATAGGCTATTCCAAGGGGGTGGGGTGTGAAATGACAGGACCCTTACAGGGCATCTATAGTCAGGGTGATATTCTTTGAGTGGAAAGTGTATTCCCTCCTGCTTTTAACCATCTATAGTCAGGGTGATATTCTTTGAGTGGAAAGTGTATTCCCTCTTGCTTTTAACCATGTATAGTCAGGGTGATATTCTTTGAGTGGAAAGTGTATTCCCTCTTGCTTTTAACCATGTATAGTCAGGGTGATATTCTTTGAGTGGAAAGTGTATTCCCTCTTGCTTTTAACCTGCAGGAGCCCTCCTCCCTTCCTTGCCTTTGACAAGTAACATTCAGCCCTTAGTATGTGCCAATGCTGCTCTGAATAAAATGTGTTTATCGCTTATTTAGTTCATCCTCTGCCTGTGTCACCATGTCACCCTCCCAACAACCTCGGGAGGCAGGTTTTATTTTCATACCCATTTTGAAGACACAACTGAGCACTGTAGTTACTGCTGGTACGTGGTGGGGCTGAAATTTGAACTTGGCTTTTCCTCTTCCTTTTTCCATGCAACAGTCCAGTGCATATTCGCTTTCTATTGTTATGTAACAACCGCAAATCTGGTGGCTTAAAACAGCGCAGGTTTATTATCTTACAGCTTTGGTGGCTCAGGAGGTGAGGCATGGCCTGGTTGGGTGCCTCTGCTCGGGGCCTCACGTGTTTGCAAAGAAGGGGTCGGCCAGGTGCATTTTCAAGTGGAGGCTCCACTGGGGAAAACCCACTTTTAGGCACATTCGGATAGTTGACAGAATTTGTCTCCTTATGGTTCTATGAGTAAGGACTCCGGCTTCTGCTGGCCGGAGGGTAGAGGTGGCCATCAGGTCCTAGAGGGTGCCCCCAGTTCCTTGCTGCATCACATGGCTGCTCACACACTTCCTCAGAACAACAAGGAGAATCTTCCACCGAGTGAGGTCAGACCGGAGGACGAATTGGAGAGGTTGTGAGAAAGATCTGAGTGTGTGACTAAGTCGTACATTTGGGGTTACCATTTTGGGGAAGCTGCATTTATTTAGAAATTAAGAGTGAGAGGTCAGAGTTCTAATGTGTATGTTGGAAATCTCCACTGTCTGCCTGGACTTGACTGAAACCATCCACTCTTCTTCCCACAAGTTTGTTAGACCTCCCCGTGCGTGGTTCCTGCCTGTTTTCCCAAAGGGAATGTGGTGGAAGCAAAGGAAGGAGTCAAGAATGGATTTCCAAATCTGTGCTTTAGAAACTGAGTGGGTGGTCCCATCATGCGTGAAAGACAACCAGACTGGGGTGAGGGGGATGAGGAGTGGAGGAGAGTTAAAAAAGAAAGATGCAACCTTACTGCAACTTCTGTCAGTTTGGAATATTATTCCAGATAGTTCTGAATATAACTGTCCAGATAGGCTGAAAACACTTTCTATTTATAGCAAAAAACAAACAAATCAGAAATAGATCCTGGATAAAATATAATTGCATTGCATTGCTTAACTTATGGGATAAAGGGGAAATCTCAGTTTCTGCACCCCAGTTTAAAGTATTCACACACACACACACACACACTTATAAAACATTCCAATGGGAGCTGAAGCCTCATCAGAGAGTAGTATTCGAGTGCCCTAATGTACCTTACAGACTGCTGGTTGCAGACATACAATTGATAAACAAACAAATAAAATATATAGTAAGTCAGATTTTAAGTACTATATAGTAAGTATATAGTAAGTACTATGGAGAAAAAATTAGCAAATGAAGGGGAAAGAGGGTTACAATTTTATGTAGGTTAGTGGGGGAAAGTTTCATTGAAGCTGGGAAATTTGAATAAAGACCTGAAAGAAGTAAGAAAACAAGCAATAAAAATGATTGCAAGAGCCCTGACCAGTTTGGCTCAGCGGTTAGCATGTTGGCCCCTGGACCAAAGAGTTACGGCTTCGATTCCCAGTTAAGGGCACATACCTCAGTTGCAGTTCAGTCCCCAGCCCTGGTCAGGGTCCTGTGAGAGGCAGCCAGTTGGTGTCTCTCTCACATCGATGTCTGTCTGTCTGTCTGTCTCTCTCTCTCTCTTTCTCCCCCTCCAACTCTATCTGAAGATAAATGGAAAAATATCCTCAGGTGAGGATTTAAAATAATAATAATAATAATAATTGCAAGAAAAGCATTCCAGATAGAGGGCCCTGCAAGTGTAAAGTTTCTGAGAAAAGAATATGTCAAGGGGCAGCAAAAGGCCAGTATGACAGGAGTAGAAAGAGCAAGGGTGGGGGAGAGATCAGAGCAGATCAGAGAGAAAATGAGAGTTTAGATCTTATGAGGACACGTGGGGACTCTGGCTTTTATTTGGAATGAAGTGAAATGGGTTTGAGCAGAGAAATGACATGGTATGGTTTTCTATTTTAAAAACTCCCGCTCTCTCTATGTGGGGAAAAGGCTGGGTGGTGTGGGCGTCCAGTTGGTCGTCGCTCTTTGCAGTACAGCCAGTGGGAAGTGGCTAACCAGAGCATCTGTGCGATGGCAAGAAGGCTCGTGTTTTGAAGTTAGAATGAGCAGGTTGTACTGGGAGATTAGGTGTGGTGTGTGAGGCAAACAGTAGTCAAGGATGACTCCAGGGTTTGGGAGACAAGAATTTGACTGTGGAGAAGTGAGGGATGGCTCAATAACTAGACAGGCACAAGAGGTCAAAAGTAACTGTTTAAACATGTTTCTAAACTTACTGTGGCTATTCAGGGTCTCTCATGGTCCCATATAAACTTTCGGAGTATTTGTTCTAGATCCGTGAAATATGCCGTTGGGACTTTAATACGAATTGCACTAAATCTATAGATTGCTTTGGGTATTATGGACTTTTTAATGATGTTGATTTTTCCAATCCATGAACATGGAATATGTTCCCCCCCTTTTTTTTATGTCTTCCTCTATTTCTTTTTCTAATGTCCTTTAGTTTTCTGAGAACAGGTCTTTTACCTCCTTGGTTAAGTTTATTCCTACATATTTTATTTTATTTTATTTTATTGTTGCAATGGTAAATGGGATTGTTTTGTTTGTTTCTTTTGTTCTCTGAGTGTTCATTATTGGTGTATAAGAATGCTATCAATTGACTTCGGGTCAAGATGATGGCGTAGGTAAACGTGGTCTCACCTCCGCCCACAACCACATCAAAATTACAACTAAACTACAGAACAACCATTAATCAGAACCACCTGACACCTGAATGGAAGTCCTACAACTATGAAATTAGAGAAGCCACACTGAGACTGACAGGAAGGGTAGAGGCGTGGACGGGCTGGTCCCACCCCATGTGTGGCGGATAAAATTCAGGAGGACATCCCAACTGGGAAAGTTCTCCCTAAGGAGTGAGGGGTTCCCGTCCCATACCAGGCACCCAGTTCAGGGTTCCAGGGCCAGGAAGAGAAGTCCCCATAACTTCTGGCTGGAAAAACCAGCAAGAACTAAGACTGAGGGAGGCTGAGGCTTCTGGCACCCCAGGCAGTTCCTCTTAAAGGGCCACTGTGCACAGACTTACTCAGACTCACTCCCTTGAAGGTCAGAGGTGAAGCAGCTTGACAGACACCAGAGATATACAGGGAAGAACTAAGCTGTTTGGCCTCTGGATGAGGGGTGGAGGGGCAGCTTTCTCTCAGACAGATTTGCTGGCTGAGACCTTTGTTCCTTTGGTGAGCCCTTCCCTGGGGCAGCAGACAGCCACCACATCTGGGACTCCAGCAACCTGGCTCACACTGTTTGCCCCGACCTGGTGATTCCCTGAGGCCCTGCCCCACCCAACTTTCAGGCTCACCCAAGCTGTTTGCAAAGGCTTTACCATAAGATTGGCCTGTCTTGGATCCTGCTTTAGATTTTTCTAAATTCTCTCAAACAAGCAGCATCTAGCTAGTCTCAGTAAGCCTCATACCTCTTGTTAAGTGGCCCCAGGCCTGGCACTAGAAGCAGCCAGCCTTGGTTCACAACTTGGCTTTTCATGGGCACCTCCAAGCCCAGCACAAGAAGCATCCACTGGCAGATCACTTTGTAGCTTATGCCGGTGGCCCCAGGCAGAACACAGGCAGAGGCTGACCTTGCCCAGAGCCAGCACACTCAGTGGATAGCTTCAGACTACCTCAAAACACCACCACCCAACCACCTCCACAAGTGACACACTCAATGAATGGACTCAGTGGGTACCAGAGCCCTGCTGAAGTATGTCTTGCTCTGTGTGGTTGGCCCCTATACAGTTGATCCTCCAAGATAGTCATAGGCCAATGGTCAGTGGGCACAGCCAGTCCTTGCAGCTGAACAGCTTGAGTAAATCCCTCCCACTGACTTGCCAACAGCAATCAAGACTCATTTACAACAGAAGGGTATACAGTCCACACTAGGGGTGAACCTCAAGGGCCCAGCTGAGCTGATCAGGGAGGTTGTGCCACTGGATCCTACAGGACACTTACAATAATAGGCCACTCTACCAAGCCTAGGAGACATAGCAATTCTACCTAATACATAGAAACAATCACAGTGAAGCAGCCAAAATGAGGAGACAAAGAATCATGTCCTAAATGAAATAAAAGAACAAAACTCCAGGAAAAGAACTGAACAAAATGGAGATAAGCAATCAACCAGAGGCAGAGTTCAAAACACTGGTTATATGGATGCTCAAGAAACTTAATGAGACATTCAAGGAGCTTAGTGAGATCTTCAAGGAACTTAAGGAGGACTCCAAGAAACTTAGTGAGAACATCAACAACATAAAAAAGGACCAGTCAGGAACGAAGGATGCACTAACTGAAATAATAAATAATTTACAGGGGAAAAATAGTAGAGTAGGTAAAACCAAGAAGAAAACTATCGAATTGGAATGTAAGAAAGCAAAAAAACACCCAATCAAAACAGCAAAAAGAAAAAAGAATCCAAAAAAAATGAGGATAGTGTAAGGAGCCTCTGGGACAACTTCAAGTGTGCCAACGTTCACATCATGGGGGTACCAGAAAGAGAAGAAAGAGAGCAAAAAATTGAAAACCATTTGAAAAAATAATGACAGAAAACTTCCCTAACTTGGTGAATGAAACAGACATACAAGTCCAGGAAGCACAAAGAGTCCCAAATAAGATGAACCCAAAGAGGTCCAAACCAAGACACATCATCAAAATGCCAAAGGATAAAGACAAAGAGAGAATCTTAAAAGCAGCAAGAGAAAAGCAGTTCATTACCTACAAAGGAGTTTCCATAAGACTGTCAGCTGATTTCTCAAAAGAAACTTTGCAGGCTAGAAAGGAGTGGCAAAAGATATTCAAAGTGATGATAAGCAATGACCTACAACAAGGATTACTCAATGCTGCAAACCTATCATTTAGAATCGATGGACATATCAAGAGTTTCCCAGACAAGAAAAAGCTAAAGAAGTTCATCACCACCAAACTAGTGTTATATGAAATGTTGAAGGGTCTTTTTGAAGGAAAAGAACAAAAATATGAACAGTAAAATGGCAATAAATACCTATCTATCAACAATTGAATCTACAAACAAAATGAGCAAGCTGAACAGAAACAGACTCATAGACACAGAGAACTTTTTGTTGCTTGCCAAATGGGTGGAGGCTGGGGGGTGGGATAGGAGAAAAAGATGAAGGAATTAAGAAGTACAAATTGGTTGTTAGACTGATGGACTTCAAAGGGAAGTGGAGAGGGAGGGCGGGATGAGATAAACCAAAGAACTTCTATGCACATATGCATAACCAATGGACACCGACTATAGTGTGGGGAAGGTAGCAGGGGGGTGGGATTGGGGGGGAGACGGTCAATGGGAAAAAAAGGGGGGACATCTGTAATACATTCAACAATAAAGAAAAGTTAAAATTTTTTAAAAAATAAATAAAACTGCAAAATTTGCAAAAAAAAAAAAAAATGCCATCAATTTCTGGGTGTTACAATTGCTAGGATCTGAAAACAGCCCAAGTGTTCATCAGTAGATGAGTGGATGAAAAAGCTGTGGTACATGTACAGAATGGAATACTATGCAGCTGTAAGAAAGAGAGATCTCTTGCACTTTGAGACCACATGGAGGGACCTGGAGAGTATTATACTAAGCGAAATAAGCCAGTCAGAGAAAGACAAGTACAGTACCACATTATCTCACGTATTTTTGGAACATAATGAACAAAATAAACTGTCAACCAAAAGAGATCTAGAATCATGGAAGTTGGGATCAGACTGACAACCCTCAGAGGGATGGGGGGTGGGGAGGCAGGAAGAGATAAACCAAAGAACTTATATGCATATATGCACAACCAATTGACACAGCCATTAGGCTGGGGAAGGCAGGAAGGGGAGTGAGAAGCAGGAAGGAGCAGGTCAATGGAGAAAAAAGGGTGACATCTATAATATTTTCAACAATAAATAAAATTAAAAATAAATAAACATGTTTTTCTTCCACTACATTATAGAAGCCAGATATCACGTCATATAGACACAGCACCAGCATCCAGACCAAGAAAAAGAACATTTCCAGAAACCATAGGCCATCTGGGTCCCCTTGTAACTATTTCCCCAAAGGTAACCATGCTCCTGATTCTAACATTGCATATTAGTTTTGCCTCTGTTCAAACTTTACTTCCTATAAGTGAAATTATACAGCATATATTCTCTTATATGTAGCTTTTGTTCCCCTGAACATTATTTTGTGGATTTATTTTGTAGTTTGCTTACTCACAGTGCTATATGGCACTCCACTGTCTGAAGATAGCACAGATTTTATTTGTTTCTTCTACTGTTTAGTTGGATAGTTTTTCTTTGGGGGCTACTATGTGCATGACTTCTATGACCATCCTTGTACATGTCATTTGGAAAACAAACAAGTGTTCTTCTGTTGTACCTTCCCCTCTGGGACAGGACCCCAGACCTAGACCCAGGGACAATATTAGGAATCTCTTTATTGGGTCGGTCATATTGTTTACTCCAATACAGAAATGAAGTTGATACTATTTCTATATGTCTAATTTCTTATTTCATCCAGAATTTAGACAGGAGAGAGGATTGTGATTAATTTTAATCTTTGAATCCAGATGTTTAAAAATAAAGTCATTAAATGAGAGAGAATGTGGAGCCATATTTAATTGACAGAAAATTCATTCATTCAATTGATAGAAATGGAGCCATTTATTTAAAAAGTATTTTTAATTGAAATGTTCTTACAATGCTAATATCTATTATTTAAGCAACATGCACATGAAAACACAGAAACAGAGCCTGCACAGCCACACGACTGAGCCAATTCACGCCAGTTCAACAGGGTTCATCTTCTCTTCTTAATTATGGGTAGACAATCACTTTCCGTTTAGTTTACCCAAAAAATTTTTATAAACTTCATGGCCATTTTGGAAGATAGGCTGCTACAATTTTACTGACCTGGACTTTGGGGAAATTATTTTTAGGAACAATTAAATTACTCATACCAACAAAATACAAAACAAAAGCTTTTTTTTTACGTTTCTTCCAGAGTCTAAAGTAACTGAAATTTCAGGAAATTCTAATGACACTTTGCCATGAGCCCTGGGTTTCTCCTTCTTTTGTCCTCTAAGGCCAACAGTTATCCATGACCTTGAAGAAGGCTTTGACATGTTTGATATGATCCTGAGACTGAGGCAAGGAAAATGAACTCTAGGAAAGATAAAATTTGTTAATAGTTTTTAAACTCTAATTTTGGAAGCTTTCTAAATACATATTTAAAATACATTCTCCTCCAATGCTGTAGAGTAGTAGCTCTCTTTACTTTCCTATATCATTGCTTCAATATTAGTTCAAACACATGCCATTCTCCAATCTGCTAATTATGTTGCCGTTTTCTGATAATATCATAACTGAATCATAATTTATTTAGTCCCTTTTAATGTCTCTCTCCTTTTTTTTTTTTCCTACTACAGCATTTTAAAGAAAAGAGTATTTTAAAATTTTAATGCCAAGACCTAAGGAGAAGCATGGAAGAACACAGGAGAGCAGTAGTGGAACAGAGGTGTCTTAGTAAAATCTCCACTTTAGCCAGGCAGCCGGGCTAGGGAGGCAGGGGGCTGCTCGTGACAAGTGGGGAGATGCAGGTTCTCAATCCCCGCCCATGAGTCTGTATCCTTCTTTCGCTATGTGATTTATCCAAGCCTTGGTTCTTTAAAAGGATTTTTTTTTTTTCTTTATTTATTTTAGAGAGAGAGAAAGGGAGAGGAAGAAAGATAGAAACATCGATGAGAGAACATCAATTAGCCGCCTCCTGCATGTCCCCCACTGGGGATTTGGCCCACAGCCTGGGCATGTGCCCTGACCAGGAATTGAACTGGCGACCTCTTGGTACATGGCTCAGTGCTCAACACTGAACCACACTGGCCAGGCCAAGCCTTGGTTCTTTTATAAGGGACTGGGCCAGATGATTTCTAAAATCATGTAGCTTCATCGTAAGCAATTCTCTAACTGGTTTGCTACCCAATAGGCACGAACTGATCTCAGATGACCAGCGTGTCATCATGAAGTAGCCCATTCATTTAATTTTTTTCTCATTATAAAAGTCACCTTCCACATGTGCCCAGTGACCTGGATCTTCATAGCTCCAGTCTTGGGGCCCAGCAGGCTGCAGAGACCTGTCAGAGTACTCACCCCCGGGTTGTTGGAGTAGACCTGTTTCCACCAAAAGACGGACGCGTATGCAGCTAGTAAGAACTCCAGCACAGAGAAGAGAAGCATCACCACCAGCACAGCCTGCAAATCAGAACAGGGATGGCTGCTACCATAAGTCAGCCCTTGTGCCTAAGGGGAGACGGGGGGCTAAAGGCGATCACAGTGGACAGAGTAAGGGACAGAGAAAGTTGTTTAATTCTCTCTTCTGCTTTCTCTTTTGGATGTCTTAACAGAAGAAGGAAAATAAGCAGCAACAGTTTCATCTCAGAGGTTATTATGCTAAGCGAAATAAGCCAGTCACAGAAAGACAAATATCATGTGATCTCACTTATAGGTGGAATCTAATGAACAAAATAAACGGAGGGACAAAATGAAACCAGAGGCATGGATTCATGAAACAGACAGATCGCTGTCAGAGGGAAGGAGGCTAGGGGGACTGAATGAAAGATGGTGAAGGGATTAGTCCAAGAACATTTATGCATAACGTATGGACACAGACGACAGTGTAGTGATGGCCAGAGAGAAGGAAGGAAGGAGGATGCAGGCCAGGTAAAGGTGGGCAAAGGGCCTGGGGATGGGGGCAGGAGAAGGGGAGACATCTGTAATAGTGTCAACAACAACAAAATAAATAAATAAAAGTAGAACAGTTTCATCTCAGAATGAGGTAAGAGTAATCCTTCATTTATCTCTAGTGGCTTTTGTTATTATTTTTCTTTTGGTGCTTTTTATTGTCATGATGTTTTCAGGGGTGCATTTGTTTTCATTTATCCTGCATCGTCTCAGTGCGCGCCTTCAGCCTGAAATCTCACATCTGTTTCAAATCCTGACACATTTTCAGTGATGTCTCTCTGCACACGTTTTCTCTTCTATGCTGTCCCACCGAAACTCAGATTAGATTGAGCCTTTTCCCTTCACTGTGTCCTCCAAGTCTTTTCATTTCTCATTCCTACTTTCCAAACGTTATCTTACTGGGTTGTGTTCGATGTGACTTAATCAGACCTGCATTTCATTTCACTGTTTATTTCTTTGGACAGGTTGACTCTGCCATTTAGCTGATATGCTAAGCTTTTAACATCAGATATTACAATGTTCATTTCTAACCATAGTTAGTTCTCACATCCATTTGTTCTGTTTGCTTCTTGTCGTGGTCTTTCATTTTGGTTTCAATTCCTTTTTTATGTGTCTTTAATCATTTAAAATATATTTTCATTATAGCCTTTTCCAAATTATTGTCATCTTTAATTCTTGGGCAACTAGCTTTTGTTTTCTCCATTTGCTGGTCTTCCCTGTTTTTTCTTATGTTTTACAAAATATCTTTATTCTTAGATCATTTCAGTGTGTGGGTGGTTTTTGGGGTAGAGGTGGGAGTTCTTTGATATTTAGGAGACTCATAAGTTGAGTTTATGGATGTCTCCGTAGATAGTAATTTTAGGTTTGACTCTGATAGAACCTTAAGAGTTTCCCAGATCCAGGCAGTTTTTAAGTTAACCCTTTTATTTTTGGATCCTGTCTTTTATATGTATTTTTGGATTTGGGTACCATATCTGCACAAGCCTTGGTGATAGACTTTCATCCTAGACACCTTTATGGCAGAGTTTCTTGAAGCTTCTTGGTATATTGGGCAGAAGTTTCCTTGTCTCATTTTCATAAATATTCTGTCTCAGCTTCTGACAATCTTGCAGGGCACTCTATGTACGCTCCCTGCCCTCTGTGGAGCCTCAAATCCTGCCGTGGGCATTAAAACCCCATGATCCCAGCCTTTAACACCTGTGTTCCTATCCGGGTCTCCCTGATTTCCTAGTCTCAGCTCTTGTTTGGTGTCTTGGTTTTAGGTGTTTTTTTTTTTTTAGTTTCTGGAACCTCTGATGTTTTTCTTTCTTGATTTCTTTCTTCCTTTTACCCTCCTGTCCTTCCTTCTTCCGACCTTGGATATGTGTTGTTAATGTTTATTAATGTGTTACTCCTGCCCAGGTTATCTTTGTGTTAATGAAGAAAGAGTGAACCTTCGAATCTGCTTTGTCTGCCATGGTGAACCTCCTCTGCTGTTGCAGGACGTTCTCTTTGACTCCAGCTATCTGAGAGTGGGAGGCGCTTTGATGGGTTAAGGTTAGTTTTCATTACACTAAGCCCCCACTGTCCCAGTGTGGAGGATGCCTCTCCCACCCTCACTGCTTTGCCTAATGTCTGACCGGCACCAGGGTCATACTGTCTCCTGGGATCCTTGGGCCACTTTCTAACCAGATGCATCTCTGTGCTCTTCTACTCCCTCAAGCTCCTGGATCAAAGGGGCTGCTTTCGACAGCCTCTGGGTCCCATGGGCAGACCCACTGAAGACTGTGAGTCCAGAAACTTGCCGCACATTCTCTGAGATTCACCAGACAGGTGGATTCCAGGGAATGGAAGATAATGCCTTTGTCTCCCCAGCTCCCAGTGGGAGGAGTCACAACGGAAGAAATCTTTCTTCTTAAAGGGCCAGAGTGGATGGTTTTTAAACTCTGAGACTATATGTAGAGGATTGACTAAGCCAGGATTGTCACCATCCACAGGTGGTGACTATCAAGTTTGGGGGGAAAGAGGCAAGAAAACGCTGCCCAGAGATGCTGGCATTTCTGCTAGGAGTCAAATCCATTGGTGGGCCATCTCCCATCCCCCTTCCACTCTCTGCCAGACCGACAAGGCCAAAGTATAATAATGAGATGTTTGGGCTTCAGAATCAAAATCCGTTTCTAACTTTATGTGGGATACCTTCATCCCAAATCAAATGACATTTAAATACAGAAGGATGTTTCTGGGATATTTCATTGAGGGGAAGGGAAAAAAAAAAAAGCCTGTTCAACAACGGAAGCACTTTGAGAGTTAAACCAACTGGGAATGGAATAATTTTTTATTTAAGAAAGACTCCTGAAGGGATGGACTACCCACATCCCTGCTTGATTTCCTTTTTCGACTTCGCACAATGCATTCCATATTATGCAGTCTGCTGACAGGCCTCTTTCAACCATTTTTTTTTTCTTTTGTCTAATTCCAGACATTCAGACCAACGGGGCTAGAGACTGCTGAAAAGGCAAGATTATGACATTCACACAAGAGGATATTCAATCTGAAAGTACTCACCATGAGACTGACACAGTCCGGGACACAGTTTTTGGTTTCATGTCTCAGATCGTGGTTCCCCGAATGAGGCACGGAAGACTCGTGCTCCTTTTCTGAGTCACACAGTTGAGAGAGAGTCCCCAGGCTGTAAGTGAGGAGGAAGAGGCCAGCTCCAGCGACAACAGAACTCACTGCACTGGAGGTGGTACTGCTCATGGCCTGAAAGAGAAGTTCTGTGCTGGAATCTCATCGCAGAAGCAGCATGTGGTTCCGTTTTCCTCCGTTCACTGCACTGCCACCGGGCTTCCCTGGGTCTGTCTCCCCTCTCATCTGCATAGTCCTAGCGGGCACACACTGGGTTTCATTCATCTCTGTACCCCTCCTCACTATCTAGTTCATCCCCTCGTATAGTTAGGAAATGCTGTTGAATGAGAGAACCTATGAATAATTCCTGCTGTGGGGAGAGGTTCAGGCTCCTCGACCCTGCAGCACTGAAGACATAAGTGATATTGCCAATATCTCCCCTGACTCCTCAACAGGCTTCCAATCATTCTAGAAGCTTTAAGGGCTTCTTGAGTATGGCTGTTGGTCCCTCCTGGAAAGACGAATCTATGGCTTCTTCTTTCATACAGAAGCAGCTTCAGAAAGAAGGAAGAAGCAAACTGGAGAAGTTAGAATACATCCTATAGGTGGATCAGGCCTATGAGAACTTCATCACCACACTCATTCATGGGTCAAAGTCCCTTTGGGGAAAGGCACTCTCACAGGGTGTGATTCCTCTGCAAGGACCCTGCTGTGCCAGGCTCTGGACCAGGTCCCCAGTGCAGGCTCTTTTCTGTTTGAGCATCACTGTAGGATGCTGTGTGTTGGAGAGGATGGTTGCCCTATCCTCTTCTCCCTTGGCTCAGGAGCTACATGGCTTCAAATTGCTGAGTCCCTGAAGGAAGAGCAGAGTGAATGGGCAGCACCTTGGCCCAGAGCTACCATGTGGGCAGCGAGCCCACATATCATCCCTGTGTACCACATGTAGATCCCATATTGTGTCAGGTCACCCCAAGTATAGTTTTTCCTTTGAGTGTATTCAGGTCACTTTGGAAATCATCCCTGAGATCCACATGTTCATCTTCCACATTTTATAAATAAGAAAACTGAAGCCCAGCAAAGCTTTTTCAATCACACAGATGGATTGGGGACAGAGTTGGGATGGGAGTATAGGTCTCCTGATTCCCAAGTCCAGAATTCTGACCCCTTCCAATGCTGTGAACTCTTCAAAACCCTGTCCATCGATCCTGGGGTTCAGACTCTAGCTTCACGCATCAGGAGCATGTACCAGCCCTGTGCATCTAATGTGCTCTCATCCATGGCTAACCAGACCCTGAATCTTCCTGAGTCTGGAATTCATCTCTGTGGGTGTGTGTCAGGAGAGAGGGAAAGTTTGCTATGGAGAAGATCAAAGATCTCAGCTGCTTCCACCCCTGGTCCCCAACTCGTGACCTTTGTCAGGAGAGTGGCTACAGTCTAATTCCTTGCTCCTGAAAGAGTAAAGGAGATCATCAGAAAGGATCTAAGCCCACACACCTCTGCCTCTGTCTGTACATTAAGGCAAATTGACTCATTATTAGGTAGAGTTTTCTAGAAAAAAGAATATCTAGGATCTAGCTGGGGTGGTCTTCTATACTATCCAGGGCCAAGATAGCAAGTTTTAGAGTCCTGGGTATATGTAAAAAAAATTCTACTGTTTAAGCAACTGAGGTAAACCTCCTCCAAGCTTGGAATATGATCCATGGGCTCCATTTTATGGGGGAAAGAGCAATGGTCCTGAAGGCAAGGAATTTGGGGTTTGCTCCCAGTTCGGCTAGTGGGCCAGGAGGGAGAAATCATGCTCCCTGGCTTGCTCAGAGCCTTATTTCCACCTGAACGCTCAAATGGAGCTTTTGAACTGGAAGAATTAATTCTGAAGTTCCTTTGATATCAACTGGCTGAGATTTGACCGTTCTTATACTTACAAAGGGCTTGGTTGACTTTTTCCCAGAGATAATGGAAAGGATCCCTGTAATGGCAAACTGCCCAGAAAAGAGAAAAATAGTCAGTTCAGTTGTTTTGTGGAAATGTGTCAATCACTCAATCAGCAAGTAATGTAAAACTCTTAGGGAGATACCATGTTAGGAATCAGGGAGAGGGGTCCATATGAACAGAGAGGCCTGATTTCTGCCCTCAGGATGTTCACCATTGACTTTGAAGAATCAGCAGATGCACAAAGGACTGGATTCAAGTTACTGAAAATCACTGTGAGCTGAGGAAGCCTAGAGAAGAGGTGTTCATGGAGGGAGGAGAGCTCTAGATGACAAGGTTGACTAGTACCCCAGGCCTCGTGTCTGATCTAGTTGTCTCCATACAGCTGAGGTCTAGGGATGTCTCATTGTTGCAGCAGGGTGGACTTGTCTAGAAGCTGTATCTGCAAAGCACCTGATGTGAGATGGAAGCATCTGGGAACTCCTCACTTGGAATCAACTGTTTTTAATGGGTGGGGGTCGTTCTTAATTATATTTCTTGTTAGGACTCTATTTTCCCGTCATAGAATCTGATTATAAATGCAGTTTATGTGTAGGACTTTTCTTTCTTGAGTTTGATTGTAAATAGAGTTTTGTTTTCTATTTTGTTTTGTTTGTTTTTCACTAACCATCATCTTGTAAGCCTTTTCTCATTAAATCATTATTCCTTTAAAGACTTATTTGTAGTGGCTGCAAGGCATTTAATCATACAACTGATGCATAATTTATTCAGTCCATTTCACTGTTTGCAAAGTTTCACCATCTAAAGTAATTTCATAATAAACATTGTACATAAAAAAATTACATGGTTGAAAGAAAGGAGGTTGAGAAATATCAATGACGAAAGAGAGAAAGATGGGAGCAGTGCACAGAAGCGCTCAGGAGGGCGGGGTGCAGAAGCGCTCAGGAGGGCGGGGTGCAGAAGCGCTCAGGAGGGCAGGGTGCAGAAGCGCTCAGGAGGGCGGGGTGCAGAAGCGCTCAGGAGGGCGGGGTGCAGACGCACTCAGGCTTCAGGCCATTGGTGCAGGTGGTCTGAGTTCAACTAGGACTGGAGGAAAGTGGGAAGTACAGGGTCAGATGTGGAGAATCTTTTGTCATGAAGCCCCAGAAGTCATTATTTGGTCTCAGTGGTGTTAAGGATCCAGCTGGTGGAAGAAGGGTATTCTAAGAAGCTAAAATGTTGGTTAAGCTGTGGCTTAGGGATTTGGTTGTCACAAACAAAGAGGGTCCAGCATGATTTAATTCTAACGTGGAAACCACAAATACTGGCTAGATAGAAAAGTCAAGGGCAAAGTATGCTTTGGGTGCAGGAGAAGGCCTTTTTGCATCACTGTATGGTTTGTGTCCACACAAGGACTGTATCCATACAGAGGTGATGCCTTGATAAAATGCATCTGCCTGGAATGTGTGATTTTTTCCTCCTTTGTACAGGATGCTACATAGAAAAGAAATGTGTGTGGGAGGTATGACTAGGCCCTGGCTAGTGTCCAAAGAAAGGACCCTTCTTCATGAGCCATTGCATGGAAGGCAGCAAACAAGCTTTCCCAGTGCTCGGGATTGTCTCTGAACATGTAGCAAGAGTACCTGCTTCCTGTGAATCTTATCATTGCTGGCTTAATCCTCTGAAAACCTGTGGCATCTACCAGTGGTGCTCATTTTATTGAAAAAATAACCTTTTCATTCTCACCTGACAGATGGATTATTCTTAAACTGGAGGGAAGCCAATGGCCTCATTAAAGGCCCAAAAAAGGATGTGAAAAACCTTCTGCTTTTCCAGAGGTACACTGTCAGGCCAGGTGATAAATGCTGGTGTGCCCATTGCATTGCCCTCTTGCCTTCTGTCCCATCCATTCACTCCCTGGGATGCTCACACAGGACTACACATTAAACCCTTCTCTGCTCTTCCTGAATTGCAGAGACATGATGCCGGATGATAACACAGGGAAAATTGGAGGCCTTAGCATTTTCCTTCTCTCTTCCTACCTCTTGGGACTGAGTTAATCCATGACTTAGCACCCTGTTAGCATTTATAAAGCATATCTCCTTTTGGAGACCCCACCCTACTCACACACAGAGCTCCTACAAATGGGTACCCAGTCATCAACATGGTGGAAACTGCTGGCTTGAGGTGGGAAGAGTAGGAAGAAAAATCCAAAATAGCCCCAAAACTTGAAATCACCAGGCAACACAGGATATGGATGCTCTACAAGAGACAAGAGGGAAAACACTAGAATACACTTTACATAGAAAAAAAGTGGCCCTTGAATGTACATTGTGAATTATAAAGAGTATTAACATGTTACCGTTTGTCATATTAAAAAGGAAAATAAGGTGTTACAAGGAGCCAATAGGCATTCTCTAAGAGAAATTCATGCATTACTAACAATTTTTATTTTCTGATAGGATTATTAAACTAGCAAATCAGGGAGTGATTATATGTACATTTTAACTTTATTTTGAAAAACTTAGTTGACACATTTTTTTTGTGGTTCTAGGAGAAATGGATGGAGAAATTATTTTGTGTAGACAGCAGTACAGTTAGATGCATATAGAAAGCAAACTTACCAAGGGAGTGATAATAAAGGACTCATTTTCAATGGAAATAAAATAGAGCAGGAATACTTTAGTGCTGTCATTCATCTCATCTTATTCATCATTGGATTTTAATAATAATTACTATTTTTAGGACACCCATGAGGATAATAACAGTCTACCTTTGATGAACATTTTCTACATTCTGGTTATTTATTGCATCTTATTCACACATAAGAAAAATGAGACACCAGGAGTTAAAATAACTTGTACAAGCCCACACAAATGACCAAGTGGAAGAACTAGGATTTAAGCCATATTAGTTTGATCTACTCGCAGTTTAATGTGTATGCAATTGAATAACGATGCCAATGTAGGAGAAGTAACCTGAAGTCAAGAGAATTCAACCATTCATACCATTAATTGATTCAATATTTACTTTATGCCAGACATCAGGGGAATAAAGCAAATAAAAATCTTTGCCATGTACAGTGTCCTTTACAGACAACTTTCTTAAAAAGTAGCATGAGTTAAGAGCAAAGTAGAAGGAAATGAGACATAAGATGTACTGTGGGCATGATGTAAACTATGTAGGGCTTTGTGGGCTATTTTATCAACTTTGTCTTTCATTCTGAGTAGAAAGAGAAGCCCTTTGGATAATTTTGAGCAAAAAGATTCCATGATCCAGTCTATTTTTTAGAGAGAGAGGAGGGAAGAGGGAGAGAGAGAAACAATGACATGAGAGTGAAACGTCGATCAGCTGCCTTCTGCATGCCCCCTACTGGGGATGTAGCCCGCAACAACCCAGTCATGTGCCCTGATGGGGAATAAAAACTGAAACCTTTTGGTGCACAGGGTGATGCTCAACCAACCAAGTCACACCAACCAGGGCTAGTTTCTATTTTTAAAAGATTATTCTACATGCTCTGTTAAGAACAGATGGTAAAGAAACAGGGCAGGAAGATCAATAAAGAGAGTATTGCAATAATTTACATGTAGATGATCTTAACTTAAAAGAAAATTTGATAGTAGAGATAGTGAGAAGTAGTTGAATTCTAGATGAACTATGAAGATTAAACCTATAGGGTTTGCTGAAAGTTTGAATGTGGATTATGAAAGAGAGGAGTGCAGGTTGCCTTCAAGAGTTTTGGCTTGAGCTTCTGAAATGATGGAGTCAGCACTGATCTGAGATGGGAAATATTGTATGAGGAGTGGGTTTGTGGAGGGGGATCAGGATTTCAGTCTTGGACAGATTAAAGAAGAGATGTCTAGTAGATATCCAAGTAGAGATGTACATAAATATTTGTGTACATAAGTCTTAAGCTTGGAAGAGATCTGGGCAAGGGATATAGTTTTTTTTCTCCAACTCATAGTAGAGATAATGTTTAAAGTCATAGTACTGGATGAGGTCACCATTGCTGCAGATATAGAAAAGAATGGAAGCAACGACTGAACTATGGATCACTCCAAATTTAGGATCAGGTAAATTCATAGAAACTGTAAAGGAGCATACATAGAGCACCCAAGAAGGAAAGAGAAAGACCAGAAGAATATGATATCCAAGAAGCCAAGCGAATGGAACGTTTCAGGTAGGTGAGAGTGGTCAACTGCATCAAACACGTTCATTAAAATTACCAATAGAGATTTAAAAATTGGGTTAGTAATGTGGAGCAACGGGGACAAAGGCCATTCAATATGATTTAAGAGAGAATTTCATTCAAGAGTAATTGGAGACATTGACTTCCTACCTTTTAGAAGAGAGTTGCTGGGAAGTTAATGGGGTATTGGCTGGAGAGAGTATGAACTCATAAGTATTTGATTGTGCTTTTCCTGTTTTCAAAATAGAAAAAATTGAAGTAAAATTCTGTGCTTATGGAATTGACTTAAAATTTTGCAGAGAGAATAGGGAGAATTACTGGAGCAATTGCTAAAAGATGGGATTTACTACACAAAGGGAGGGTTGTCGTGTTATTCTTAGTAATTGGGGTGGGAAGAAAGAATATATAGGCCCAGATATGAATAACTGTAGCTGTACAGTAGCTTATGGACATTCTATCCATATTACCTCAATTTTTTAGTATTATAGGAAGCAAGGTAATAAATGGAGAAGAAACAAAAGATTTGAGGGAAAAGGATGCATGAAATTGTCTTCTGGGATAATAGGAAAGTGAATGAATGAAAGAAATATGTATTTTTAGGCAGCTTTTTTAGTCCACTTGAGGTTATGGTTATAAATCAGAAGGGTGTATGTGTGTGTGTGTGTGTGTGTGTGTGTGTGTGTGTGTGTGTATCTAAGGTGAGTTGAGTGGATTCAGCTGTAAAGTAAGAAAATGGACAGAGTTAGGATTAAATCAATGTCATAGATTTTCCTGGAGACTATGCTATATGGATATGAAGCTGTTGAGAGCATCACAAGAGATAGTGAACTATAAGATCTTGGCTAGGTAAAGAAGGAAATGACAATAAGGAAGTAAGACTCTCTGAAAAAGAGATATTATCAATAAGTCTCAGTGAGATTAAAGAAAGTTACAGTTAATATACAGTTAGAGGGAGTGATCTGGAAAGATTAGAGTTGATGGTTGGAGTATGGGATGCTGGAAATGTTGATAAAGATGGGTTTACTGCTGTTAGTATTGATAAGGTCCAGGGTAAAACTTGGAGACTGTTTGTTTAAGGAAGTATGGATAAGATACTTGGGGAGAAGAGGTCAAGGAACTAAGAGGATATGATTGTGGAAGAATCATAAACGTGAATATTGAAACAGCCAAGGCTTATGATAGAAATTTACTGGAGGGAGTGATAGTGATTGAGGAGTCAATATCATGAAGGGAAAAGGTAAATTATCTGGGAGAGTGAAAGAAGAAATGCACTGAAATTTGTCTTTATCTCTTTAATGTTTTGTTGTTGTTGTTAATCCTCACCTGATGATATTTTTTCCATTGATTTTTGGATAGAGTGGACAGGAAGTAGGGGGAGAGAAGGAGAAACATCAATGTGAGGGAGACACATCGATTGGTTGTCTGCTGCATGGTCCTGACCGGGGCCGGGGTTCAAACCCACAACCCAGGTACGTGCCCTTGACAGGAATTGAAGCAGCGACCCTTCAGTCTGCAGGCTGATGCTCTAACCACTGAGCCAAACTGGCCAGGGCATAACTTTATTTCTTAAAGACTACGAGAATGTCATTCTCTTTTCTTTTAGCTATATAGTCACTGATTGTCCTAAATGTGTAAAATAGTGCCGGCACATTGAAAGTACTCAATTAAAGATAGAAGAATGCATGAATAAATAAACATATTAACAATGCCTATTACTGATTGCTGAAGCAAACTAAAATGTGTTTGTAGGCTATGTATAGGCTGTATTGTAGGATGCATCAGCTCTAGGAAAAAGGGATTTCTTCAAAATGAAAAGGCAAGTCAGCATGGCATCAGTTATTTGAAAGAATTAAGGAGTTGATATTGCTAAATAATAGGAGATTGAGGAACATTAATGGGTTTTAGTTTCAAGCAACATATTCATCAAATTATTTTTCTAAAGAAAGACCAATTTCATTGTTTGTTTAAAAAGGGGGAGGTGTCCATGAAAAGCTAAGAAGACACTGCTGTCACTTCTGTGCCCGGAAGTTAGGGGTGCAGTAGAAGCGTTTCCCTCAGGGCCAGATTTTTGTTTGCAAATAAAGAGGCCTTTGAGAAAAAGACTGGGGGATAAAGTAAATGATGCTGTTAACTAACCCTGAATTACAGAGGGCAAAACTGGGCAGGTTTCCAAAACTGGGACTGAGTAGGAGTTGGATCTTAAAAGAGGCTATTCAAACCCTGGCTGGTTTGGCTCAGAGGTTAGAGCATTGGCCTGTGGACCAGAGAGTCCCGGGTTCAGTTCCTGCTAAGGGCACATACCTCGGTTGCTGTTTGTCCCTGCACCCGTTGGGGTAGTGTGGGTGGCAATCAGTTGATGTGTCTCTCTCACATCAGTGTATCTCTCTCTCTCTTTCTCCCTCTCTCCTTTTCACTCTAGCTGAAGAGGAATGCAAAAGAGTCCTCAGGTAAGGAATAAATAATAAATAAATAAATAAATAAATAAATAAATAAATAAATAAATACAAGTCTATTCAGAACCATGTGGGAATTAAAGTTCTGGATCTGAAGGATGAGGAGCTAGGACAATAGGGTGTCTTTTGGTTATCCAAGTCATAGTTATCTAAGTCAGTTATCCAAGTCATAGTTATCCAGGTCATAGTTATCTAAGTCTTAGTTATCCAGGTCATAGTTATCCAAGTCAACAGGGAGAAATGTGTGGTGAGGTTAGTTCAGATCATCTCACCTTAAAATCTGTAAGAAATGAGCTCAAAATAAGATGACCTAATTGAATCATATTGAGTAAAATCATACAGTTAAATCAATATCTCTACTATAGGACAATTTACAATAGACTTTATGTGTGGATTTCAAGTGGAAAAGACCTGGTGATTTTTGTTAGTTTACAGAAAGGTCCGGGGAGGACATAGCCTTCCCATAAAGCCCCATTTCATGTCCCAGTTAGCCTGGAATCGGACAGAAATAACGCAAGACTCTCCCAGATTCCTTGTAGATCTGTGGTCAGGCTACATTCATAATATTTCCTCCGTGTTTTTCTTATAATGAGGTGAACTTACTCCAAGAACCGTGGCTTCTTCTTGGATATCATTCTGCAGTTCATCTTCTTCTTGGTCGATGTATCCGGGTTTCTCTCTTTGGGGGATGATGATGTCCTTCGGCGTGGAGTCAACGGCTTCCCTGGCCTTGGGCTGCGGTAGCATGATGCTGGAAGAGGCAGTGAACTCAGTTAGGAACCAAGGTTTGACTTAATGACACGAAACTCCCAGGGACCAGTCTTCACAGGAACTTAAGATTTTTCTCCATTGTCCAAGGGATGACGTGTCCTTTCAGGAACAACACTGAATGTGGAGAGCAGGGGAAGCATTGGAAAGCTAGCATGTTTGACACAGTCCATTCATTGTGGACAGGAAGACTGTCCCTGGGAGAAAACTGTGAACATTTGCAGTTCTCACAGAACTGCGAAGCAGACATTTCACACAGAATTTGCTTTGAAATCTTGAGTGTATTCACTTTACTCTCTCTACTTCCAGCTTCCCTCCCCTTCTCCTGTACCTCTGCTTTACCTGTAGCACATTCCCACACAACACTTCCCAGGGTAGGTCCTTTATGCTACACCAATACTGCTCATTCTCCCATCATTGTCTTATTTTATTTCCATTAAGATATTGCCTGGCCTGTGTGGCTCAGTGTATTGAGCATTGCCTTACATGGACTGAGAGGTCGTGGTTTAATTCCCAGTAGGGGGCATGCAGGAGGCAGCTGATTGATGTATCTCTTTTACATCAATGTTTCTATCTCTCCTTTCCACTCTCTCTCTCTAAAAAATCAATAAAAACACATTTGTGGTTTTTTTTAAATATTGATTAATCCTGTTCCACATGCCTTTCCTGTACCACCTAGTATGACCCATTGCTTATATTAGCTTAAAAATTGCCAATATGAGCCCTGGCTGGTTTGGCTCAGCGGTTGGAGTATCAGCCTGCGGACCAGAGAGTCCCGAGTTTGGTGCATGTACAAAAAAAAAAAAAAAAAAGGAATTGTCAATATGAACATTTATTTAACTCCTGATGAATTCCAGGCACTGGGTCATACTAGCTCTAATTATTATTTTTTCTTTCTTTATTGATTTTAGAAAGAGGAAGGAAGAGGTAGGGAGAGATAGAAACATCGATGGGAGAGAATATCAATTGGCTGCTTCCTATATGCCCCCCACTGGGGACTTGGCCAACAACCTGGGCATGTGCCCTGGCAGGGAACTGAACTGGTGACCTCCTGGTGCATGGGTTGATGCTCAACCACTGAGCCACACTGGCTGTGCACTAGCTCTAATTCTTATAACAACTTAGATGTTATTAAATCCACTTTATACATTAGAAATTCAGAACTAATAAGCTCAAGTGATGTTCATTAAATGAAATAGTCACACAAAGTATTTGGCCTGACACATCGAAAGTGCTTAATACATGGTGGCAAATAAAATTATTACTAGCCTATAGTTGCATAACCGGAAAGTGTCTGAAGCAATTCAATCTGGCTCTGAAGCTTGTGATATTTTTCTCAATACCACATTAATTCTCCTCATCTGCCCCTTTCTTCCTTCCTAACATTGGTAGTTCCCGCTGTAGACTCAAGCAGCAAGCTGTCTGCTGTCCACAAACTCAGCAGCATTGCTGGGCCTCTGTGGTGTCAGCAGCAGAGTTCAGCCACTGAGCTGCTCCCCAGATCTGTTCTCAGCACAACATTACCCCTGTTGAAGGCCATAGTTTGGATAAGGGCTTGTGATGATCTGATGTTGCCACAGTTTTGTTCCCTGATGCCTCACCTTGATATCTTGGTGTTGTAGGTATGGCTCTAGGCTCTCTTAAATGGAGTGTGTAACATATAAAGATTGGAACTAGCATCCGCATTCTTGTGACTAGCTGGGGAGATGGAAAAGGTCACTGGGCTGGGAATCATGGCCTCAGCATCTAGTTGCACATAGGAGCATGTGTCTTAGAGTCCAGTCCTATGCCTTATATTCTATAACCACCAATTATTACTAAACTTGCCATGTGCAAGTTATTTTAGCCAACTCATAGTTCATGGTAAGGGTTAGATGAGGTGATGCATGTAATGGGCTCAACATAGAGTGGGGCATGTGATAAACTCTCAGTACATATTAGTTATATGTAAAACTCATTGGAATTCCAGCTCTGATATTTATTAGCTGACCACAGACAGGCTAATTCCCCTCATTCATCTTCAATTCCTTTACCTATAAAATAGGGGCAATCATGCCAACAAGAAGGACTCTTGTGACGAGTAGAATGGGGTGAAGCACATGAGTGCCCTTTGTCGTGCTTCTGTGGTCTGTATCGGTGGTCTACTCAATAAGAGGTTAGTGACCTCTACCCAAGTTCTACTCCTTCTAGGAATATACCCTAAGAAGCCTGAAACACCATTCAGAAAGAATATATGTACCCCCATGTTCATAGCAGCACTATTTACAATAACTAAGTTCTGGAAACAGCCCAAGTATCCATCAGTAGGTGAATGGATAAAAAAGTTGTGGTACATATACACAATGGAATACTATGCAGCTGTAAGAAAGAAAGATCTCTTATCCTTTGAGATGACATGAAGGGACCTGGAAAGTATTATCCTAAGTGAAACAAGCCAAGCAGAGAAAGACAAATATCACTTGATCTCACTTATTTGTAGAATATAATGAACATAACAGTCTGAGGAACAGGGTAGACCCAGAGACATGAAAGTAGGGTACAGTCTGACAACCCTCAGAAGAGGGGGTGGGGGGGAGATAAACCACAGAACTTATATGCATGTATGCATAACCGATGGACACGGACAACAAAGCTGAGGACAGGGTAGGGGGGATGGGGAGGAGGGTGTCAATGGGTGAAAAAGGAGAAACATCTGTAACAAAAATAAATTAATAAAAAATATATAAATAAATAAAAATGAAAATAAAATAAAGGTCTCCTTGTCTATGGAGATAATTATCATCTGGGGGTATTTTGGAATCTGGGCAGAAGTATGGGTGAAGCTACATGAACAAGGAGGGAATACTGTTGACATCAAATCCCCATACAAGAGCTGGGACGAGGACGTTGTGGATGGTTCCAGGTCTCTTCTAGCACATCTTTAAAGCCAGAGAAGTAGGAAAGTCATCAGGTTTGGAGAGATTCTAGATTTCCAAATCAAACAAGTTTTTGGTAAAATGATAATAATTACTAACACTATTGAGCACCCACTATGAGTCTGGCACCCTACTGAGTGCTTTGCATGGAGTTTCATTTAATCTACACAGTGACTCTCAGACATGGATGCTATTTGTCCTTGAATTCTGCAGAGTAAAAAAAAAGGAGGCTTAGAAATGTTAAATAGTTTGCACAAGATTGTATATCTAGCCTGTAGTGAAGGAAAGATTGGAACCCAAGCAGTCTGATGCCAGAGCTTTTCTCTATACTGTAGGTTGGGGCCTGCCTGTCCAGCTACACACAGTCCTCAGCCCCAGCATCCTTTCCTTCTTCCCTCGTAGCTGAAGTCCGCTGGTTGCCATTCATCAGCTCCATGTTCATCCACAGCACATTTCTGACCTTAGGGAATGTGGGTTGATGTCTCTACCTCCAGAATTGTTCCCATATTCTGATAACTTGATTACTGCCTTGCTCCTGTGGTTTAATAGCCTGAATATGCCATTTAGACCCCCTTCTTCTTTCTAGTCTTAATAACCAGTCTATCAACCCGCATCCATATTGTCACATATAGCAAGATTTCCTTTTTCATTTAAGGCTAACCTTGAGGACACTGTGCTAAATGTAATAAGCCAGTCACAAAAGGACAAACACAACATGATTTAACTTATATAAGGTATGAAAAATAGTCAAACTCGTAGAAGTAAGACTAGAATGGTGGTTTCCAGGATCTGGGAGGAGGAAATGGGGAGTTTCTGTACAACATGTCTAAAATTTCAATTTTGCAAGATCAGTTCTAGAGGTCTGCTGGACAACATTGTGCCTATAGATAGCAATACTGCATTGTACCTTTAAAAAGCTGTCAAGAGGGTAACTCTTATGTTAAGTATTTTTACTACAATAAAAAAAAAATAAAGAATGAAAATTGGGAAGAAAGAAACCCAAAGATTGACCCCAATATAAGGATTTTTAAAAGTCTCTATACTTCTGAATTCCTTTCTGTATTTTTCAGTTCTCATCCCCAAGGGGTACAGAACATGCTTGATTCTGTGCCTGAAGCTAGAACCTGGAAGCCTGGTTGGTAGCCTCGAGCTCACTGCATTCTTGGATATCATGTACATTTATTTTTTTTTACTGTTTTTTTTGTTTGTTTGTTTGTCTATTTTGTTTTAAAAAGTGCATGACATAGCAAATACAATAAAAAAGGGAATAAAGTTTGAAGAAGAAAACAAAATTTCCTTCAATCTTGATCATGCAATGACTACTATTTAGTCATATCTTTTATATTCTTTTCTCATTTTGCCCCCTCTTTTGATATATGTTTAGACACATTCATAATTTTACATAAACAGAGTCATTCTATCCATGACATTTACATATCTTTTTGCACTCAACATTATTCTATGAACGTCGTTGACACTAATACATATGGATAATAACAATCTTAAAATTAAAAGCTAAACGATAAATTCTTATACCTGCTACAACATGAATGAACCTTGAATACAATATGCTAACTGAAATAAGCCAGTCACAGAAGGACAAATATTGTATGATTATACTTCTGTGAAGCACCCATAGTACTTAAATTCACAGAGACATGTAAAACTAAAAGCATCAAATGAACAAACAAGAAAACAAACAAAAACTCATAGACCCAGGCAAGAGTGTGGTGGTTACCAGAGGGAAGGGAAAGTGGGGGCTATAAAAGGATAAAGGGGATAAAATATATGGTGATGGAAGATTTGACTTTGGGTGGTGGGCACACCATGTGATATACAGATGATGTAACAGAAATGTACACTTGAAACCTATATGAACTTATTAACCAATGTCACCCCAATAAATTCAATTTTTAAAAAAAATATAGAATGATGGTTACCAGCGGCTGGGAGGAGAGGGGAACATGGAGCTACTGTTCAGTGGGGTTTCAATTTGGAAAGATGAAAAAGTTTTGGAGTTTAGTCATGGGTATCGCTTCACAAGAAATTTCCATACTCATGTCATCATCTCCAAACTCCACAGTTTGAGAAGGATACTTTGCCCTTCTGCATTCACCGCATGGATACAAACTTGGGGTGGCCCCTAATTTTTCAAGATAGTTCTAAAATCCCCACTTTGGAGACAAATTGTAACTTGGTGGACAACTTCTCTGCACAGTCAATCGTCTCTACTACAGACTTAGGATGGAACAGTGGGGTCCTAATGCAGGATTCAATCTAATTTCATAGTGTTTGTTGAGAGTGTATTCTGTGTAAGACTGAGTGATGCATCAGGAAACGCAGAAAATTGTTGAAAATCACCACCTCGCAGTGTGAAGGAAACCTAAGGATGGTTTCGCCCAGTTCTTTTGTTTGGAAAGGGAATAAACTGAGGCTCAGAGAGGGAAATTGATTCACCAAACCATGCAGGTGATCAGCAGCAGAAACAAGGTGAGAATCTAATTCTTATCTGTCTGTTAACAAAAACCACAATAATCACCCCCAAACCTTATGATCCAAACCAAGATGCCTACCTGTTACTGCAGCCCAGTCCTGTGTGTTCTGACTGGTGGTTCTGGTCACTTCTGGGGAGTTCTCAGCCTGAACTTCCTACTGGCTATTCCTGCCACAATGATTAGGCTGTTTTGTTCTCCATCCTCTGAGACTTCCTGTCCCTTTCTCAGGGTAATATTTATGATTACATAAGATATGAGTCTCGCTGCACTTATACACAGTTGATACATAAAAAGTACCTCTGCTTCCTCTTCCTAAATTTCAAGGTCTGGAAAATGACACAAATTGGAAGTAACACGCAAAAAAACTTGTGAGCACCAGTGAGTTGCACAGCGCCATTTAGAATTCATTTTCTCCATTCCTATAGGTAATTCAACTTATTCCCTTTAGCCTGAATTTTCTCGCCTACTAGATGGGATGGATAATAATTACATTATATGGCTGTTGGGAAAATGAAAAAGAAAGGATATGAAGACCTTATGAAAAGTAGGCACTCAGCTTGATCATAATAGTGATGTTAATTTTGAATTGGGGAGAATTTATTTTTCCCATTTCCCAAGCTTTTGGCAAACTGAAAGCAACCTGTGGGAACGCACCACCTAACTGATACTCCTTTTGGTTGCCTCTTCACGCTCTGCCTCTGGCTTCCTATATTCCTAACTTCATACTCAGTGAAGTCCGGGAACATATTGGGAAGGATGTCAGTGGATTGGAATCGGAGGCAGAGCTCATATCCTGGAAGTATGTGCTGCTGAGGGGGCATTGTTGCTACTTTCACATTTCTTTTAAGGCTGCTTGCCCTTGCTCAGAAGGGGGGTGTGGTGAAGGTGGTTGTAGCATGACATGCTCCATGCTTTCTTAATTTCTTGAAGGCTGGCAAGACGGGTCCCTGAGAGAGGAGCAAATCTAAACCAGGGGGATTTAAAAAACTCATAAAATGCTTGGAGCAAATTTTAACCCCATCTTTTTAGTCTCCAAAGGAGGTGATATTGCTGAACGGACCTACCACAGATCACGCGTCTAGTCAGTGGGAGAAACAGAACTAGGATCCGAGTCCCTTGGCAGCTGAGTCCAGGCTTACACCACAGCAACAGTCTCTCATTGTGTCATCTCCATCCCCACGACCAATATTGTCTTAATTTAAGAACCTCATGGTCCAGACCTTCCTCTGGGTCTGTGATCTGTTTTGAACAAACTGTCAAAGAAGAATCTTAGTCATTTGGGCTTCTCTCACCCCTCTTCTGAGTCTGAGAAGGAATGTGTGGAAAAGTCAGTTCAATATCAGGTCAGTTTCCTCATATATAAAATCATGATAAGAAGTTCTTCAGAATTTTTGTGAGGAGTAAGACATATACAAAGTCATATATGTGAGTCCTATATAAAGTGCCCAACGTAGAGTCTGACATATATTGACATTCAAAAAAGAAAAATTCGTGTTCCTTGTCCAATATCTTCTTCCACCCTCTTTATAGAAAAAGATACTTTATCTCTAGATTGATCTTTGGTCTCTATGTAATTTTTCTACATTTACTCTAAACCCATTCATTGATGGAAATATCTTCAGCCCTTTCAAATAGTCCTGATGCTCTAGACTGGCAAATGACGCATGGTGCTAAAATTGCTTCAAAGGCTCAATCTAAGAATTTCCCAATTTCCCACCCTCCCACCCCAAGCTGGTAAAAGTGGAAGTGCGTCTCAGAACTCTAATGAACTTGAATAAAGGTGACTGAGGTTTTTTTCTTTTCCAGAAATAGGTAAGACAGGGTACAGTCACTATGAAAAACAGTATGGAGAGTCCTCAAAAAATTAAAAATGAAAATGCCTTATGACCCAGTGATTCCATTTCTAGGTATAGACCCAAAGATACCCAAAACACTAATTTAAAATAATATATTCACCCCTATGTCCATTGCAGTGTTATTGACAATAGCCAAGATAGGCAAGCAATGCAAGTGCCCATCAATAGATGACTAGATAAAAAGTTGTGGTACATCTATACAGTGGAATATGACTCGATCATGCTGTCCTTTATGTAAACATGTCTTACTCTTTGTGGTCTGAAAGGAAGAATAAGATTCTAGGGAATTTATACACATGTTGAGCAGATACAATTTATATATTAATAGGACACCTCCTTTCAAAAAACCAGCAGTTGACACATTTGGACCTCATTATGCAATTATAAAATTTTTTTTCTAGAAATTTTAATACAATTTTCATGAGATGCGGCAAAACTTTGCCACCTAGATTACCAGTTCTATCTTCTACATTCTCAATCTTCTTGAAAAACTATTAACTTTAACATATTATATATACTTAAACTTAAAACATTGCTTCTTGCTTTTAAAATATGAGACATGTTATCAAACATATGACAATGGTTTTTCTCTATTGATTTTACCTTCTAATTTGAATGCTATGAAGAACATAACTGTTGATCTTTGTATCTATACATTTTAAATAATTTAAAAATGGTTCTGTTAACAAAAAATTTTCATTGATTTCTTGTTTAACATTGGTACTACTCACATAATTTATAGTACTTGTCTGGATGTGAGTCTATTTTTATTAAGGCATTAGTTATTACAATCCAATTGAGTTTAACTCGATGTTGACATTTACATAGCATCAAATGTTTAGTGTGAGTACTGACCATTTTTCTGATTTAGAAGACACGTGAGGAATTTTAGGAAGCCTCAATCAATTCACTTTACAAACCTTAGTAATAGAATCATTGATTTCCCCAGACACAAAAATATCGACAGGCTCGTATGGTTCTTTATTCTGTGATAAACTTGGGGACAGGACAGATAACTGTCTTTACAATTGAATTTGACAAAGCAATCTGTTCCAAGAATTTGCCATAATAAGGAGAGTCAAGTAAATTTTGCACATTTTTTTCCTAAATAAAGTGCTATTAACACTATTATAAACTTCTATTGTTAATACCTGTTAAAAAATAGCTTAATACAAAAGGATTTCTTAAAACGGGCCTGATACCAGGGTACATCTCTTTGTTTCTTTATCTTCACCAGATCACTGTCCACTTCCCTTAACTAAAACGACATTGTTCCTTTTAGTGCACTTTGCTTTTTCCTTTCTCCTCTGAGAGTTCCCGATATTTATTATTCTAGATTTTTATAAACTCTTAGAAGTCTCTAGAAATCAGTAGGACTTCATTAAATTTTAAAAACTTTATAATAAAGTTAATTTTCCTCTACAGGAAGGTAAAAATGCCTTTTCTCTTCCTTGCTGTTTATTCCACTGGGGATCACTCTTATACCACGACAGAGAAAAACATGAGTAGATTATAGGTTTTGTTTCTTTAATTCTTTGCAGCTCTGCTCACTCTCCACAGCCCAGGAGAGCTCCCGTTAACCACACATCTTCACAGAAGATGACAGATCATCCTGGCGACATGAAGTGGGGTCTCCCTTCACGTGACAGAGGACCTGTTAAGTTGAAGTGGAAATTCTGGAAACACGCACATACAATAAAGTTATACATCTGATAGTTCTACGTTTTCCTATGTGCAGTGAGCAATTGGGAAGCCAACATCTAGTTCATGGCTAAAGAAGCTACCTGGGCTGATGTGATTGCTGTAGACACAAGAAGCCAAAGTGAGACCAGCAGAACCAAAAGACGTAAAAAATACAGACATATAACCTCTCCACCATGTAAGGAGACAGCAAGAAGTCGGTGACTCTGAAAAGGGCCTCCCTCTGCCCCATCCCTGTAAAAAATATGAACACAGTATTGTTGTTTATGTAAGATTAGATTTCATTTGTAATGACATAAATTTTATAAATTGCATATGTTTGAAAATAAATAAAGATAAAAAATACAGACACAGATATACATACAATCCCCTTACTAAAATATATGACAAAAATAATACTGCTGTAAAAGTGTCTGTGTGATTATCCACACAGCTGGTAAGAGTACAAGCTAGAAATTGAATCCTATTCTTCATACTCCAAGCTCATTGCAATTTTCACACATGAAAGAAAACTGAGGTGTCCCTTAGTCCAAGCACAGGCAATTTGCTAACTAAATCTGTGGTCTCCCCAACAATTGTATTTGAAGATAATTAATTACCTACACCTGTGATCTACTTACGTCCAGAGTCACCTCGAAATATTTTGACGCAGTTATAGGTAAAAGCATTTGTGAGACCCTGAGAATCCAAACTGGTATAATGCTATCACTCTTACCTTTGAGAGCTAACCTATTTTTGCATTACTGATATATGTTCCCTTATTAGCTAACCCTCCTTCCCTGAGATACTAATAGTTCTGTGGAACATTATCAATCAATGGAAGAGAACCAGTGATATGGATTCTTATATGCAACACACCACGTAAGAAACAATGCTGGCCTTGGACTTAGGAGCTCTGAGTCTGACTCATAACTCCAGGCAGCCCATTTCTCTATCTGTTTAATGCTAGGGATGAACAAAACCAGACTCTCTCAGGCCATTCCAACTATAACATTAAATAATGGTGTGTCCCAAAGTGTCAGAAAAGATATATGAGGTAATATTAGCAAAGATCATTTCAAACCTTGCTCTGTTAGGAAATCTTCAGGTTTATTTTCTCATTTGCACAAACTATGTTTATTCTTTCTAGAAATGCCTGTTAGTTTATCAATTAGAGATTGCATTTAATTCTATGCCACAGATTCCAGAACACCAAAATTTAGGAAATTAGGGTTACCCAAGAAGTCTGGGGAGACTGTCTGGAACTAATGAAGAAGATTCATCAGTGTTTTGAGCTCCTCTACCTTTCTGTTCAGCTATCCTTGTGGGTGTCCATCCTCATGGGAGCTGTATGGTAGCAAGTCAAGTGCTTCCCCATCAGCTTTCCATTCGCCTTCCTGTAGTAAGAAGAAGAAAGATATGAAGAGGACGAGTAATACCAAAATAAGAAATTGACACATTCCCAAAAATCTCCCAGCAAAATTCCTTTTAGGACTCATTGGCCAGAGCCACGTCCCATAGCCATTTCTATCCTCAAGGAAGACTGGAAAACATCGGCTCTTAGCTGTGCAATGTACTATTGCTGAATTAAGTCATCATCATTCTGGAAGAAAGATAGGGAGGCCAGACGGTGAGGAGGCAAATTATCTGTTTACAATTAATGTTGAATTTGCAAGAAAATTTCTTGGTGAGCTGGGTTCTTTATATACTTCAAGTAGCCTGGTTATGAACTCCTTTGAAGATCTAGCTGCAAATATTTGAAAAATTATGAAATCACACATTTAAGACTTATTAGATTTCTTCCTAAGTATTTTCTTAAACTAGACAGTGAGTGGATATGGAATCATTTTATCACCACTTTGCAAATATTATTAATATACATTATTTGGAAGAATTTTCTATTTCATCTTTAACCCCCGCCCCCCCCCCCCACACACACACACACAGCACCTATATTATATCAATTTAAAAAAAAATTTTCTTAATTGATTTTTTAGAGAGAGAGAGAGGAAGGGAGAGGGAGAGATAGAAATATTGATGAGAGAGAACATTGACTGGCCACCTCCTGCATACCTCCCACCGGGGATTGGGCCCACAATCTGGGCATGTGCCCTAGTTGGGAATTGAACCTGTGACCTCTTGGTGCATGGGTTGATGCTCAACCACTGAGCCACACCAGCCGGGCTATACTATATCATTTTTAATAGCATTTTAAAAACCAAAATTGATTCATCAATGTTTTCTACAATTTTGGCTAGCAATTACTTTTGAGTGTGAACCATTTCTAGAAAATAAATCAAAGCTAAATATTGTGTATTATGACAACTAAGTCAATCTACTGAAGCTGGTGAATGATTATAAACTCTGAACAACAGGATTTGTTTTAACCAATTCACTTTTCCCACCCAGAGTGCTAATTTTCAGTCTCCAATTTGCATACCCAGTAGAAAGTGTCCTTACCAGCTAAAAAACCCCCCTCAGCAAGTACTTAGTGAATTTGCTTTCTGAGATTTCCTTACTGGGCACATATATAAACACATCAACTGTTTTATTTATTTATTCATTTTTGGAAAGCTCCAGTGACATTTACTTTTCCTCTGACATGTGTCAAATCTTAGCATATAATGGGATTAAACACATATGAACCTCTGAATCAATACACATGTGATTTCAGATTCTTAATATTTATTCAATTTTTTAAAGTTATCGTATCACCCAGTCAGTGTGGCTCAGTGATTGAGCATCGACCCATGCACCAAAAGGTTGCCAGTTTGATTCCCGGTCAGGGCACATGCCCAGGTTATGGGCCCAATCCCCATTGGGGGCCATGCAGGAGGTAGCCAATCGATGTTCTCTCTCATCAATGTTTCTATCTCTCTCTAAAATCAATAAAGGCAAAAAAAATTTTAAGTTAGATTATCAATATAAAATGCTGTCTTCATTTTAAATAAAAATTCCTTCATCACTTAATTGATTATCACTACATTAATTCTTATCATTAAATAGTCAACTTAATTTATTGTTACAGGTATTTATTTAAAATGTAATGATTTTGTATTTAAATTACATTTATTTGTGGTTACCTTTAATGTAACAGAGAATACTGCACAAAAACATGCAGTGATGACATTTATTAGTGGGTACTTCCAGTACCCACCTGGCACCATACATAGGTATACAATATTATTGACTATATTTCCTATGCTGAACTGCACATTCTCATGACTATTCTGTAACTACCAATTTGTACTTCTTAATTCCTTCACCTTTACACCCAGCCCCCATTCCCCTGTCCTTGCTGGTATCCATCAGTTTGTTCTTTGCATCTGTCTGTTTCTGTTTTGTTTAATCATTTTTTCTGTTCTTTAGATTCCACATGTAAGTGAAGTCATTGTCTTTCTCTGACTTATTTCACTTAGCATAATACCCTCTAGGTCCATCCATGTTGTTTCAAATGGTAAGATTTCATTCCTTTTTATGGCTAAGTAGTATTTTATTGTGTAAATATACCACCACTATTTTATCTGCCTCATCTATTGATGGGTGGATAAAGTACTCATACAATTCAACAACAAAAAGACAAACAATCTAATTAAAAATGGGCAGAGGACCTGAATAGAGACTTCTCCAAAGAGGGCTTACAGATGGCCAATAGACATATGAGAAGATGTTCAGCATCACTAATCATCAGAGAATTGCAAATTGTTTGCATATCTTGGCTATTGTAAATAACACTTCAATGAACATAGGGGTGCATGTATCTTTTCGAATTAGTGTTTTGGGTGTCTTCAGATATATACTCAGAATTGGAATCACTGGGTCATAAGGCAGCTCTATTTAAAATTTTTTTTAGGAAATCCATACTGTTTTACGTGGTAGCTGCACCAATCTGCATTCCTACCAACAGCGCATGAGGGTTCCCTTTTCTCCACATCCTTGCCAACATTTGTTGTTAGTTGATTTATTTATTTATTTTCATTTATCTTTATTGGTGAATATATTACAGACGTCCCCCTTTTTCTCCCCCCATTTACCCCCTCCTCCCCAAACCATCCCCCTCCTGCCTTCCCAACACTATTGTCTGTGTCCATTGGTTATGCATATATGCATATAAGTTCTTTGGTTTCTCTCTTCCCACCCTCCCTCTCCCCTTTCCCTTTGAAGTTCATCAGTCTAACAGCCAATTTATACTTCTTAATTTCTTCATCTTTTTCACTCATCCCCCCCAGTCTCCTCATACCTGGCAACGCAACAAAATGTTCTCTGTATCTACGAGTCTGTTTCTGTTCTGCTTGCTCATTTTGTTTGTAGATTCAGTTGTTGATAGATATGTATTTATTGCCATTTTATTGTTCATATTTTTGTTCTTCTCCTTCAAGAAGACCCTTCCACATTTCATATAATACTGGTTTGGTGCTGATGAACTCCTTTAGCTTTTTCTTGTCTGGGAAACTCTTTATATGTTAATCAATTCTAAATGATAGCTTTGCAGGATAGATTATTCTTGGTTATAGGTGGTTGCTTTCCATCATTTTGAATCTCTTGCCACTCCTTTCTAGCCTGCAAAGTTTCTATTGAGAAATCAGCTGACAGACTTACGGGAGCTCTTTTGTAGGTAACAAAATGCTTTTCTCTTGATGCTTTTAAGATTCTTTCTTTGTCATTAACCTTTGGTATTTTGATGATGATGTGTCTTGATGGTGGGTTCATCTTGTTTGGTTGGGACTCTCTGTGCTTCCTGGACTTGTGTGTCTGTTTCCTTCACCAAGTTAGGGAAGATTTCTGTCATTATTTTTTCAAATGGTTTTCAATTTCTTGCTCTCTTTTCTCCTTCAGGCATGCTTGAAATTGTCCCAGAGACTCCTTTCACTATCCTCATTTTTTTTTGGAGGCGGGGGGATTCTTTTTTCTTTTTGCTGTACTGATTGGGTATTTGGGTTCCTTACATTCCAAATCAACGGTTTGCTTCTTGGCTTTACCTACTCTACTATTGATTCCCTGTAATTATTCTTTATTTCAGTTAGTGCATTCTTCATTTCTGACTGGTCCTTTTTTATGTTGTTGGTGTTTTCACTAAGTTCCTTGAGCATCCTTATAATCAATGTTTTGAACTCTGCATCTGATTGATTGCTTATCTCCATTTTTGTTTAGTTCTTTTCCTGGAGTTTTGTTTTTTTTCTCTTATTTAGAACTTGTTTATTTGTTTACTCATTTTGGCTGCTTCCCTGTGATTGTTTCTATGTATTAGGTAGAGTTGCTATGTCTCTTAGGCTTGGTAGGGTGGCCTATTATTGTTGGTGTCCTGTAGGGTCCAGTGGCACAGCCTTCCTGATCGGCCCAGTTGGGCCCTCAAGGTGTACCCCTTGTATGAACTGTACACCCTTCTGTTGTAATTGAGTCTTGATTGCTGTTGGTACATCAATGGGAAGGATTTACTCAGGCTGATCAGCTGCAAGGACTGACTGTGCCCACTGACCATTGGCCTCTTACTGCCTTGGAGGATCAGAGCAAGACTTACTTCATCAGGGCCCTGGTACCCACTGTGTTGACTCCTTGAGTGTGTCACTTGTGGAGTGTTTGGGTGGTGGTGTTTTGAAGAAGTCTGAAGCTGTCCACGAGGTGTGCTGGCTCTGGGGCAAAGTCAGCCACTGCCTGTGTCCTACCCAGGGCCACCGGCATAAGCTACAAAGTGATCTGCAGATGGCTGCTTCTTATGCTGGGCTTGGAGGTGCCCAGGAAAAACCAAGTTGTGAACCAAGGCTGCCTGCTTCTAGTGCCAGGCCTGGGGCCAGTTAACAAGATGTATAGGGCTCACTGAGACCAGATACTGCTTTTTTGAGAGATTTTAGGAAAATCTGAAGCATGATCCAAGACCAGCCAATCCTATGGTAAAGCCTTTGAAAACAGCTTGGGTGGGCCCAAAATTTGTTGGGGCAGGGCAAACGGTGTGAGTCAGGTTGCTGGAGTCCCAGATATAGCGGCTATCTGCCGCCCCAGGGAACAGCTCACTGAAGGATCAATGGCCTCTGACAGCAAGTCTGTCCAGGAGAAAGATGCCCCTCCAGCTCTCGCCCCAATGCCAAACAACTCAGTTCTTCTCCGAACGTCTCTGGTGCCTTTCAAGTTGCCTCCCCCATGCTGGAGCTCAGAGAAAGCAGGTCTGAGTAAGTCCGTGCACAGGCCCTTTAAGAGCTGCCTGGGGCTCCAGAAGCCTCAGCCTCCCTCAGCCTCTGTCTCCCTCAGCCTCAGTTCCAGCTGCTTTTTACAGCCAAAAGTTTATGGGGACTTCTCTTCCTGGTATTGGAACCCTGATCTGGGTGACTGGTGTGGGACAGGGACCCCTCTATCCTCAGGAAGGACCTTCACAGTGAGGTGTCCTCCTGATTTTTATCCTCCACACATGGGTGTGGGACCAGCCCGTCCGCGCCTCCGCCCCTCCTACCAGCCTCTATGTGGCTTCTTTAATTTCATAGTTGTAGGACTTCCATTCAACTCAACGTCAGGCAGTTCTGAATGATGGTTGTTCTGTAGTTTAGTTGTAATTCTGATGTCGAGTTTACCTACACCGCCATCTTGACCAGAATTCTCTTGATTTATTGATGACAGTCTTTCTGCTAGGTGTGAGGTGATATCTCATTGTGGTTTTAATTTGCATCTCTCTGATGATTAGTGACATTGAACATCTTTTCATATGTCTATTGGTCATCTGTATGTTCTCTTTGGAGAAGTCTATATTCAGGTCCTCTGCCCATTTTTTAATTGCTGAATTGTATGAGTACTTTATAAATTTTGGATATTAATCCCTTATCAGATTTATCATTGGTGAATGCCAAGTCTTCTTTAAGGAGAATCACATGGTGTCATGAAATTTAATAGTTCATTCCTAAAGTGTGAATATATGCAACATGGAGAACCCAAAATAATATAGCCTTTTCTCCTACTCAGATTTTCAAAATCTTTGTGCCTTGTAGTTGAACAAGCGAGACTCACAGAATTCAAAGAAAACAACCCTACCCATTCCCCACAACTGTCTTTTCTGAACATTCTCAATAAATAGTTTCCCTCAGTTTCTTATTTAAAATCTAAGATAAATTACTGACAGCGAGCGAAGAGTTCTCCAGTCCCTTCAGTAATTAAAGTGCACAGTCTCACACAAGAATCAAAACTCAGCTACCATTGACAGTTAGATGTCTTTCTTTCCTCAGTTTGGGTCTGCTTTAGGCAGGACGCCTGTCTGAAATGGGAAGAAGGAAAAGTGTTCTTTTTTTTCTAACTGTGCTTGCTAAGAGAGATTTCTGATTCTTGCTGAGCCAAGGGTAGAAATGAGAAGAGCTGAGAGGCAGAAAATGTTTTCCTTTATTGGTACTTTCCCAACTTGATGTCAGCCCGGCAAGGGTTGGATGTCCTGTGGCCCCATCATGAGAGTCATTGGCTACAGTTCCCTCAGAATTCTAATGCACTTACTCAGCTGGTTGCTCGTGGTTCCTCATTTGTCTCATCCCTGAGCGTCCAGTGAAAATTGCCATCCTCAAGTTCTCCTTGTTTCTTACTTGTGTCCTTTTGGAGCAAGCTCTAAGACCACCCAGCTAGAATCTTTTTCACGTGGCTTCCATGTAGGACCAGCCATCCCAATACCACCCACTCTTCCCACGTAGCTGTAGCAGACAGCCTACAGGCAGACTCTCATGATTCCTGCCTGCTAGCGCACATGTCTTTTGTGATTGCCTCCCTTGGGTGCAGGCAAGACCCAAGGCTTGCTGTGAATCAATAGAATACAGCAAAGGTGACAAGATGTATGTGATGATGTGTATGTGATTACGTGGTTGTGTTGCAGAAGGCTGTAGCAACTGCCTATTTCTCTTCCTTCTGGCTTGGAGGAAGCAGGCAGCTGTGTAGGTAGCAGCTTTTAGGAAGTGAGAGTGTCCTCTAGCCCACAGCTTATGAAGACCTCCAGTAAACACCAGCAAGAAAAACGGGGCCCCTTGTCCCACAACTGGCAGAAATTCAATTATAATAACAGTGTAAGCTTGGAAGTGAATCCTTCTGCCCTGGCTGGTTTGGCACTGAAGTTAGAGCATCGGCCCAGGGACCAAAGAGTCATGGGTTTGATTCTGGGCAAGGATCTCAGTTGCTGTTGGGTTCACCACTGGGTTGCACAGGAGACAACCAATCAATGTGTCTCACTGCCTGTCCCACACTCTATCTGAAGATAAATGAAAAAAAATATTCTGGGTGAGGATAAAAAAACAACAACAAAGAAAATGAATCCTTTCTCAGTCAAGCCTCAGTTGAGACCAAAAACCTGCCAAAACATTCATCATCGTAGCCTGTGTGATCCTGAAATAAAGGATGCAGTGAAGCCAAGCCCAGAGTCCCAACCCATAAACACTAAAATAACAAAGGTGTGCTTTTTAAACCTCTAAGGTTGTGGTAATTTATTACGCAGCAATAGAGAAATACACTGGCCCTCAGAGTCCAAAGCCCCAGCCTTGGCTTCTTTGGGCCCAGTGTGTTAGACTCAAATCTACCATCGTCCCCAAACTGTGAGGATCTATTTACATTAAGATCCCCACATGGCCCGGTTGCAGCCTGTCTCTCTGAGCTTAGAGATGAGGGGGAAATGCCTCCTTCCTTCTCCTACAGAGTGGGGGCAGGGGGGAAGACACACACAAGTCTGTTTTCTTCCCACGGAATTCTCCAGTAAGGCTTTCAAGCCATCTTCCGTTTCTAATGAAATTCTCTTAGTCCCATCTCAGTCTTCACATTTTTTTTTATTTAAAGGCTGGTTGAGAAAACCATGTGGGGTTCTTCTGTAATTTCTTCTTGGGTGAATGGCATTTTATTTTGTAAATCGGGAGTGATGGTCATCTTCTGGGCAAATCAAGAAGAGGGTGGTGGGAGTGGTCCCTCCTGGGGCAGGCAATAAGAGGAAGCATTGTCTGTAGAAACTTTTAAAACAGCCTCAAAACTGCCATCTGCCTCTATCAGCCAAGTGTAAAGCAATTCTAAACAATATCAACCATAAAACCCTCCTCTCTGGAATTCTAATCTAAAAATGGCCTGTTCCTGACTGATCCTTCCCACTGCCCCACCCTTGGCACAACACTGTGTTAGCTATTCTCTTTGGATCTCAGATGAAACTGAGCAGTCTTCTGCCTACTTAAGTCCTGTTATGTCCATCTGGACAGCCTGGCCATCACAAATCCATGATGATTGCAAAAATGAATGGAGCTTCTTTGATTTGCATAGTGTTCTACCTAAACACTCGTGTGTGTGTGTGTGTGTGTGTGTGTGTGTATACAAACAACTGTAAGAAAGCAGATGGAACATTTGGTATTATCTAAGGTACAAAGAATTAAGATGCAACATTTCTACCATATATTGTTTTTCTTTTTGTTTGATCTAGCAGGAGTGGCACCGGAAAGACACTTGGGTAGGCCTGTGATGGGACAGAGAGGAGGGGGTTGGGCTCTTTGGAGAAGATAAAGGAGTCAAGCTGCAGAAGGGTAAAATAAGCAATAATTCACTTAAGTTGTCATGAGAAGAACATATATGAGGAAAAATGAGCATTTTTTATTTTGGAATATGAAGAAACTTGACTTCATTGACATATTTCTGGATGTTAATTATTCCAAAATTTATTTCACTAAAAGCTCCTGTGGAACTTGGCATGGATTTAAAGATCGTATGGAATGAGTACATCTAGTCAGAAGCATTTTTCAAAAGAAATGCTGACCCCCCCACCCCCCCCCCCACCTTGCCTCTGGTGCACATTAAAAAGCCAACACAAGACTGACTCCAAGTATTTTCCAACTAATAAAAAAGAAGAGATCTTTGAATGAAAGGCTCAGCTCAACAGTGACAAGAGGAAGGAGGCTGTGAATAAAGTGATTGCTGCTAGGGCTGTGGGGAAGGGTGTTAGCTCTCTGTTTCTAGGTGGGTTGAACTGTGTGCAGACTGACCACCTGGAACTAAAGAAGCTGTGTATCTTTGCTCCATGAACTCTGCCAGGAGTCCACCAGACATGGCCATCATGGCTGTCAACAGCTTTGTGAAGATCCCAGTCCTCGGGTTCATGCCTTGGCAGTCAGAACCATGGGGTGCAGCCGGGTGGACAAGATTTCAGAATAGCTCTGTGAGCCCCTCCACAAGTGTTTGAAGGATGAAGACCCCTATAGTTGGAAAACAGCAGCAGTCTGAGTGGCAAAACTCCATGCAATCAATGCCCAAATGGTGAAGATCAGGGATTCTGGATTCTCTGTGGGATCTCATTGTAGGGATGGGGGTTTGGTGGATGAACAAAATGTAACCTTGTGATATGCATTCTCGCAACCTGGCCAGCCGAGGATCAAAGTGTGTGTGGACAAATAGGTTTGCCTGGAGGGCAGGAAGACTGCCCCATTTGGAACTGAATGTTTTGTTTGCATGTGAATAGATTAGGTTGGCATGTCAAAGGGTTGGAAGACCGCCCCAAAAGGATAATGTCCCAGGAAGCTCAGGCAAAGATGGATTTGTTATTTTTTTTATCTCCTTTGATGTTTCTTCACTGTAAAAAGTGAGAGACAGGGCTTGACTGCATGGTCAGCAGAAATACCATCTCAAGGAAATAATTACCTAAATCAACATGTAACCTGGGGGACCACTTTGCAAATAAATTGGGCTGCATCCCAAGACCTAGAGCATTGATCTCTTGCGACGCTCCCCTTCACTTGTAGTTCATGGTGTTGCGCCAACCCCCAGCAGACTCTGAGAGATGGCATCTCATAGCAGATTCAGATCCAGTGGTGGTGGCTAATACTGTAGCAGCATTACCTGAAATCAGTGAATCTCACCCAGACAGCTACTTACTTGATCTGAACCCACAGAACATGAATAAGCTGCTGACAGCCCATAATGAGTGCACTAAATGGGGCCAGATTTTCATCCTGGACTGCCTGTTCAATTACAACCCTAAAAATGACGGGGAGGCTCAGAGCACCTGTGAGCATGTAACTCCCTGGCCATCTCATGCCAACTCAGCAGTAAAAGTCCTAGTGAAATTCCTAGAGTTGTTACCCAAGGACTTTGATGGCTATAATACGCTGCCAAAGAAGTTGGCCTCTCCACTTGTCACCTTGCTGCTGTGTGGAGAGCCAGAGGTGCAGTATGTTGCCCTGGGGAACATCAACCTAATTGTCCAGAAAAGTCTGAAATCTTAAAGCTGGAAATCAAAGTCTTCTTTGTGAAGTATAATAACCCCATCTATGTTAAACTAGAGAAGTTGGACATCATAATTTGTTTGGCATCCCAAGCCAATTGCTCAAGTTCTGGCAGAGCTGAAGGAATATGCCACAGAGGCGGATGTTGACTTTGGTCACAAAGCTGTGTGATCCATTACACAGTGTGCCATCAGGTGGAGCAATCTATAGGACGTTGTGTAAGCACATTGCTTGATCTCATCCAGACCAAAGTAAACAATGGGGTCCAAGGCGATTGTTGTCATCAGGGACATCTTCCGCAAGTAACCCAACAAGTACGAAAGCATCATGGTCACTCTGTGTGAGAACTTAGACTTGCTGGGTGAGCCAGATGCTCAAGCAGCTATGATTCAAATTGTGGGAGAAGATGCTGAACAAATTGACAATGCAGAGGAAGGTGGAAGGTTAGGACATGCTATGCCAATCTCTGAAGCTCACTAATGGCATTTGGATCTTGGCTGAGTTATATATCCAGCCAGAAAACCCCAATAATATGCACCCTGGAAAGACCTGGAGAAAGCCCTTCAGACCCCAGATGTCCAAAACAAGCTAGCTGTCAGTAAAGAAGTCTTTGGTTACCTCTTTGGAAGATCTCTCTGCAATGTCTGCCTCATCCAACAGGCATAGTGCCTCTGGAAGCAGGAAGTGCCTCCGACTTCCCCTACGATATACAGAGTTGCTCACAAAACTAGGCAACTTTGTCAGTATCAGTTAATACTTACCTAGCCTATCAGTGCATGTGGTCCTATAACCAGTTGCCAGGAGGGTTGTTTACAAAGCTCATTTCAAGAGGGTCTTCTTTCCTGCTTTTGGAGTTCATGACCTAAGGATATCAGAGTCATGAACACTTGAGACCTTTTTTTAAAGCATTGCTTGTCCCGAACTGCTTGTTGTGAAAGGTAAGGCAAAATGGAACACTTGGCAGCCTGTAAAAAAACTTTAGTTTAGAAAACTTTCTTCAGAGCTACAGTGGACTAAAATATAAATTTTGGCAATATATTTAGGACAGGAGCAAATTGTCTCCTTGAGCAACAGAGATTTATACCCTAAACACTGGGCATTTGTTTGCTATGGTCAAATGTGATCTCCCAGTAGGATGTTGCTCATCATCTGCATTTTGCAAAGTAAAAGGAAAAGCACCTGGGATGGGGGGAATATATCTTATTCCTTTGTTACGTTCGAGGGTTTTGTAGGCTGTTTTGAAGGAGGGGACATGAAAGCCACAGAGGAGAATAAGATTTAGTACTGAATAACTGACGAAGCTGACTCATCAGTAGATTAAGGAAGCCTTTAAACCGTTTAGCTGATAAACTGTTATAATGTGTCAGAGAGATAACCAGAGACGCACAGCCGAATTGTAAAGGAGTATTTTATTCTCGCCGGCGGACTGCGGAGGGCACAGTCTCCCCTCAGATCAGCAGCCACGATTCTTGCTCCTCCGATTTTAAAGACAGAAGCCCCGTTCTCCTATTTCCCCCCTCCCTCCGTGGACCGGTACAATAGTGGGCGTGACAGAGATTACAGAAATTAAAATTAGCATTATTCACCGGGCTCACAAATACCTGCGAATGTCTGCAAATACCAATACTGGCAACTGCAAATGCCTCCCAACACGTGGGCAACTATAATCTTAGGCAAAATTCCTTTACTTCCAGGGATAATTAACCAATTACTGGAAAAATATTGAGGAAGGTCTATTGATGATAAAGATGGAGTTATTTAGTCGCCTTAGCCAAGAGACCTACATAAGAATGGAATCTAATCCCCTTAGCCTTGGGGCCCAGGTCAAAACGTCTCTGACCCCATTTCTTCATTTTAACAGCCAAGTCTGTTTCAGGAGCATACAAGGTGGTAGTATCACCCAGAACTGAAAATTCTTGGTGTTTTCCCCACCACTTCCCTCCCTAGAGTAAGCTAGATGAGCAAGTGTGTGTGAGCACCTGAGTCTACTCAAGCTATACTTTTGCCCAAGCATGTGTGAGCTGGGAAACTTTAGGCTTTCCCATGAAGTGTGCACCTCCCACCACCTTCCCATCAGCAGTCCATGTTCTTTTTATCCATCCTTTCACTGTATATAGTCTTCCATCTCAGCTAGTTAAAAGAAGCATGGTTATCCCAAGTTTGCATATAAAGAAACCATTGTTAAGAAGGATTAGTGACTTGTTGAAGATCATATAATTTGTTGGTAGGAGAACTGTGCTTAGAATTCAGGTATCTCTTGACACTTCTTACCATGTTCTTTCTAGTCGTTATAAAGATAATGAGAATTTTGAAAAGAAGCTCTTGGTATCACCGTCCTAAACATAGTTTGTTAAAAATTTTTTTTTAAGTTTAACTTCTTCATTTGAGATCATTTGACTTACAAAAATTTTCATAAATAGTACACAGAGTTTCTATGTGTGTTTCACCCAGATTCCCCATTGATAACGTCTTACATACCCATTGTATATTTTCAAACAGGAAATTGATATTGATAAGATAATATTAATTTTTTTCTTTATTGATTTTTAGAGAGAAAAGAAGGGAGAGGGAGAGAGAGATAGAAACATAAATGAAAGAGAACATTGATTGGCTGCCTCCTGCAGCCCCCAACAGGGGATTGGACGCAAAACCTGGGCATGTGCCCTGACCGGGAATTGAACCAGCGACTTCTTGGTGCATGGGTCGATGCTCAACCACTAAGCCATGGCAGCTGGGCAAAATAATATTAAGAAAATTACAGACCTTATTAGATGTCACCAGTCTTTATATTACTCTGTGTTTGTTGTTGTTGTTGATTGTACAATACTATGAAATCTTATCACATGTATAGATTTGTACAACTACCACCAAAGTCAGAATACAGAACTGTTCCCTTATAACAAAAAACAAAAAAATCCCTCTTGCTATCTGGCAACCATGGATATGTCCTCCATTAAATTCATGCAACATGTAAAAAAGGAGAAGAAATGCTGAAATAAGGATTGTACTATTAGACATTAAAAGTAGAATATACATTAAATAATATAAATTGTGTGTTACTGGTGCCTAACTAGACTGAGTGTTAAGACCATGAGAGTAGAACAGCAATTATGTCTATATATGAAAATAGTACATGAAAAATGTTGATAAATGCCTGTTGAATATATTTCAAATTAGTTATTTTCAGCCCTGGCCGGGTTGGCTCAGCGGTTAGAGCCTCGGCCTGTGAACCAGAGAGCCCCAGGTTCGGCTCTTGCTGAGGGCACATACCTTTGTTGCAGTTTGTCCCTGGCCCTGGTGGGGGTCAAGTGGGTGGCAACCACTCAATGTGTCTCTCTTACATCGATGTTTCTCTATCTCTCTCTTCCTCCCTCTTTCCCTCCCACTCTATCTGAAGATAAATGCAAAAAAAAAAAAAAAGTTATTTTCAAACATTGGGGGGAAATACAACTAACTCCATAAATGATAATAGGCTAGGCTCTGCATCATACTACTCATACTATACCCCAAAATAAATAACAGCTATACTCCAAAGTAAACAGATAACAGGTGGAATGAACAATCATATGTTAAAAAAATGGAAAAGATATCTGTTTTCTTGTTGTCATTATAGAGTTTAGAAACAATCTCTAAATGTATAAAAAAGTGCTTTTAAGTACTTTTTAATTAACATAAAAACTTGATAAGCTACATAATATTGAAAGGATCTATTCAACAGGAAGATATAACCTTGGTAAACATATATGCACCCAATATAGGAGCACCAAAATATATTAAAAATCTTCTGGAGGACGTCAAAGAAGAAATTGAGAGCAATGCAGTCATAGCAGGGGACTTCAACACCCCGCTGGCATCACTGGATAGATCATCTAGACAAAAAATTAACAAGGAAACACAGACTCTAAATGAAGCACTAGATCAAATAGATTTAATAGATATCTACTGAAAATTACACCCCAAAACTACAGAATTCATATTCTTCTCAACTGCACATGAGACATTTTGAAACATAGACCACATGTTAGGGCACAAACTAAGTCTCTACAAGTTCAAGAAGATTGAAATCATATCAAGCATCTTCGCAGATCACAATGGCATGAAACTAGAAATCAATTGCAACAAGAACGTGCAAAGACATTTGAAAACATGGAGGCTAAATAGCATGTTATTGAACAATGAATGGGTTACCATGGAGATCAAGGAAGAAATTAAAAACTTCCTGGAAACCAATGAAAATGAACAAACAACACAAAATCTATGGGATGCAGCGAAAGCAGTTCTGAAGTTCATAGCACTACAGGCCCACCTCAAGAAATAAGAAAAATTTCTAATTGACTACCTAACCTCACAACATAAAGAACTAGAAAGCAAAAAAGAAAACCCCAGAGCAAGTAGAAGAAAGGAAATAATAAAGATCAGAGCAGAAATAAATGATATGGAGACCAAAAAAACAATTCAAAGGATCAATGAAACAAAGAACTGTTTCTTTGACAAGATAAATAAGATTGATAGACCCTTAGCTAGACTCACCAAGAAACAAAGAGAGAGAACCCAAATACACAAAATCAGAAATGAAAGAGGAAAAATAATAACTGACACCACAGAAGTACAAAGGATTGTTAACAAATGTTATGAACAATTATACTGCAACAAATTGGACAATCTAAGCGAAATGGACACATTTCTAGAAACATATAGTCTCCCAAAACTGAACCAGGAAGAGATAGAAAAGTTGAACAGACCAATAACAAAGAAGGAAATTGAAGAGATAATCAAGACTCTCCCAGCAAACAAAAGTCCAGGCCCTGACGGCTTCATGGGGAATTTTACCGAGCATTCAAAAAAGAACTAACACCCATTCTTCTCAAACTATTCCAAAAATTTCAAGAAGAATGAAGACTTCCAAGCTCATTTTATGAGGCCAGCATAATTCTAATTCCAAAACCAGAAAAAGACACTATAAAGAAAGAAAACTACAGGTCAATATTTCTGATGAACATAGATGCCAAAATCCTGAACAAAATATTAGCAAATCAAATCCAGCAATACATCAAAAAAATTATTTACCATGACCAAGTGGGATTTATCCCAGGGATGTAAGGCTGGTACACAATTTGCAAATCAATAAATGTGATACACCACATAAACAAAATGAAAGATAAAAATCATATGATCGTATCAATAGATGCTGAAAAAGCATTCGATAAAATTCAGCACCCACTTATGATAAAAACGCTCAGCAATGTGGGAATAGAGGGATCATTTCTCGACATAATAAAGGCCATATATGAAAGACCTACAGCCTACATCATACTCAATGGACAAAAACTAAAAGCATTTTCCTTAAGAACAGGAACAAGACAAGGATGCCCACTTTCGCCACTCTTATTGAACATAGTACTGGAAGTCTTAGCCACAGCAATCAGACAGGAAGAAAAATAAAAGGGATCCAAATTGGAAAGGAGGAAGTGAAACTGTCATTATTTGCAGATGACATGATATTATACATAGAAAACCCTAAAGACTCCATCAAAAATCTACTAGACTTAATAAACGAATTTGACAAAGTAGCCAGATACAAAATTAACGTCAAAAAATTGATGGCATTCTTATACACCAATGATGAACTCACAGAAAGAGAAACTAAAAAAAAAAAAAAATCCCATTTACCATTGCAGCAAAAAAATTAAGATACCTAGGAATAAACTTAACCAAAGAAGAAAAAGATCTATTGGCAGGAAACTACAGGACATTGAAAAAAGAGATAAAGGAAGATACAAAAAAGTGGAAGCACATGCCTTGTTCATGGATTGGAAGAATTAACATAATTAAAATGTCCATACTACCCAAAGCAATCTATAGATTCAATGCAATCCCCATCAAAATACCAATGACATACTTCATAGAACTAGAACAAATACTTCAAAAGTTTATATGAAACCAAAAAAGACTCCGAGTAGCCACAGCAATCGTGAAAAAGAAGGACAAAGTAGGTGGCATCACAATATCGCATATCAGGTTATACTACAAAGTTACTTTAATCAAAACAGCCTGCTACTGGCAGAAGAACAGGCACATAGATTAGTGGAATAGAACAGAGAACCAAGAAATGGGCCCAAAACATTATGCTCAATTAACATTTGACAAAGGTAGCAAGAGCATACAATGAAGTAAAGACAGCCTCTTTAATAAATGGTGTTGGGAAAATTGGACAGCTAAATGCAAAAAAATAAAACTAAACCATCAACTTACACCATACACAAGAATAAACTCAAAATGGATACAAGACTTAAATATGACTTGTGAATCCATAAAAATCCTAGAAGAAAATGTAGGCAGCAAAATTTCAGACATCATACACAGCAGAATTTTCTCTGATACATCACCTAAGGAACAGAAATAAAGGAGAAAATGAACACATGGGACTACATCAAACTCAAAAGTTTCTGCACAGCAAAAAAAACAACAACCAAAGGTAACCCACTCTATGGGAGAGTATAATTGCCAATGATACATCAGATAAAGGGTTAATTTCCAATATATAGAGAGTGCTCATCCAGCTTAACAAAAAGGAAAACAAAGAACCCAATTAAAAAATGGGCAGAGGAACTAAATAGACACCCCTCTAAACAGGACATACAAATGGCTAAGAGACATATGAAGAAATGCTCATCATCACTAATCATCAGAGAGATGCAAATTAAAACAACAATGAGGTATTACCTCACACCTGTCAGAATGGCCGCCATCAACAAATCATCAAACAACAAGTGTTGGCGAGGGTGTGGAGAAAAGGGGACTCTAGTACACTGCTGGTGGGAATGCAGACTGGTGCAGCCACTATGGAAAATACTATGGTGTTACCTCAAAAAATTAAAAATTGAATTGCCATTTGACCCAGTAATCCTACTTCTAGGAAAATACGCTAAGAAACTTGAAACACCAATCAGAAAGAATATATGTACCCCCATGTTTGTAGCAGCACTATTTACAATAGCTAAGATCTGGAAACATCCCAAATGTTCATCAGTAGATGAGTGGATAAAAAAGCAGTGGTACATATACACAATGGAGTACTATGCAGCTGTAAGAAAGAAAGATCTCTTATTCTTTGAGACGACATGAAGGGACCTGGAAAGTATTATTCTAAGTGAAACAGGCCAAGCAGGGAAAGACAAGTATCTCATGATCTCACTTATTTATGGAATATAATGAACATAAATAGTCTGAAGAACAGGGTAGTCCCAGAGATGTGGAAGTAGGGTACTGACTGACAATCTGCAGAAGAGAGGGTGTAGGGGAGACAGAAACCACAGAACTTGCATAACCAATGGACATGGATAATTAAGCTGGGGACAGGGTGGGGAGGGAGGAGGAGGAGGGTGTCAATGGGGGAAAAAGGAGAAACATCTGTAACAAAAATAAATTAAAAAAAAAAAACTTGATAAGCAATTTAGAAGGCAAAGCCAAATTATAACAAGAGATAAATATTTGTAACATCTATAACAAGCAAGAGGTAGAAAATCAGGCAGGAAATAATAAATGGGTGAAGGGCATAATCAGCTAACTCAACTAGAAGAAATAGAAATGGCCAGTTGTTGTTACATGAGAAAAGAATTTGAAAGCAAATGATTTGTGCAAATAAGTGAAAAGTGATGTGTCCTAAAATGCAAATAAAGGAGGGTGGGAAGAAAGGCTTTATGGGTACCTTAAGAGGGAACATTTGAGATGTGGTAGATCCTGGGAAAGAGGAAGCTGGGACAAGACATGCAACATTATGCCTTTTGCAAAGTCAACATGAAGAGGGTTGGAGTCCAAGCTCCTAGGGCTATTCTTTCAGTAAGAGTATGTAGTGTCTGTTATGTGATAAGTTGAGGGCTGGTGGTGAAACCCAGGTCTTGCTGTCTACTGTTTGTGTCTAGTTAAAATGCAGAACAGTTATGTCCATGCACAAGTTCACAGTATGACATTGGTATATTTCCTCCAGGTCCAGAGAAATGGCCAAATGAAGAAAGCCCAATGAGAGGGTCTAACATCCGAGTTATACATTCCAGCATCTTTTGTCCTTGCTCCTATCCTAAAATTTCAGGCCCAGAAAATTCCAACTCTGGGTTTCTTCTGTACCTGGCATCCAGAATCTTGTTTAACTGGTTCAGGGATAGTACTAGAAAGGCCTCAATGCTCAGGCTTGGGTCACCTTTCCCCACACAGGAAATGGAATTACCTTCAACATCATCACTGGGAATGTATAGAACCAACATTTTAAAATGACAAAGAGTAATGAGCAAGTCTACTCTTCAAGATGCAACATTTGGCCCAGACATTATGTACAGAACTATAGATCCACACATATAGTTGAGCATTTTCACAAGCACATGGCTTATAGTTTTTGCTTCCACACATACTGAACCACTCAATGTTAGTTATGGAGATTCACCTCTGGTGACAGACATCGCTTCCACCTTGGTATGCTGTTCCATCCTAAATGTCCCTCTTTCTGGCAAAAGGGAATATAGGTTAATCCATAGAGGGAAGAGTAGGGGTATTTAGATCAACACCAAGCATTTAATAAACTTATTTTGAATATGCATGTTGGATTTATTTTAATCCTCACCCGAGGACATTTTTGCATTTATCTTCAGATAGAGTAAGAGGGAGAGAGGGAGGAAGAGAGAGAGAGAGAAACATTGATGTGAGAGAGACACATCGACTGGTTGCCACTCGCACAACCCCAACTGGGGCTGGGGACAAACCACAACCAAGCTTTGTGCCTTTGGCGGGAACTGAACCCAGGACTCTCTGGTCCGCAGGCTGACGCTCAAACGGATGAGCCAAACTGGCCAGGGCGCATGTTGGATTTTTAAGTGGAAACCAGGTAGGCCCTTCTCATTTCATATTCTACCTTGTGTAAATGGGTCTAGAAGACTGGGGTCAGTATTTCCCAGATGCCTTTGGTGCCAGGGTTCTGGATGCAATTTATTCTTTGCAGGAGATATGTACTTAAATAAGATTTGGTAGGAGAAAGAGGGGTATACATCATAATCTGATAATTAGAATTCTCTCTTTGTCTTTGATTTTGGACAGTTTCATTTAAATGTGTCTTGAAGAAAGTTGTTTAGCATTGAGATAATGGGGTGATCTATTATCTTTGTGAACTAGGATGTAAAGGTCTTTCCCCAGGTTTGGAAAGTTCTCAGCTATTACTTTAAATAAACTTTTTGCCTCTTTCTACCCCTCTTCTTCCTCTGGAACTCTAATCATTCTAACATTTGTATGTTTGCTAGTGTCCCATAAGTCATGTACACTTTCTTTGCTCTTTCTCATTAATTTTTCTTTGTTGGTCTGAATGAGTTATTTCAAAGTTTCTATCCTCTAGACTATTGATTCTATCTTTTGTTTTATCTATTCTGCTATAGAGGCTCTCTATTGTGCTTTTTTGGTTGTTGTTGTTCATTTTGTTCATTAAATTCTTCAGCTCCAGAATTCTTGTTTGGATCTTTTCTATGATTTCTATCTCTTTGTTAAACATCTCATTTTGTTCATGAATTGTTTATTTTATTTTATTGAACTATCATTTTATAGTTCATTGAGTTTCCTCAACACGGCTATTTTGGTTTCTTTAGCAGCTAAATCACAAAATTCTGTGTCTTTGAATTAATTACTAGAGGATTATTGTTATCTTTTGGTAACAGCCTGTTTTCTTGATTCTTTATGTTGCTTAGATTTTGTGTTGCTATTTTCACATTTGAATCAGTAGACACTTCCGAAAATCTCTATTTGTCATCTTCTAGTGGGAGATATTTTTTCTCGGCTCCACTTATATCTGATTTTTCTCCAACATTGTATGTATACACCTGCTCCATATTTTTTTACTCCTTGTGGCAAAGATCTTAAACTTATAACAACATCTTCTATGGTTCTTATGACTCACCAAGCTGGTGGCTGGAAACCTCTTTATTTTTTCATTAAGGTGATGCTATAGCTCAAGCTTGTGGTTTCTGCCCTGTCCACAGATCCCACCCTGTTTCTTTCAGGAGACTGTTTACTGAGGCTGGCCCTCACTGCTGCACTCAAGAGCATGCACAGGGAGCCAGCTGCAAGGTGGGGAAGGTATGGGTTTAGCACTTGCTGTGGGGGTACCTGCAGGCATGGGGGAATCTCAAGTGCAGTTCTCCTTGCAGCTTGTGGCAGGGTTTCATGCTGGAGTCCTAAAATCAGTCTGTAAGAAGTGTTCCTTTAACATTCTCTGATATTTTTATCTGCCCATTAACCACTGCACAGCTAGGCGAGACTTTTCTTGGGCCCCTTAGTATATGGTGTTAAATCCCACAGAGGTATTTATGTGTTTTCCTAATAGACTGATATTATGTGTTCAAATATTTCTGACTGCTGAAGAGAAGAAGATATGCTTTTATAAGTTTCTCCAAGCTTATCTGAGCATTTTCCTATAGCCTCTTTCCATCTACTTTTCTGCCTTTTTAGGACTAAGACAACATCATCTTATAATATATATTTCTTGCATTTTCACTTACCTGGTAATATTCTGTATGAAACCTACTAAGAATGACCTTCCATGGTATCTCCTAGGGTCTCATACCTACTTTTTCCAACCAGAAATAACAAGGTATATGTGAATTTTGTCAAAAGTTTTTGATAAGATAGAATGGTGTCACTTTTCCCAAATTCAGGTTTAAGACTAGGCATCAATATTTATGAATGCAAAAATATGTCCCATACACCATTCTAGGCATTTGGCTACATGATCTTTGAACACAAACATGTAGTTGAAGTAGTAATATTAAATATATTCATTTAAAAAATAAGAAAAATAAATTAAGATAAACTTTAAAAGGTTATCCAAGATCATGAAGCTAGTATCTAATGTAGCTACTACAACTTGCTTGTGGATATATTATATTCCAAAGTCCACATTCTGCACAATCACTTCTCCTCAATGTTGTTCATTAAAACACTATGCAGAGAGTCCCTGGTAGCAGCTGCTTAGGAGACATAAATGAGCCCATTGACTGTGGAGTGAGCAGAGTTTTTCCAGTGGAGGGAAATATACATGAAACACAGATGGCAACTACCATGGACTCACACTCTTGTCCATATACGTTTATGTCAACACTCAAGATGAAATTATAGATACAGTACTCCATTTTTTTTAGTGATTTTTATAGATACAGTCATAACTCATAGGATGGAATGATTTGGAAATTTTTATTTCTAAGACAATTTTCAGAAAGAGTACTTACTTTGATTGGCTTTTGTCATGGGAGTTCAGGACTAATGTTATCGTCTCAGATGTCTTGCTAATTGGTACATCAAAGAGCTACCCCAATCACAAACTTAGTTAATATGATTTCCACAAGCACAGGTCATGGAAACAGAAAGATCAGGTGGAAATCTTTTGTTCCAAACTGCTCATTTTCAGTTGGAAAACCTGAGATCTGCAAAGGGAACAGACTATCTCAAGTTCACAAATAAATTAGAGTCAGGACCAAGTAAAATGGGACTCATGGTTCCATGCCTTTCAACTTCATCCCACCATTTATTGACAAGAGTTGGTTGATGGTCGTTCTTACAAGAGTTTTCTGTCTGTGGGTTTATTAATAGGTTGTCCCATTTGATAAAGCATTGATAGAAAGGAGGGCTCTAGAAGCTGTTCGTGGTCCTTGGCACCACTGAATTGATGCTTTGATTATATTATCCTTGATCATCCTCTCACCCTCATATCCACAGAGAGAGAGAGAGACAAGAAATCAAGTTAAATGATTCCAATTTATTGCACAAATACTAGCAATTGATACATCAAGATCACAAGTGCACTAATAATAAATGATAACACACTGTATCATGGGGTAAGGTGATCACAAAGCAAGAAATCAAGACTGGATGAATAGGTAGGTGTTCATCAGGCAATCTTTATGGAGAAGATGACCTTTCAGCTGAAATATTTAGAGAGATAATTTGGAGCAATGAATGAGTTGGAACATGGCAGTTGTATACTCAGTGTGTACTTGAAGTGGGCACATGATAAAAGACAGGCGGGGCAGGACAGCTATCAGAATGGTCTTGAGACAAAAATTATGTTGTGTACATAGAAAATATGCAGTCCACAATGTGGTTAAAATATGAATTGAGTGGGGAAAAGAGTAATATAAAATATTATGCAATTGTAACAATGGACTGGATCTATTTCAAGAGGTCCTGGTAGATTAGGCTCAGTGTTAGGGTATTAATACATATGCCATGGAAGTGTGATCAATACCTATGGATGCTAAAAAATGAAGACACAGCTTAGAAAGTTACACAGTGAAAGGGTATATTTTCATTCTGCTGTTAAATTTTGAAAAACAAAATTACTTCAGAAAAATTAAAATAGAAAACCTGAGATCGTGAGGTTAGACAGTCTTACCAAGTCACTTAATCACTTGTATGATTATGTGATCACTTTCATATTCTGAAAAATTAACATCTAATTGTCCCTTTTTAAATTTTGGCACTCTAAATACATAAGACATAATTAATTATTTTGTTAATGAATTGTGAATAATACCCTCAAACTGATTTTTCAGTACCTCCACAGGACACTTCTACTTAGGCTAAAGATTTGAATTCCTTTCTCCTTCTCTTAATAATACAAACATCAAAGGCAACAAAATTATTTGGCTTCTTTTCTTCACCACTTTGTATTCACAATCTACTCTCTTATTTCTCTCTTTTTTTTTTTTTGCAAGCTTTTTTAAATTTTTATTTATTTATTTTTTATTATATATATATATATTTTTTTTATCCTCACCCTAGGACATTTTTTTATTTTTTATTCAGATAGAGCAGGAGGGAGAGAGAGAGAAAGAGACAGAGGCTACCACCCACATGACCATCCAGGGCCGGGGACAAACTGCAACCGAGGTACGCACCGTTAGCGGGAACCGAACCCTGATCTCTCTGGACCCAGGCCAACGCTCTAACCGCTGAGCCAAACCAGCCAGGGCCTCTCTTATTTCTCATACCATATATACCCCCCACTCCCTGTAAATGCCTCTGCAAATGTTTTATTCAGTTCCTCATCACCATACCCTGTTTTGAATTTCTCTGCACCTTTGCATTTATTTACCACTTGTATTTTCTCTGCCCTTTTTCTGTGCTTTACCTGGAGTTGATTCGTCACAACAAACTTTTCTCTTGCCCAAGCCTGCAGATACTGTCTCTGATGGTTACCTTTCTCTAATTGCTCTCCACTTTCTGTCCACTTTGGGCTGTCTACTGTTTCATAATGCACTCTTCTGAATAATTCTTACATCTTCCACCCTAGGTTTTTCCCCACTCCACAGTCCCTCTTGTTATAGGCAAGTGAAGGTTAACTTGGCTTCACTTTTATCTCGAAATAATTCTCTTAGAGGGTTTCACTGAATAATGAGCTCTCTTATAATGACACAAATCTCCATCACCGCATTTCTTCTCTGCAGAACTCTGCCGAGAAGCCCTCGGGCCCTCTCAAGTTGCATTTCTTTTGGTCTCCTATACATGACCATCTAAAACCGAGTCTGCTTTAGGTCTGGCTGTATTCCTCCCCATTAATTCTTATTCCTGACTCCCCATCATTTCCCTCAACATTTCCAGGTGTTGTCCTTTGATCTTAGACTCAAATACTTAACATGTTACTCGACCAGTTGCTTGTCTAAATTTATCCTTTTATTCAGCTTGTTAACAAAAAGACCAACTAGTCTTTCTCTCCATGTTTTAGATATGACCATTTCTCTCCATGTTCACTGACTTCATTTTAGCTAAGGTTTTCATTCATTTATTCTTCTTTTATTTTAAATTTCTCCTTAAATGACCTTTCCTCTTATGGTTTCCCTCTCACTAGACACTAAGTAACTTAAACTCCCCTCTGCCCACTCATCCATCTACAAATATCACGTCCGTGAATGCACTGATTATTCGACAATATACATATTTTTTGTGTGTGGTTTTTTTTTGTTTTGTTTTTTTTGGTACATGCCCCTAGCGGAAACCAAACCCAGGACTCTCTGATCTGCAGGCTGATGCTCCAACCGCTGAGCCAAACCAGCCAGGACAATACACAGATCTTAATGAGGCTTTGAATTTTTGAAAATAAAAATCACGTATTATCATGGATAGAATGTAAAATATTTACATTTAGAAACTTACATATAGTGTAAGTTGTGTGTGTGTGTATTTGGTTTGAAAAAGTCATTATCTTGAGAGAGGAGCAGTCTTGGCTAGAAAATCTTAAAGAATGAGATGGGATTTAAGATAGGCATTAAAGAAAGAAGAAATTCAAGCAAGTTCAAGCCAGGGTGCTGATGTGAGGTGGTTAAGCACAAAGCATATTAAAGAGAAAGTTGAAATGGGACCAGAGAGTGAGGCTTTTGAAGTTAAGATAAAACAAACTTAAATTGTATATCATTGGAGATTACTAAAATATTGAGATTGCATATATATATATATATATATATATATATATATATATATAAATTAGATAATTTATATAATAATCTCTTTTAGAACACTTTTAATTTATAGCACATGTATGTATGTGCATGTGTTTCTACAACAGACCTTTAGTGCTGGCAGGTAAATTATGCCTAATCTTAATTTTATAGATGAGGAAACCCATATTAAGTAAATGGTTAAACAGTTTGCCACAACTCACTCAACTAGTAAGCAATCAGCCTGGGATTCCAGTGCAGAATCCTTACATTTTAAAAGATCATTGATCCTTCTAATATATTATGTTGTTTTCTCCATATCATAAGATCAAACATAAACAGGAAGCATCCATTGCTAATCCTGACATGAATCCACCAATATGTTCAATACTTGCTTGCAGAATCTCTAATCAAATCTCTACGTGACTATACACCTAACTCAATTTTTAATATCTATCAATTCAGTCTTCTTATTGCCTCCAAATTCACTTTAGAATCATTTCTTTCTCCCTGTCTACTCTGCCTCTGGGATATCCTCCCTGCATCTATACCCATCTGCTCCATAAATATTCACTGAGCATCCCCTGTGGGTGAAATACTGGGATACACAATGTGAAAGATACAAATACTAATCAGTTCTCAAAATGTTTGCTGACTGGTGCTTACAATCTACTGGGAGATGTGTATCGCGTCCATCATGTCTGTGGATCTTAAAAGGGGATGAAAACCAAATATCAAACCATTCAAGTTTAACTCAGCTCTCTACCAGCCTTCCTCTTGTTTTTCCTGTTTGCACAGTTAGAGGCACACAGTAAATGCTTACTGCACATTGATTTCCCAGGAGAAATGGGTGTGACATATCAATAGGAAATGAGAAAAATGGGAGTCGATTAAATCTACAAATCGGGCAGGGAGGGGGTGGTACTTAGTTGTACAGAAACAAAATATTATCATCTGGAGAATAGATCACAAGGTAAAACTGGCAGATCATAAAGAGGACTGAAATTTTGCCAGTAGCCCTTTAAACAAAGATCTGGCTTTCCATACCCTTTGCTATGAATGAGAATATTCTGAGCATGATTCTTATAACTCAGTGGGAGAAGATGTCTCCACTCTCTCTTCCAGCTCACTGTAAATTGGTGAATATACATTTAATTCTTCATAAAGACGATCTTCTGGAATCTGGTGAGGAAAAAAAGTATTCAACATCAATCACCAAGAATTTTCCACCACTAGAGGGTTTGTTCGAAAGATGTATATCATTTCACATTCGCTCCCATTAGACTCTAATTATTCCCTCCATCTCCAACAAACCATGCCAGACTGGCTGACCAAGTAGGCCCAAAATAAATTGTGTTGGTCAATGACAAGCTGGTGAGTGTGTCTGAACGTTGGTATACCTGCTGTCTTGTTTGTCTTTGGAGGAAAGTGATCAAAACAAGGTAGCCACACTTGAATGCTTCAGGCAAGTGGACAGATGGAGAGAGTGTGTTTCACTTGAAAGTTCTAAGTAAGTATGTGCATCAAATGTTGGCAATTTTTTTTTCATACGTCAAAGGTGCAATGGGTGAGCAAGGCAAGTGAAAATGCAGGATACAGTTGTGAATTAAGGAGGAAAGAAGTGGGAAAGAGCAAGTGGGAAGGTAATAGCCAAGGTCAAAAAGAGAGAAAGGGAACAAATACATGGGAGCTCTTCTGGGACAGAAAATAAGCCAGGTGTCTGAGCGTTTCCAGCACATGCTACCTGCTCATTCATCTCATGCCCAACACATTTCATAGCATCTGCGTTTTCTAAAATGATGAAGGTTCTGCTATCCTAACCCTTAGCCACAGAGATACATTGCTGAGTGGAAAATCTGACTTGAAATATGAGATTTGGAAACCAAAACACTGAAACTTGGAGAAATACTTTTCTGGAAGAAATGTTCCAGGAACTCTAGGCCATATGTTTAAGTGAGTAAGCTCAAATTCTTTAGCCTGTCATTCAAGATTTAGTATCAGGCCTCTGCCTACCTGATCTTTTTTGAAGAATTCTCCAACTCTGTAGACTGTGACTAACACAGCAACCCCAAACCCCAGGATGGTGAGAAACAGGATCATGGCCACAATTTTCTGTTGAACAACAACCAAAAAAGACAAGTGGAGTCACAAAGGTAGGTGTCCCCGGGGTGCATTCCCTTACAGCAGTCCCCTGTTTTCATCACTCCCCACATGATTAGACCCTATAAAGTGACACGCACACACACAGGAGATGGTTACTCAAGGCAGATGACTCCAACCATGCAGAATTGAGCTGGGCATGGGAGGAAGAGGTCATCAGCATCTCCATGCATGAATCTACAGAATACCGCATTATGTAATAGAGGTTGCAAAAAGGGGGGGGGGGGATTGGAAAAGGAAATGAGGACTTCTTACTTAGATCAGGACCTGAGAAATACATACAGTGGAAAAAAACACCGCAAAGCAGAAGTCATCCTGGTGAACTTTCTGGCAAGGGTTGATATAAGCCAAGCTGATCTGTAGGTTGTTGACCAGGATAAAGATTCCTATTCCTGCAGCTATGCTGCTGACCAGGTTCGCTCCCAGGCTTCCTTGTATCTGATAATAAAAAATATTTAGACCTGTTCTTGCACTTGACAGTACATTCAAGTAGCCGATCAGCACTTCAGGGCTAGATGTATCCAGTAAACTCTGCACTTATACAAGATACAGATTAAAAAGAGAGATCTGAACATGTATTTGTTTAATAAGGACCTTTAACTTTCTTGCTAGGACCACGTTCAGGAAAACCCACATGGGCACACAGAGCCTCTCCTTAAATAGTTTCCTTAATTGGAAACAAATAATTTATTAGATCCTATAGCTATACTTACAAGGATAAGGCTAGTGTGGGGATATTTTCTAAACAAGAGTCAAGGTAATTACACTTTATTGTTTTTAAATGACACAATTGATATTTTAATGAGTATATCCAATACAAAATAGGCTGGAAAATCATCACAAATCCACATTTTCTCATAACATAAGAGATGATGACATGTCACCTCAAGACTCTTAAAATTCAACTGTTCTTACCTTCTCAAGGATGAACAATGACAGAATTGCAACTCACCAGACATGTTGCACTTTTCTTTTCAGACATAATTGACAAAAATCCAGAAATAGCAAACTGTCCAAAGGAAGGGGGGAAGTTCAGTGAGTCTGCTCTTCTCTATGTCCCTTTCACCCCCCTCCTCCAAATATAGGGTCAAGTTGTGGGTACTCTATAAAGTTAACCTTTCAGGTTTTCCATGAGTTCATTATTTTCTTGTTCTTATTTCCTATAGAGTGCTTCTCAAAGTTAAGTGTACACATGAATCATATGACGGTCTTGTTAAAATGCAGATTGTTCCTTGGTAGGTCCTGGATGGGGCTTTAAATTCTTCGTTTTTACCAGGCTCCCTAGGTGATGCTGAGACTGATAATCCCTGGGTCACCTTTGGAGTAGCAAGGTCCAGCAGCACCTGGTGCAGGATTCTGCTATGAAACTACTCTCACTGCATTGTAACTATGTGTATGAGCACCTTGTATGTTAGACTGTCAGCTCCTTTGAATGAGAAACGTGTTTGTGGCATGCATATATCTAGAGACTGACATATATCATGTAGACATGTAGTAATTATGAAAATGTACATGGTGAAAATATATATCAATAGAGTAAGTTCAAAGCAATTTCAGAGATTCAGATTGTATAAGAGGTTGAGAGACACTAATAAGCTAAGTGTCTGGAATGAAAAGACAGAAGTGAGAAGGTACAAATAAAATATGGCCAAAGTTCAAGGAAAGCTCTGATCTGACCGAATTCTTGAGCAGAGTGCCAAACCAATGTGATATTTTTCAGATTTAAAATATATCCTGTGAATGACATGTAGATACAAAAAAAAAATGACATGGGTTAATTGAAAATGATGATGCTGAGTGAAGGAAGTCAGACAGTAGAGAGAACATGCTGTATAATTCCATTTATATAAAACTCTAGAAAATGCAAACAAATCTAGAGCGACAGAAAGCAGATGAGTAATTGCTTGAGAATGGGAAGACAGGGATATAGGAAAGGAAAGATTACCAAGGGTCACAAGGGAACTTTTGGAGGTGATGGATATGTTCATTATACTGATGTGATAATGTTTTCACAGGTGTGCATGTGTCAAAATGTGTCAAATTACACACCTTATATTATATATGTGTAATTTATTGTATGTCAATTATACCTCACTAAAGCTAGATACCTTTATACTTTCATTCAGTCATCTAGTTTTCTAAACAGTATAATGGTTAAAAGAGATTCAATGAGAAAGCCCCTGAAAGACTTTCTAGGGCATAAGAGAAGTTCATCAAATGCCTTTGACCATGTTGTCCTTACTTCAGTTGCCTCTTTGCCCTCCCTTTATTAAAATAACTTTATTGATAAATTAACGTTAGGGACATTTTTCTGGAATTGGATTCTGAAAGTTTAGGTTCTATTTTCATTTTTTAAATGTCCCTTGAGCAATTCATTTAACTTTTATTAATCTCAGGTTTCTCATCTAATAAAAGTGTGCTATCATGTTTAGTCCAAGGTGTTTTATAAATTGTGACTATATTTTATACAAATTTATATACACACAAACATAATATAAATATAAATATGTTATTATATACAATCTGAATACTAGAGATAAACAATTGGGTAGATCTGATTCGGGTAAGAGAAAAGTTTTGTGTAGTGTTATTTCAGAGACAAAAATAAATAGATACTCACAATTAATGCTCCCCAGAATGGGTAGCCTGCTTTAAATGATGAAAATAACTGTTTCTCAAATTCTGAAATCTCGAACATGGTGTAGACAATTGTTCCAAAACAAAGACATATGGAACCAATTAGAATGTGTGTTACCTGTAGAAAAAAATGCATAACTTTTGTGGAATAAAATGATATTTTCCCAAGTTTCTTTAAAATTGAGGCCAAATGTGGGGAATTGCTTCGGTGGCTTAGGAAGTCCTGAGAAAGGATTTAAATGTGCTATTTTCCAGTAGCTTTTGGCCACTCAAAGAATTTATACAGGCATGACCTAATGCAGGAATGGCCAGTATAATTTTCATCACCTTTACTCAGGTACACATGGTGGACATAAGTAATTGTCCTTTCCATCCAAGTGAAGATAAAAATTATAAATCTTTCACAGAAAGATATTATATTAATCCACCAGCAGTTGGCCAGAGTTGGTAGATCCTATTTGCCATTTTCATTCTAATCTTCACGAGGAATTGCTTCTTTCTACCCAACAAGGCCCAGTTGGCGTCAACTTTTCATCTATTGGGTTCTTTACTCCTTATGAATCCAAGTGGAGAAACTGTTGACGTAACCAAATACTCTTTCCTAGAGCCAGTCCTTCTTTTAATTGGGGTTGGAGAAGGCTCACTTACCCCCAGAAATTCCAGCTCCCTCTTCAAAAGTGTCAGCCATGTCTGGCGCGGTGGTGGGGTGTTATGATGGGAAGGTGCTTCTGAACGTTCAAATTCAGGCACTCTGTGAAGTTTAAACAGAAATCCAATCACGAGGAAATTTCCTAACCCCTGTGTGCAAAGTTCTGAACTCACAAAAAGGGGAGTTTTGATTGTTTACTTTTTCAAACCAATCTTGCAATTAAAATCTTCATTGCAATGAATAAAACACTGAGGCTCAAAGGGTCCAAGTAACTGGGCAAGATCACTAATCAGTGATTAGAGGAGACAAAATGGAACAAAAACTGTGCCACGTGTTTTTAGTAACCCAAGAATTAATCCAAGTTCTTTCTCATTAATCTATGCAGGCGAGTGAAAATAAAAGCTATCAGACATGTTTACCTGTGCATCTCTCAGCCCTTGTAACATAGAAATGTGTCTGAATATATTTTGTCATGGATACACCCAATTTTATGTGCACAAAGAAATGGCTTTGAAGGGTTATTTGAATCTCTGATCCTGTTTTCATCTTTAGAAGAGGTTAACTAGAAATACCCCCCCTTCTAAAGATGTGGAATAGATTTACATTTTGCAATGATATTCAATCTGACGTTGATCCCCAAAGATGTGTTTTCAGCCTCTCCTAAAATCTTTCAAAGGAAAGTCTTAACATGTGTTCATGTTTAGTATTCAGAGGAAAACTAAATTATCTACTTATATTGACCTTCACACCAAGAACAGTTCCCTGTAAGCAGTGGGGCAGGATTCTACAGCCTGAGGTTCACAAAGACTAACCAGGAAGGAGTGCAGGGTCATGTTTAAAAGTGTCTGTCTGTTAGCAACATCAGACACAGAGGCAAGAGATTTATACTGATCGTACAAACTCCTCTACCTCATACCTGGAATGTGACCCTTTTTTTTAGAAAACATAAGTTATTCCCAGTTCACAAGCTGAGCAAAAACCTTCTTCCCCATCAACCAGAGAGAACTACTGGAAAGGAATAGCAAATTGCTTCCTTATACTCACTATATTAGTTAAACCAGATGGGTCCATGACTGAGTCCATGAATTGACTTCTCCCCAGCACTGTGACTATCTCTGGTCTATTAAGTAACTGAGAATAAAAAATATATATATAATAGCCTGTGCCTACCTGGAGGGCTCCTGTGGATTTGGGAGAGCAAGATCCATTCTGCTTATATTTTCTGTGTCCATTTTTTAAAATTAATCGAGCTATCCAGTAATGAAAAATATTCTAAACAACAAGCCTTGGTGGGCTTCCTCTCAGGGTGTGCTCTGCGTGGGCAGTTGAGATGGACTGGCTCATGACATTGATGACTATCTTCATAGTTAAGACATTTGTCAGACAGATAAGCTTACTGGTTGATTAAGATCAACAGGGTGTTTCTAGTTATTTTGAAGAGAAAAATTGAGCTGTCTACTGAGTAGGAACTAGTATGAGACTCCTAGAGAATAACTCTGCCTGAAACCAGCAGGATTTATAGACATGAAAAATGAAACCGTTTAATGGAGATTGAGAAGGTGAGGGGGAAAAAACCTGCCAAACAAAAAGAGATGTCCTTTTCTTCTGGAACTTTCTTCACTCTGATCCCACTTTGGCCATTTCCATGGCGGAACTCTCCCATCGAACTTTTGAAAAGTCCACCTTCCCTGTTTAAGGCATACATAGATTCACACAGAATCTAAGGCGAAGCACTGTTTGCATGTAGGAGTGTGTCTCAGCCTCTGAATCTCTGATTCGTCTCTGACTTCAATAGGTATGGCCTTTCTCTCTCTTCCTCTCTTTTGGACACTACTTATATGGTACACACACAGGTGGTCTCAGAAACCAGATAGGTAGGGTTCTAACCACAGTGAACCCTTCCTGATAGAGTGTGAGAGCTAAGAGAGTTTCACACTAAGGACTCTATTGTCTGCTAAAGCATCAGGCTGATGATCCACTGCTTTGATTTCTGTGATGACAAGGAAAAGGCTGTGGAAACACCAAAGGGCAGTAACTCGATGACAAATCCTATGCGCAGGTCTCAGTAGCACTGAGTTGAGCAGTCAGAGTTAAACAACGTGTTCATTCTCATTGCACAACTAGCTAGACCATAGCAAAGTGAATATACAAGTGACATTCGAATACCAGGGACACTTTAATTTCTGTTTAACTATAAACATAATCCTGAATGCCTCTTCATTAAACTGTAAGATACTACAAATTATACCTCTAATCATCTGGATTATTTCTCTGGGGTGTGATATCATCCTTATTCTCCAGGAAACTAAGATAATCCTCATTCTCCTCTGTGTGAACAGAGTACACGAAAAGATTATTAGCCTGCCTTTTGTAACAAAAATTGATTAACCCATATTCCCGCTGTGTCTTCAGGAATCAGTGGACCTGACCAATGTGTTTAATTGTAATTAATAAATTGTAATTAAGAAATAACCCAGCCAGTGTGGCTCAATGGTTGAGTGATGACCCATGCACCAGGAGGTTGGCAGTTCAATTTCCAGTCCGGGCACATGCCCAGGCTGTGGGCCCAGTCCCCAGTGGGGGCATGCAGGAGGTGGCCAATTGATGTTTCTCTCTCATTGATGTTTCTATCTCTCCCTCTCTGTTCCTCTCTCTCTCTCTAAAAAATCAATAAAGAAAAAAAATTTTTTTAAGGAAAGAAATAAATCTCATTCACTGCCCCGGCTGGTTTGGTTCAGCAGTTAGAGCATCAGGTAGCAGGCCAAATGGTCCCAGGTTCAATTACCAGTCAAGGGCATGTACCTAAATTGTGGGTTCCAGGCAAACAATCAATGTGTCTCTCTCACATCAATGTTTCTCTCTCTCTCTCTCTTTCCCTCTCCCTCCTTTCCATTCTATCTAAAAATCAATAAAAAAATAACCTTGGGTGAGGATTAACAACAACAACAAAACACACACACACACACACACACACACACACACACACACACCCTTATTCATTTATACATTCATCCGAAAAGGACTTAACACACCATGTTAGGTACTGCTGGTATCACTGGATGTGCAGAGATGAGCACCATGGTCCCAGCCCTTGTCCAACTCACAAGTCTAGCAGAGCAGAATAAAGATAAATGATATAATACCAACATGTCAGAAGTTGCTAAAGAGCCTCAGGAGATTCCTTGCCTCTCCCTCGGTAGAATTACACCATCTCTGCTGGAAAAAGACCTGAAGAAATGCCTGTTTGTGGTATTTTCTGGGAGACTATAACAGTGCATTATGTGTACAACAAATAATTAGAAATTAGACTTGAGATTTAGGCAGGAAACAGACAGGGGACAGTCTGCAGTGTTTGGAAATGATGTTATTTTGTGAGAATTTTTGATAAAACCTTGAAAAATGCAAACCAGAAAGCAAGACATACTTTATGACCTCCGAATTACTTCATATCCCAATTTCTACCAGCATCTTCGTCCTATCCTTTCTGAGATGCGTATCATCTTCTGTGCCCACACTGGGTCCTTACAGCCATGCCCTGTCATCTTTCCCAACAGTGAACATTGACGAATGACAAAATGTCTTTTTTTTTTTTTTTTTTTGGTGGGGGAAAGATAATCAAGATGAGTTTTAATCACGCATCTGCCTGAAAGGAAGAGATAAATGAGCTAACATTTCTCCCCACCACAGACTTTTCCTCCTGACAGCTCATTGGCACATGCTTTTCATCCACTCCCCATTCGGCTTCCTCTTTCACAAGCAAAGATTCTTCTCTCAGTTATACATTAGATCTATTTCCTCAAACTCAAAAGGAACTTGCTTTCAGTTCACATCTGAACAACTGTTTTCTCAAACCGAATGCTCAAATTACTTAAAATAAATATGCGTGAATTTGCATGTGACACATTGAAAGTGTACTATCAGAAAGGGTATTATCTGATACTCCCCAAAGAATCTCTCTCTCTCTCTCTCTCTCTCTCTCTCTCTCTCTCTCTCTCAGAGCCAAGTATGGGTTCAATAAAGATGGTTAAGATGCCAAGGCTGAGAGAGGCTGAGACTGATACCGACCTCCTAATGTTCCACAGAATTGAAAAAAATATTGTTCACAGAAGACAGGTGGTTTTAAGAGTCCTAGTGCTGAGTCTAAACTTGAAGAGAATACCTTTGTCTCTTCACTTATATGATCTCATAAATGCAAAGAGAAAGATTTTTACAGACTGCTCAGAGTTTAGAGTCACTCTCTGTGGTATGCCAAATTCTTCACCCAGCGCGTGGCACACAGCAGGCACTCCCTAAATGATTATTGAATGTACAAACCAACAAATATGTGTGTGTGTGTGTGTGTGTGTGTGTACACATATGTGTGTACACACAACCATATTCTGAAAAAGAGAGGTAAGAATTAGTAGAGAGTACAGAAAGATATTTGCACATGGCAAATAAGGAGCTAAGAGTAACTTGTAGGTGTGAACATATAAACATTGAAATGATTCAGTTCAGTATCAAGAGAGGACAATTAATTTATAGGTCAGAAATATAAATATCTCAGCAGTAGGTTTATAAATCAGGAGCTAGATATATCAGAGGGAGCTTTAACATCAAATTGCCACCTTGAGGAAAAGGGCTATTGAAGTCATTGGAGGGTGTGTGGGGGCCACAGTGGAGGTGTGAGGGTTTCTGCCACCTTCCCTGCTCATCTGACCATGGTCCCACCTCAGCCTCACCAGCAGTAACAAGACCAACAACAACAGCAAGATCATTGTGAAGGAGTGTGGCACTATTTCCTATTTGCTTTCCTTTTATTTCACCCTCATAAAAGATGTTGAAATAGTAGTTGATAATAGCACACTTATTTTACAGATGAGAAAAAAAACAGTTTACAGAGGTTAATTTGCTCAAATTAACATGGGTTATGAGTGATGGTATCAGAATTTGAACCCAGACCTACAAGACTTTAAAGCTCCTGTTCTTTATTTCTCTGTTTTACAATTTTTCACCATGCTTTGAAGAATACATGTTGACCTTGCTCTCAAAGTCCCCAATATAAACCGTTATTTCTGTGTCAGGACACGTATGAATGCATCTCAGCTGCTGATTGAAATAAAATCTTGAGGCTTGACCCTCCCACCTCAAATATAGTTAAAATGTGTCTTGATGATGATGATGATTTTTTCATTTGACAGTTTTTGCAATGTCAGCTAAAGTCAAGAAGCATTTTTCTGTAATACTATATATATATATTCATATATATATAGATATATATATATATGTGAATCATTTTTCTTCTCATTGGGTAGGTGGAAGTTGGATTTTAGAGAGAACATACGAAATAGAGATTATTCTCCCTGCTCTCTTTAGACCTTATAAGGCAATGCATCGGTGGGTAGGAAGAAAGAGGACCACTTTCTGGGGACAACTCTGGAGTGGTAATCATAGAAGTTACAAAGCCAAGAATGCCTAAAGAGGCATATTTGTCCCTCTCTATCAAGACACGCCAATGGGATTTACAGTTAGGACAGAAAGGATTGAGTCAGATGTCCAAGTTTCTCATGATTGGTGCCATGATTGTTGGAGTGTGTTTCACAGGCTCATGTTCTCTTGAGTTCTTGGATGGAGCTCTAATTCATGGAGATTTGAGGTTTAATTTCCTTGCACTCATATTTACTTTAATGAGGATGCACTCCTGATTCTACAGAATTGGGAAGTGAGGAGATTTCCTGAAAAATGAAACATCAGTCTCAAAAGAATAAGATCATCACTTCCATCCCTTCCTATTATCATCATGATGACCGCTGATTCATTTACTGATTATTACTAAAGTATTATATACATAGACCTTACAACATCAGAAATGAATGATGTTTTCATTTTAGTTTAAATACCAAAAAGCTAAAAGGAATTGGTGATTTTTCCTGGGTATACAGCTAGAAAGTGACAAGTTACAAGAAAATAATAATTTAATCCTATCTGTATAAAAAAATGGGTGCTCTTAGATACAAAATACATTTTTTCCTTGCATTTTTACATCAGAATTCTTTTCCAGCCTTCCTTCCATCTCTAGTATCCATACCATTTATAACTCCAGAGAACCCCACAAATCACTACTGCATACAAGTTTCTTTCCAATTTCAAGAGTCAGAGATGACCTCAAGCCTTACAGGGAGGGTAGCAGATCACGGGAATTATTAGCCATTTAAACAAACCTACCTCTCTTGAACTACAGCAGTTTGCTTTGCACCACATGGCTGAGACAGCGATGGTTATACGCAATTCCAGCAAGGTAAGGATCAGCATTAGAGACACAAGGCCCAAGGGGATACGATGCCTCATATCAAACCCAGTAGAAACATTCAGAGAGAAAAAACATCAGCAGGAAACCAAACTACAACATCTCCCTCCCATAAAACAGAACAAAGTAAACCATAAATTAGGTTTAATGCACAGCCACCCATCAACACTATATGAGACACACTATCGCTCTGAAAACGTGGGAAAATATATATATATATATTTTTTCAATCCTCACCTGAAGATATTTTTCCATTTATCTTCAGATAGAGTGGCAAGGAGAGAGGGAGAAGAGAGAGAGAGAGAGACATCAATGTGAGAGAGACACATCAATTAGTTGCCTCCCGCACGACCCTAACCAGGGCAGGAGACGAACTACAACCGAGGTACACGCCCTTAGCGGGAACTGAACCCAGGTCTCTCTGGATCACAGGCCGATGCTCTAACCACTGAGCAAAATTGGCCAGGGCAAGATGTTGTATTTCTGTATCAAGGCATGTGAAGTAGTCGTGGGGGGAAAGGAGCTTATAGAGGTAAAATTCTGATCCCGTCACTAACATCTCCTCATCAAAATTGCAGTAAACTAAGGAGGTGAGTAGGCAGTTTTTAAAAATGGACAAAAATAACCCCTCCACCATTTCATTAATAGTACTTGGTAGAGGTTAAGGTATTTACACTATTCCTAATAACTAAAACACTAAGCAAAAATATTAAACAAAAAGATTACTGGATTAGTGATCCTTTTCTTATTACTGAGGCACCTGAAAGAAGCAAATACCAAACTACTCTGGACTATGGAAAACACTATGGTGTTTCCCTTAAAAAAATTCAAAGTTGAACTGCCATTTGACCCAGTGATCCCACTTCTAGGAATATATCCTAAGAAGCCTGAAACACCAATCGGAAAGAATATTTGCACCCCTATGTTCATAACAGCACTCTTTACATTTGCTAAGATCTGGAAACAGTCCAAGTGTCCATCAATAGATGAGTGGAATATAAAACTGTGGTACATATACACAATGGAGTACTATGCAGCTGTAAGAAAGAAAGATCTCTTTTCCTTTGAGATGACATGGAGGAACCTGGAGAGTATTATGCTAAGCAAAATAAGCCAGTCAGAGAAAGACAAGTATATGATCGCACTTATGTATGGAAAATAATAAACAAGCTGATGTACAAAACTGACCCAGAGACATAGAAGTAGGGTTCAGACTGACAAACCTCAGAGGAGGGGGATGGGGGTGAGGGAAGAGATAAACCAAAGAACTTATGCATATAAGCATAATCGATGAACATAGACAACAATGCTGGGGGGAGGGGAGAGGGCAGGAAGGAGGAGGTCAATGGGGGAAAAAAGAGAAACATCTATAACAAAAATAAATTAATAAAAAAAAAAAAAACTACTCTGGAGGGGAAAAAAATCTTAAAATCTCTACAGAAAAAGCAGACCCATATAAATATAAACTGAGATTATGAAAAACATTAAAAAATGAAGACACAAATTTCCATGAGTAGCATCAGCAAAAAGAGGACCAGAAGTGAGTCAATAAATGATAGTTCATAAATCATCATGGGGAAAATAGACAACTTAAAGAAACATATCAATCTTCAAGTTGACCTCAGAAGGAGAATGCCTAAACACAAACAAAAAAATATCATTTGAAAAGGCTATTAAAGACCTTTTCCTCTGAAAATACTACACTCAAATAAATTCAAAAGTGAACTCATCCAAAACTTCAGTGAGTCATTATTTGAAAATTGCAGACCACAGAAGAACTTGTAAATCTTCCAAGTTAATTTTAGGAAGTAAGATGTGAAACAAAACATTTTTAAAATTTAATCTCTGGGTATTTTAGTAGTAGTAGTAGTAATATTAATAATAATATAATTCAATGTGGTAAGCACTATTTTAATTGCTTACCTGTGAGATTGTTACTATTACTATCTTCCATTCAAAGATGAGAAAATTGAAACACAGAGAGGTTATCTAATTTTCCCTCCATTACAGAGCTAATAAATGGCAGACTAAAGATTCAAATCAAAGCAGGATGGTAACTATACATTTTAGATTGTTTTAAATATTACATAATTAAATATAATTTTTGAAACACACATGTGATGAGGTGCCCATGTAAATGCATAAGTCCGGTGACAATGGAGACTGACAACTCTTGAATGACAAGCTGTTCTCTGCTAAATCTATTGACAGGAAAATAAACCCTAATAGTGCAATTGTAGCACTGGCAATATTCATCCCCAAATTGTGTTGCATCTATAAAACAGTAAGAATGTTCAGTTAAAATAGGCAGCACATACTTCATTCCTTTGTCTATAATTCCTTTAAATAAATATCAATTGAACAGTGTTTACACAACCAGCAATATCCTAGATGCTGGGCAAACATCAATGAACAAAGATCTCCACCCCCATAGAGCTTACATTCTAGCAGCAATAACAACAACAAACAGTGAAGTATACTCAGGGGTGAAGTATATAGTATTTTTTAAGGTAATTAGGTGCTGTGGGATAACAGAGTGCAGTAAGTAGGATATGGAAACCAGAGCGGAATGGAGGTTTGTGATAGAGAAGAGGAATGACAGGTGGGGAGAGGCGTTAGAGACCTGAAGGAGTCAGCCTTGAGCATAACTGGAGGCACGGCCTTGCAGTCGAGGAAACACTTGGTTCAAAGCCCTGAGGCCATAGTGTTTCAGGTGGGTTCCAGGGAAGCAAGGGAGGGAAGGTGGATGGAGGGGAGTGACCAACATAAACAATATCAGGAAATGAAGATGGAGAAGGAACAGACATTTGTTTATTTTTTTTATCATTTCAATTCACATTCAGTGTTTATTGAGAGCCTAGAGTATGCCAGACACTTCCAATGCTTATCACATTTAATCTTCACAACTACCTTGTAAGGGAGGTATCATCAGTGCTATTTTAACAAATAAGAAACTGAGGCTCAGAGAGATTAAGTAGCTTACTCAGAGCTCCCCATATGAGAAGTTCAGAAACCTGGGTTTGAATTCAGGCAAGCTTGGTCTCAGTGCCTCTATGAAAGGGTGAAGGGAACCTCTGTCACACACACAGCATCAGGCTGTACCCCACAGGCACAGCTAGTCAGGAGGGAGGATAGCCAGGGAGAAGGCCCAGAGGTGACCTGTGCCTGGCCCCTTCCATGGCACATTGCTGGGGCTCTCCCTGAGGGGCAGAGAAAAGTGTGGAAGGGAAGGAGCTAGAAAACCACCCAGAGATTTCCGCTAATGCTTCCTCTCGGTACAAGAAGACTGTGAGAAAGAGGGAAGATGCACAAGCAGCCTTTGCCCCAGAGGGCAAAGGATCTTCAAGTTCAAGCCAGGAAAGGAGACCCAGACGATGCCTCTTTTGAGGATGGGCATGGGACACCTCAGCCAGAGACACGGGAAGGGAAGGAAAGATGAACCCATCTGGGAGTGTTACACTTTGGTTGCTGGACAGGCGACAGAGGAGGCTGGAGACCGGTCATTCATAGCAGGCCCCATTTATGTGCCTCTCAATCTAACACCTCCCACCCTGGCCAGAAAGGAAGGCTTCTGACTGAGATGCTGCCCTGCTCGGTCTATCTTCTCAGGCTTTTTCCAGGACTTGCGAGTCTCCAGGAAGACCTTGACCAGAGACAGGATGGGCACAGCCATGGGCAGAAAGAGGGGGCTGTAGATGGCAAACTTCTTGTCACCAGGGAAATAGAGAAGGTGGAGGAGCAAGGGACCAAAAAAGGGATGTTCTGAGGATGTTACAGTGTCCTGGCTGGCAACAAAGGCAGAAGCCAACTCCGCCGCTGCCTTCTGGACTGCAGCTACAGCCCTGTACTCCTCAGATGCCACATGGTCCTTAATGACAATGTTGCCAATCTTGCCCAGAAGCTGGGCCAGGGAAGTGAGACTGGTGGTGGCTGTGGCCAGGTTCTCCACCGACCAAGCCCAGCGCAGCTGGTCTAGCTCCCAAGTCATCAGCCCTTCAGTCTTAGGCCTGGAAAACAGGCATTTTGGAGGCACCTGGGGCTGGGCAATCCCAAAGAGCAGCCACAGCTGAGCCAGGAGCACCTCCATCACTCCCCCCACGTCCACCTCGACTTGCACCAGCAGCTCCAAGGCATTGTAGGCTTTGGGGTCCACATTGTATACCATAATGCCACCCCAGCAGGGACTGCGGAAGGCATTGGTGGCCCCCAGAGCTCCATCCTCGTCCTGAATGTACAGGGGGGAGTGAGCAAGCTCAGGTACGTAGAGTAGAAAGTGGAGCCCAGGGTAAAGGCAGACAGCCGGAACCTAGGCGGGACTCCCCTGGATTGATGATATGGGGATGGCTATGTGCGGCCAAGTAGTAGCTGGAAGAAGCCGGGTCAAAGCGGGGGTGTACGCCCAGCGCTGCAGAGCAAAGGATCTGGGAGTCCACAGGGAAGTTGCCAGCAACACTGAGGGCATTCAGAAAGGGCTGCACATAGAGCCGGACAGCTCTCTCGGTGTCCCAGTGGACATCACCGGACTTGGGGTCTGGGCTGAGTAAACTGAAGGTGATCTCATACCCCAGCTGGACTTGAAAGGCCACTTCTCATCAAAACTTGCAAGTTCTCTCCTCTCCCAAACCAGGCCCTCCCAAACCAGGATTCTCTTGGCTGTACCACAAGACAGTTCACCAATAGTCATTTTTCATTCAATTTTCTTTCTTTAAAAAAAAAAAAAAATTATTGATTGATTTTAGAGAGAAAGGGAGAGCGAGAGAGAAACATCAGTGAGAGAGAACTTCGATTGGCCGCCTCCTGCATGCCCTCCACTGGGAATCGGGCCCACAACCTGGTGACCTCTTGGTGCATGGGTTGATGCTCAACCACTGAGCCACACCAGCCAGGCTCATTTAATTTTCTTATTATCCATACATTTAATCCATGACTATTAAGTTAAGTTTTGGGACTTCATTCATACTCAGCCAATGTGATTTCTTTTCATCAGAAAGCAAGGTGCTTTGTTTTTAAAACTTGTTTGTGTCGAGAATTACACATCAAACCCACAGACTGCAACCTTCAAATTACCTAAGAACAACTTTAATAACACATTTCTAGCAGGGGTGTCCAAGAAATGGTCTAGGGTTAGGGTATTTGAATACTCACAAATACAGCGCCCCATAGTGGATAGCCTGTGTATAAAGTAAAAAAACAAAAACAAAACAAAAAGTGCTGGAAGAGATGGGGTACGTTTTGTAAAGAATCCAGAAAAACACCCAGAACCAGAATAATTGCCCCATTCAGGATCCGGATGGCCTGTAAGAAGAAGAAGAAGAAGAAAAAAAAAGCGTAATGGTTATATATTAGTAAACACTGAGAAGAGACCAATGAACTTTTCCTCAGAAAGGAGATATCAGTGCCTGAAATGGTTAGAGTCAAGCCTAGATAATTGGGCAAGAGCTACCCTAGGAGGTTTTTGTTCTGTCCTGTTCCCCCCAATCCTGGTGGCAACCCTTCATCTGCACTTCTCCCCTCACTTCTATCCACTCTCACAGACTCCATTTGGAAAGTAGCAGAAGAGTAAAGGAGATGTGGCTGATAACATAAATTAATCAGACTACCTTCCCAGCCCTTATATGATGAAGCCAGACAGACATTAGGCAACGTTCTACTCAATCTTTCCCTCAACTCAATTTTTAAATGTAAAGTATTAACTATGAGCCTCCTGAGAAGAGTCTACTGGACAATATTGATAAGATATTTTCTACCATGAGATTATGCCTCTGCATTTCTACTCCTAGGTCTAAAATACACCCCGGTTTTTTCTTAAAGGTGCAATGTCGTCGATGCTGTGATGAGTAACTCAGTAATTCCTCCTAAGGACGTAAACAAAAATTTCCACATGATAGTTATTTTCTTCCATCTTAAGCCAATTTTTTAACTAAAGCTGACTTACCCCCAGGGCTTGTAGTTGCCCTTTCTGGTAATTTTGTGATATCTCAGTGGGCTGGCAGATAGAATTATTCACCACCTCTGGTTCCACCGGGCTTCCTGCTGTGGCTGCCCCAGCTCTGCCCTACCAACTTCTTGGGAGAACATGGGCCTGTTGATGGCTGTTGATAAGAAAGAGATCCAAAGGATTGATTCCACCCCCCTTTACCACTAGCTAATAATGTTTTTGGGTGAATAGAACAGTTCAACTCTGTCCATACATCACAGTGACTCTGCACATATGGGGCAGGGAAGGCAGAATAATCGAGTGTTTACATGGATTCCATCTTGTCTTGGAGTAGTGGACATCATGAAGTCACTCTGGTAGGCCTGGGTAGTTAATTGATTTTGGAACAGCAGAGAGCAATTCCTTTCTCATTTTTACATTCATGTATATATTATATAGTCCCTGCCTCTGTTCAAATCAATCCTGGACAACCACGCATATGATGTTTATTGATCAGTGATCTCTTATGTGAAGAAGGTGGCTTTAGTCATACTCCAGTAATAATGATTGGTGTCATTTATTGAGTAGTTACTGATGCTGTGGTACCAGGCACTGTCTAGTTGCCATGGAGTTCTTAACATACAGGGTGTGGCAAAAGTAGGTCTACAGTTGTTTGTATGGAAAATAATACAGTAAATAATAATACAAGAAGCCCTGGCCGGTTTGACTCAGCGATTAGAGCGTTGGCCTGCAGTCCAGAGAGAACCGGGTTTGGTTCCCGCTAAGGGCACGTACCTCAGTTGCAGTTTGTCCCTGGCCCTGGTTGGGTCATGCGGGTGGCAACCACTCGATGTGTCCCTTTCACATCGATGTTTCTCTCTCTCTCTTCCTCCCACTCTATCTGAACAAAAAATGGAAAAATGTCCTCGGATGAGGATGATAATAATAATAATAATAATAATAATACAAGAATAAACTGTTTCATGTATTTACAACTGTAAACCTGCTTTTGCTCCACCTTGTATTTAATACTCCCAACAACTCTTTGTTGCAGTATTCTCATTCCCATTTTAAAGATGAGAAAATCAAGGCACAGAGAGGTTGAGCAACTCATCAAAACTTATTCACCTCATAAGTGAGTACAGATTCTAGCAGAATATTCTACTTTAAGGTTCAACTTTTTTTTTTTTTATCCTCACCTGAGGACATTTTTGCATTTATCTTCAGATAGAGTGGGAGGGAGAGAGGGAAGAAGAGAGAGAGAAACATTGATGTGAGAGAGACACATCAAGTGATCACCACCCACACGACCCTAACCGAGGCAGGGGACAAATCGCAACTGAGGTACATGCCCTTAGCGGGAACCAAACCCAGGACTCTCTGGTCCACAGACCAACGGTCTAACCACAAGTCAAACCGGCCAGGGCCAAGGTTCAATATTTTTAAAAATTCTAATATCATGTAGTACTCTATAGAAGATAACTTTCTAGTTAGCAAAGAGTTCAAGCATTATGGAAGAGTCAAGTTCAAATCCAAATTTGGCCACGTACTAGTTGTATGATCCAGTAATGGGAACTCAATTTTCATGTCAATAAAATGAAAATAATTTTATTTCATATTAACATTGCAAAGGGCAGCTCTGATGATGTATAAAACCCTTACCTAATAAAGAGCTGGTAAATGGTGACTTTTAACTTATATTCTGCCTTTTGTCAAAAAGGACTTAAAGTATTTTGTATAAGGGTCACCAAACAACCACCTCAATCATGGCAGCTAAAAAAATATGCATCACTAAAATATATACAGTAGCCCTGGCCAGTTTGGCTCAGCCGTTAGAGCGTCAGCCTGCGGTCCGGAGAGACCCGGGTTCGGTTCCCGCTAAGGGCACGTGCTTCGGTTGCAGTTTGTCCCCGGCCCTGGTTGGTCGTGCGGGTGGCAGCCACTCGATGTGTCCCTTTCACATCGATGTTTCTCTCTCTCTCTCCCTTCCTCTCTCTCCCTCCCACTCTGTCTGTACAAAAAATGGAGAAATATCCTCGGGTGAGGATTAAAAAATAAAATAAAATAAAATAAAATAAAATAAAATATATACAGTACAGTATGCTCATTTAATCTTGAACAATGTAACTTCCCAGTGCGTTCTGTTCTCCAAGACAAAATAAGCACAACATGCGTATACGCTTTTACCACTTATGAGGTGGATTGTATGAGATTAACGTAAACCATTGAGCACTAATGAATTCTGCCAAAATACTGACTTTGAGTTTAGAATAGTATCTTAATTTCTTTTTTTTTTTTTTCCTGAAAAATTTACGGCAGATCCAGTTTCTAATAATTTGACTAGTTTTTGTCAAAATAAGTCCATGACATTTCCTTTTAGATAATACTTAACTTTCCAGTTCTTTATTGTAGGGGGCATATATCACACTTATTCAATCGTTAAGGAACTAAAGAAAGTGAAGGTCAGAACACATTTCAACATTTTTTTAAAATATGTTTTTATTGATTTTTTTAGAGGAAGGGAGAGAAACATCAATGTGAGAAACATTGATTGGCTGCCTCCTGCACGCCCCCTACTGGCGATCGGGCCCGAAACACGAGCACGTGCCCTGACCAGACTTGAACTGGGACCTCCCAGTCCATGGGAAGACGTTCAATCCACCAAGCCACACTGGCCAGGCCACATTTCAGTTTTATCGTATTGGTAATTGCTATTTTACCTCTCATAAAAGTTTCCTAGCGATACTGATTTTTTAATGCTAGCGTAAAGGTACATGCTCTATTTAAGCATTGATAAATGTAAAATAACAAGAGGCCCATGTCTCCCATGCTCAACACTGTACTCGGAGTACAAGAATAAGGGAAGAGCCCTGGCCGGTTTGGTTCAGCGGTTAGAGCGTCGACCTGCGGTCCTGAGAGACCCGGGTTCGGTTCCCGCTAAGGGCGCATACCTCGGTTGCAGTTTGTCCCCGGCCAGGTGTTCCTTTCACATCGATGTTTCTCTCTCTCTGTTCCTCTCTCTCCCTCCCACTCTACCTGAACAAAAAAATGGAAAAATGTCCTCGGGTGAGGGGAAAAAAAAGAATAAGGTAAGATCATAAAAGTTGACAACAAATTCTATTTTAATGAAAACCTAATATATTCTGCACAAGATGCACAATAAGAAGAATGACCAAAAGTAGAAAATTTTTAGTTCCTCTCTCATCTATGTTGAACATCACCTTGCAAGGCCAGGGCTTAAACTTGATCTGTTGGGAAATAGGTGTATACTTGAGATAAAATATCTAATACACTAAAATGCATGTAACATGCAAAGCATTACTCCTTCATGATCAGATATTCAACCGCTTCTTCAGCTTCATTCCTCACCCCTCCTGGTCTCTAAGTTCAGTCCAGCCTTTTTTCTTCCAGTCAAGCTCTCCCAGTCGTGAACCTTTCTCAGTACTATTCCCCTCCTCCTGAAACACATTCCCCCTCAAGCTCCATCTAGATCATTTCTTCTTTTTCCAGACTGAATCTCAATACGTGTCATACTTTGATGGATGTTACTCTGAATTCCTTCTACTTCCCTTCTTATCCTACTTACCAGCCTGAGCCCCGATTGACTGGATACGTATCTGTATCTGATTTCTCATCACTAACTCCAGTGCCTAGCCCAGAGTCTGTCATATGGTGGGCACTCAGCTAATACGTGTTTCGTAAATGAATGAACGTTTGATCCAGCCTGATGTCTCCATGCCTCATGAATGATGGGAAATACATTTACAAGGATCAGAGTCTCTTATATAGAGAAACTCCAGAGTAGTTCTAGTGAAAGGAAAATGATTCTAACCACATTTTTGTTCAATGTTTTTATTTTGGAGAGAGAGAGATGCATCAATCAGCTGCCTTCTGCATGCCCCCTACTGGGGATCGAGCCCGAAACCCAGGGATGGAACCAGGACCTCTCAGATCACTGGACGACACTTAATCCACTGAGTCACACCAGCCAGACTCTATCCACATTATTTGATTTGACTTTTAAAAATAACTATAAATATCAGGGAAAATTTTCAGCCTTCAGGTAAAATATGTTCTATAATATGTCCAGTTAGCTTTTTTTTTAATGGAGGAAATGTCGATTTTCTAAGAACCCACCAGTTAAGTTCACTTATCTAGATTTCAGTGTGTGTTCTAAGTGTTCTCATGTTAACTAACTTATTTCTCACAACATCCATTTGAAACGATACTGTTGTTATCTTTCCCATTTTACACGTGAGGAAGCTGAGCATCAGAGGAGTTAAGTAACTTGCCCAAGGCCACACAGCCAGCATTTTGAGGAGCTAGGGATCAGAACCTGGATGCCCCTGGAGTATCTTTACCTTATACTGTTCCCTTGAGTTTATGCAGAAACTCACTCACAAAATTCCATACCTCAGGTGTGTCCAGACTGCCCCTCATTACCAGATCTGGCAGCAGAACGTGGGTGCAGCCATTTGGATATAATATATATAATGGGTATATGTCTGCATATATGTGTGTGCATGCCCACATTTTTCCAAATAACTATATAATTACATATAACATTTCTTTTTTACCATGGTACAATCAAATTTTAAGAGGAAGCCATCCTTAGAGCTCAATGTTTCAAATCTCTACTTAGCAACCAAGAAGAAAGCTCTGTAGACATCTTCTGTGGCCCACTGGGCGACACCTTTAACAGATTAAAAACAGGGGAAGAGGGACTGCACAAGGCTTACCGTGGAGGCCTCAGACCTTGACAGACTTCTTTCTTGCCTTGTATAGGAGACACTCACTAACAATCACTACAGTGACCTCCTTTGTAAATTTAAGCTCCTAGTACCCACCTTAGAAAATAGTCATTCAATGACAAAGTGGATGCCCGGGTCTTAGCAACAAAGATCCTCACATTAATAGTAATGTATAACTTTGGTTTATTAGGATTAAATAAGTTGTCACAATACACTGGGAGAATTACCTGACATACATTTTAAGCCTTACAGAAGTGTCGCCTATTACCTGTGTCTTAAGTGCTAAAGGATAGGCCCGTTACGACAATGCTTGAATTCTTTGACAAGTCAACAGCAGCCATAAGCAACAATGTATTAAAAATAAGATAGCAGCCCTCTAAATTTATTTAAAAACTGAATGAAAAATATCTTAGCACAATCTAAGAAGAACGTAGCATCCAAAATGTGCTTTTCAGTGAGCAACTGAACAGAAGAAATCTCTCCAAAGTCAGAAGTGATTTGTTGGTGTGCTCCTGGCCAGACTCCCTCTTCAGTGAGAAGAAGAGGGTACAAACAACTGGCCACAGGAGATCTGCCAAGGAGTTGCTCTGAAGTGGCAGGACAATGCTGTGCTTGTCCGCCTCAACCCGTCAAGTATTTCAAGTAGGGAAGAATCGTATGGTGGAGAAAGCAAAACCTGGCATCAAATTTCTGTTAAGGGAGGGGTTCTTAAATTCTAGAAGATAAATTCAATTTCTTCTGCAATGATTACTCACATAGGGTGGACATTATTTTTAGGACTCAACGTTACTGATTCATTAGAACACACACAAAGCATCTTCACACAAAAGGACTCTCTCTCCTGGGAGTTCGTGTATTACATTTTAAATTCTGCACACACTTTAGTCTCTGGCACATTCACACACCTCTATTTTTTATTCTTACTAAACAAATACTTAGAACAGTTTTTGGAGGTTCATATAAACTAGATCAAACTATTGTCATTGAGGACATATTGCTGAATTTACCATATAGAACAGAAAATAAAATGTAAATGGGTAATAAGAAGTACCTAATAGTTTATATTAAATGAATAAGCCATACCCATCATGAATAATAGTATCTAAAAATATACTTTCACCGAATCAGGACTTTCACTGAATTAGGATTTTTTTAAGGATCAGATACCTAAGAAAAGATTTATACCAATTATTTTTTGTACAGAAAAACAAAAAATTGTTTTCTAGCAAAATTCATGATGCCAATTTCAAGTGTTCATTTTTTCTTAAGGAGGGAGTCAGTTTAATTCAAACTTAATAATCCTAACTCTTCTGGTATTGTCTGAAAGTCAGCAATAAAGGGACTGGGAGGCAACGTTACTTCATCTGTAGAAACTGGTGTAAGCCACACTGATTTCCTAAAGAAGAGGAAAACAGAAATCAGATAGAGTTGACATACTTGGTACCAAGTCTTTCTGAGTCTAAACTTGGACCCAAACTATTTTTATTTCTGCCACTTCCGAACACTATGGTCATTTTCAGCTTGTTTCGGGAGTGCAGAACAGCGCCTGCACCTTCTGGATGAGGATGATTTACAACACTTGCATTAGCAGAGTACCACAGGGCCCAGACTTATACAAATGGATCCTAAGAATGGCAAATAAAAGGTGTCAAAAGCAAGCCCTGGCCAGTGTGCTCAGTGGTTAGAGCATTGGCCCATGCATTAAGGGTCGAGGGTTCACTTCTTTGTCAAGGGCGCATACCTGGGTTGCAGGTTCAATCCCTGCAAGCAGGAGGCAACCAATCAATGTGTCTCTTTCACACTGATGTCTTGATGTCTCGATATCTCAATGTCTCTCTCTTTCTCTCCTTCTCTCCCCCCTCCCTTCTCTACTTCCTCCCTCTCTCCTCTTCACTTTTTTTTTAAAAAATCAATGGATTAACAACAACAAAAAGCTGTCAAAAGTTTAATCTGACCCAGTGCAGTGGTGGCAAGGGAGGGTGTGTGTGTGTGTGTGTGTGTGTGTGTGTGTGTGTGTGTGTGTGACTAAATCCCTCAGCTTTTTTCGCCCTATGAAAGTAAGTTAAAGGGAAGGTCAAAGGTATTCAACAATGTAGTTGTACTTAATGCCACTAAACTACACACTAAAGATAAAACTTAGCATTTTAGCCCTTTTAACATATATTTTACCACAATTAAAAAAGAAATTCTCTCTCCACCCCATCCCAAGAGTACTCTGATCAAGCTAAAAGATATTGCACATTAGCTCTGAGTTCTACATTCTGATTTTGGTATCAACTATTTTCATATAGTAAATAAAAATAGAATTTTCCTGTGGTTTTCAGGTGGTTTCCAAATTTATCATTCAAATTTGTAACAATGTACAAGTTTCAGTGAGATGTTCAATGTGTACCAGGATGTCATTCCACTGGTCTCAAAGTTCAATGTGGGGTCCTTTTAGGATTCAATGTCTGCTTCACAAAATTGTAAGCAAAGTGCATTTAATTATTAGACTGATAAGTCAGAGGGAAAAAAATGGCTGTGGAACAGGTGAAAGCAACACACACCTCCTCCCAGCATCAAACTGGAGTTACAGCTAAACTTTAGAGCAATTAACCTGAATTAACAACAGAAGGTCACCTGAACTGGAGTACTATATCCAAGGAACGGGGGGAGGGGGCTACACAGAGACTGGTAAGAAGGGCAGAGATGCAGAAAGGGTTGGTCCCAGCACACAAGAGAAATATTGTGCCTGAAAAAGCCCCCCTGGAGGAAAGTGGGGGTCTCAGTCCCACACCAGGATCCCCAACCCAGAACACCTGGGCCTGGAAGAAAAGCCTGCATAACATTTGACAGTAAAAATAATCAGGGAGTGTGCTACCAGTAAGGGGAGTGGGCCTGCTTGCATCCCAGGTGAACTCCTTAAAGACTAATGCCTAGGGACTCTGGGGCACTCACCTGGGGCTCTGGTGGAGGAAAGGAGACTCAGGCATATGGAAGCAAAGAGAGAAGATCTGGGTGGCCTAGCACCACTTTAAAAGCATTCAAACACATGGAAGCTAAATAGCATGTTATTGAACAAGAAATGGGTTACCAATGAGATCAAGGAAGAAATCAAAAACTTTCTGGAAACCAATGAAAATGAACACACAACAATACAAAATCTATGGGACATAGCAGTCCTGAGAAGGAAGTTCACAGCATTACAGATCTACCTCAAGAAACAAGAAAATTTTCTAATAGACTATCTAATCCTACAATTCGAAAAATTAGAGGATTAAAAAAAAAAAAAACACCTCAGAGTAAATAAAAGGAAATAATAAAGATCAGAGCAGAAATAATTGACAGAGAGACCAAAAACAATAGAAAAAGGTCAATGAAACCAAGAGATGGTTCTTTGAAAAGATAAACAAGTTTGCTGAACCTTTAGCCAGACTCACCAAGAAACAAAAAGTGAGGACCCAAATAAATAAAATCAGAAACAGGGAGGGGGAGGGAGGAATCAGTGGGGGGAAAATGAGAAACATCTGTAACAAAAATAAATTAATTAAATTTTTAAAAAGAAAATAACAAAAAATTAAAAATAAAATATGAAAAAAAAAGTGTTAGAACTAACGAACAAAATGAACTAACAAGCAAAATAGAGACAGACTCATAGATAGAGAGCCAGCTGACAGCTGTGGGGGGTGGGGTGCAGGGATTGAGCATAAAAGAGAAAAAATTCAAGGACATGACAATAGTGTGATTGCCAAGGGAGATGGGGTGGGGTGGGAGAGGTTGAGTAGGGTATGCAGGGTAAATGGTGATGGAAGGAGACTTGACTCGGAGTGATGAACGTACAATACAGTGTACAGGTGATGTGCTGTGGAATTGTGCACCTGAGACCTATATTTTTTTGTTTATCAGTTAACCCCAATAAATTCAATAAAAAGGAAAAAATAAATAAATAAAATAAAATCAGAAACAAAAGAGGCCCTGGCCGGTTTTGTTCAGTGGTTAGAGCATCGGCCTGCAGACCAGAGAGTCCTGGGTTCAGTTTCTGCTAAGGGCACGTATCTTGGTTGCAGTTTGTCCTCAGCCCCGGTTAGGGTCGTGTAGGCGGCAGCCACTTGATGTATCTCTTTCACATCGATGTTTCTCTCTCTCTCTTCCTCCCTCTCTCTCCCCCCTGCTCTATCTGAAGATAAATGCAAAAATGTCCTGAAGTGAGGGGAAAAAAAAAAGAAACAAAAGAGGATAAGTAATAACTGACACCACAGAGATACAAAGGATTGTAAGAAAATATTATGAACAATTATATGCCAACAAATTGGACAACCTGGGAAAAGTGGACAAATTCCTAGAATCAAACAAGCTTCTAAAACTTAACAAGGAAGAGTCAGAAAATCTGAACACACCAATAACAACTAAGGAAATTGAAACAGTGATCAATAAACTCCCAGCAAACAAAAGCTCTGGTCCAGAAGGCTTGACAGGGGAGTTTTACAAATCATTTAAAGAAGAACTAACACATATTCTCCTCAAACTATTCCAAAAAATTCAAGAGAAAGGAAGACTTTAGGCCAGCATAATCCTAATTTCAAAACCAGATAAAAACATCACAAATAAAAAAAATTATAGGCCAATATTCCTGATGAACATAGACTCCAAAACCCTCAACAAAATATTAGCAAATCAGATCCAGCAATATATTTAAAAAATTATTCACCATGACCAAGTGGGATTTATCCCAGGGATGCAGGCTGTTATAATATTCACAAGTCAGAAAATATGATACACCACATAAACAAAATGAAAGACAAAAATCATATGATCATATCAATAGATGCTAAAAAGAAAGCATTTGACAAAATCCAGCACTTATTTGTAAAACAAACTCTCAGCAAAGTGGGAATAGAGGGATCACACTTCAACACAATAAAGGCCATATATGACAAACCTACAGCCAACATCATATTCAATGGGCAAAAAATAAAAGCATTTTCCTTAAGAACAGAAACAAGACAGGGATGTCCACTTTCACCACTCTTATTCAGCATAATACTGAAGTCTTAGCCACAGCAATTAGACAAGAAAAAATAAATAAAAGACATCCAAATTGGACAGGAGGAAGTGAAACTGTCATTATTCTCAGATAACATGATATTATACATAGCAAACCCTAAAGACTGCACCAAAAAACTGCTAGATTTAATAAATGAATTTGGCAAAGTAGTAGGATACAAAATTAACATCCAGAAATTGATGGCATTTTTATACACCAATAATGAACACTTAGAGAAACTAAAAAAACTAAAAAAAAATCCATTTACCATTGCAACAACAACAACAAAAAATTCAGCTACCTAGAAATAAACAACCAATGAGGTAAAAGACCTATTTTCAGAAAACTAAAGGACATTGAAAAAAGAAATAGAGGAAGATACAAAAAAGTGGAAGCAGTCCTGGCCAGTTTGTCTCAGCAGTTAGAGTGCTCACCCACAGAAAAAAGAAGTCATGGGTTCCATTCTGATCAAAGGCACGTACCTCAGTTGTGGTTCAATCCTGGACCCTGGTTGGGGTCATGTGGGAGGCAATCAATCTGTGTGTCTATCTCACACTGATGTTTCTCTCTCTCTCTTCCTCTCTCTTTTCTTCCCTCCCACTATCTGAAGATCACTGGAAAAATATCCTCAGGAGAGGATTTTAAAAAAAGGTGAAAGCATATACACTGTTCATGGATTGGGAGAATCAACATCATTAAAATGTTCATACTACCCAAAGCAATCTATAGATTCAATGCAATCCCTATTAAAATACCAATGGCATATTTCACAGATCTAGAACAAATGCTCCAAAAGTTTATATGGAACCAAAAAGAATACTAGTAGCCATGGCAGTCTTGAGAAAGAAGAACAAAGTAGGAGGGATTACCATGTGGGATATCAGGTTATACTACAAAGCCAATGTAATCAAAACAGCCTGGTACTAGCACAAAAACAGGCAAATAGATCAATGGAAAAAAATAGAGAACGCAGAAATCAACCCAAGATATTATGCTCAATTAATATTTGACAAAAGAGGCAAGAGCATACAATGGAGTAAAGACAGTCTCTTCAATAAATGGTGCTGGGATAATTGGACAGGTACATCTAAAAAAATGAAACCAGACCAACCTACACCATACACAAGAATAAACTCAAAATGGATAAAAGACTTAAATGTAAGTTGTGAAACCATGAAAATCCTAGAAGAAAATGTAGGCAACAAAATCTCAGATATCACTTGTAGCAGAATTTTCACCAATACATCACCAAGGGCAAGAGAAACAAAGAAAAATATTAATAAATGGGACTACATCAAACTAAAAAGCTCCTGTATAGCAAAAGAAACCAACATCAAAATGAAAAGGGAACCCACTGTATGGGAGAAAATATTTGCCAATGATATAGCAAATAAGGGGTTATTTCCAAAATATATAGAATACTCATACAACTCAACAAAAGGAAGGCCAACAATCCAATTTAAAAAATGGCAGAGGACCTGAATAGACACTTCTCCAAACAGGACATACAAATGGCCGAGAGACATGTGAAAAAAATGCTCAATGTCACTAATCATCAGAGAGATGCAAAGAAAAACAACTATGAGGTATCACCTCCACCTCACACCTGCCAGAATGGCTGCCATCAACAAATCTTCAAACAAGTTCTGTTGAAGATGTTGAGAAAAGGGGACTCTAGTACACTGCTGATGGAAATAAGACTGGTGCAGCCACTATGGAAAATAATATGGTGTTTCTTCAAAAAAATTAAAAATGGAGCTGCCATTTGACTCAATGATCTCACTTCTTGGAATACATCCTAAGAAGCCTGAAACACCAATCAGGAAGAATATATGTACCCCTATGTTCATAGCAGTACTATTTACAATAGCTAAGATTTAGAAATAGCCCAAGTGTCCATCAGTAGATGAGTGGATAAAAAACCTGTGGTACATTTACACAATGGAATACTCTGCAGCTATAAGAAAGAGAGATCTCTTGCACTTAGAGACCACATGAAGGGACCTGGAGAGTATTATGCTAAGTGAAATAGGTCAGTCAGAGAAAGACAAATATCACATCATCTCTTTTATGTAGAATATAATTAACACAATAAGCTGCCGAACAAAATAGATCCAGAGACATGAAGTAGGGAACAGACTGACAAACCTCAGAGGGATGGAGGGTGGGAGAGCTGGGAAGAGATAAATCAAAGAACTGATATGCATATATGTATAACCAATGGACACAGACAACATTGTGTTGAAGGCTGGGGTTGGGGTGGGGCAGGAGAGGGGAGGAGTGTGTCAGTGTGGGGAAAAAGAGGGACATCTGTAATACTTTCAACAATAAAGATAAGTTTCTTAAAAGACAAGGAAAAAATTATTAGGCTGATAAGCTCTTCCCTTCATGTATCTCTATGACTTAGTATAAAAATAAAAGATTGATTTTTTCTTCATATTTTAGCCATTTACTCTCCCAACATTGAACTGAGCCATGAAATGTATCAGAAAGTATCATGAAGGAGGAAGCTTTGAAAGATAATATCATGCTTGATTCTTCCACTTACTAATGTGACTATGTGTATGTAATGACTCTGCTTTGTAGTTCAGTTACTGTAAAATAACCTACTTACACTGGATTGTATATGTTTTCATTCTAAAATGAATATTACATTTAAAAAATACAAAATACAAGCATATTCATTAAATATTTTTGTAAATGTTGATTTAGTGTTTGGAGTTAGGCTTGTGGGTGAATCACAAGTATATATATAGATACATATATACATATACCCATACATATATACACATATGTACATACATATATATACATATATACATATACACACACATACAGGAACTGGAGTTTGATCTATTCGACTCACCTGGTGGTAGAACATTCCAGAGGGATTTTGTGACAGTTGTGACCTAGATCCCTTGGGTTATAATACAACTCAGTTTGGAAAAGGATAGTATCCTCTGAAACAACCTAGGAGAGCACATGGTTTAAGCAAAAGACATTTCCATGACGGGAGACACACGCGCTTGTGAACAGGCGGTGGGGATCGAGCAAGCTCGCAGAAATGGCTCCTGTCTCCTGTAGGTGCCTGTGAAGGTCTGACAACCCTCTGGGGCAGAGGAGGAGTGTTATCTGGAAGAGTGAATTTAAAGTACCTGGGGAAATAATTTTACTAGTACCTAGAAGCCACTTAAAATGCCACTTGGAGCCACCTTTGTGGTTTACAGTTCTTTTGAGAAAGATAGTTGGAGCTCAAATATGGTTCAAAGCATAAGCTTTCGGGGATAATATCCTGGTCTGGCATCTAAACTATCACCATCCCGGTGCATAGGCCAATTGCTAAAGCACCTTCCAAGCTCCACTTCCCTTCTTTCTAAAATAAAGACAAGGTCTTATTTATAAGTGACCGCTATAATTAGTCGTTGCCCTGAAATATTTTTGTAGTATGCCTATAAAGTGTTTAAATTTGAAAATCTATTTAAAAATTATATCTCAGGATAACAATAAAGTTTAAGTTTTGTGCCAGCCAAATAACTGGCAGGTTCTATTCCAATGAACATCTACTCCTCATATTGATATACGTCCTCATAGACAGAACATGGGCAGGTTCCAGTGAGCTAAAGTTCAGTGTGATATACCTGCTCCTGACTGGGGACCTACCGGATTATGAGCTGTCAATGAAATTTTAAAATTGCCAGCTAAAATGTAGTGAAATACAATGGTAGCCTGAAGATAACTTCAGGTTAGTTCCCTAACTAGTCTGTTAATCTGTGCCGTTAAGGTCCTATGCATGTAGATGGCCAATAGTCAATGAATAATAAGTAAGGAACTGTGTTGTTATCTATTCATAAATCATTACAAGTAGGAGCAACATGTATTCTTTAAAAGAAAAAAACAATTTTAGCACTAGGCATAAAGGTCTGAAAAATTATTTATATTATTTTTATAAATAATCACTGTTCTCACCTGTGTCCTGATACCACAGTCATTAACACGATATACAAAGTCATACACATATGTTTGTATCCGAGTCACGGGACAGTTCATTCCCAGGTGTAATTCATCATGGAATATATAGCGATATCCGCTGTGTGTACTTGGGACAACTTGGATCATGATCCAGTCCAGAGAACAAAGTATTTTCACTGCGGAAAGAATCATATGATAAAGTATCAGATGTGTATTTATCTTAAAGAAGAGCTCAGAAGATAGTCAGCTCTGGCCTTTGTAATAAATAAAAGATAATCAATCATCAATCGATCAGTAAAAGATAAACACAGTTTATAGTATACAAAGGATTTTTATATTACCACCATTTTCTAAAATACCTATGTAATTATATCCCCAAATAACCAGATTTCAGTTATTTCACAGGGAAGAAAGTCAACACATAAGAATAAGAAAAACCATAATCATATAATTTCTGTCTCCTCTTAAAGAAATTAGATTTCAAAGAGGGTAATATTTTCAGGACTACACATAAGGGACAGAAATAAATTGCAGTGCATTAGAAAAGGAGTGGTATATTCCCAGGAATACTTGTGGAGAAGGAGAAGGAGAAGGATAAAGGGCAGTATTAATAAAAGCCACAGCTTAGAGCAGCCAGAAACAGAAACAGTGGTAGCCATAAGGGGAAGTAGTTTAAAGAGATGAAAGTTAGGGATGAAAATTCTACAAAATGTGTCATGTAAAACCCATTCTTATCCTTTACAGTGAAATCTACAATAAGTCAACAATAATCACTATTTCTGATAGATTTGGTTTTTCCTCTTGAAGAAGTAAAAGCTTGCTGGATTCTGACCTCATGTACCAGCTAAACCTTAACCAGCGTTTCGGAGGGGTGACCAGAGTTTAACTTCATAGGTCCTTCTATTGTTGAGAAAGAAAACAAACATTTATTAGCTTTAGAATTTAAAAATGCATAATAAGTGGCAGAGAGGAAAAAAGCAACCTTAAATTAGATGGCAGTACTTCCAAATAGGAGAACAAAATAGAATGAAAGACAAACAACTAGAGAACAAAAAAGTAAGCAGTAAGAAGTCATGCAGGAGAATATACTGCAGAATTATTTGAAAGAGGAAAACAATCCAGAATAGCCCAAATGTCCACCAAGAGAAAAGGTGATGAATTGTGGAATAGACATACTACAGAATATCATACAGCTGTGGAAATAAATAAACCAAAGCAAAAATTTACACGTGGAATGGAAATAAAAAGCTGACTTTGGCTGTAGAAACTTCTAATACTATTTATTGTATTTCTTTATTAAAAGTAGAAAAAAGAAAGAGGGAGAAAAAAGACACTTGTCTATCACCTACAGGAACTAAGTTGACAAGTACTTTGGACATGATTTGTCCATACTAACACCCAAAGGAGACAAATTATGATTTTGTAAATCTTTTTCTATTAAAAACAGATAGACAGATGGCCTACAGACATAGGTAAAGTTGCTCAACATCACTAATCACCAGAGAAATGCAAATCAAAACCATGATGAGATATCACCTCACACCTGTCAGAATGGCTATCATCAAAAAATCTATAAATGGCCCTGGCCGGTTTGGCTCAGCGGTTGGAGCGTCAGCCTGCGGTACAGAGAGACCCGGGTTCGGTTACCGCTTAGGGCACGTACCTCGGTTGCAGTTTGTCCCCGGCCCTGGTTGGTCGTGAGGGTGGTAGCCACTCAGTGTGTCCCTTCACATCGATATTTCTCTTTCTCTCTCTCTCTCTTCCTCTCCCTCCCGCTCTATCTGAACAAAAAAATGGAAAAATGTCCTCGGGTGAGGATAAAAAAAAAAAAAAAATCTATAAATGACAAGTGTTGGGGAGGACCTGGGGAAAAGGGAACCCTAGTGCTCTATTGGTGAGAGTACAGATTGGTGCAGCTGCTAAGGAAAACAGTATGGAGGTTCCTCAAAAAATTAAAAACAGAATTGCCTTATGATCCACCGATTCCGCTTTTGGGAAAATATTTGGAGAAACCTGAAACACTGTTTGAAAGAATATATGCACTCCTGTGTTCATTGCAGCATTATTTACAATAGCAAAGCCATGGAAGCACCCAAGTGCTTATCAACAAATGAGTGGATAAAAAACTGTGGTACATATACACAATGGAATACTACTTGGCTGTAAAAAGGAATGAAATCATACCTTTTGTGATAGAATGGATGGATTTAGAGGGTAATATGCTAAATGAAATAAGTCAGACAGAGAACAACAAATACAAATACCATATGATTTCACTTATCTGTGGAATCTAATGAACAAAATAAACAAAATAGAAATAGACTCATGTACCGAGAACAGACCGACAGTTGTCAAAGAGGAAGGGTGTTGGGGAGCTGGGTGAAAAAGGTGAAGGGATTAAGCAGTATAAATTGGTAGTTACAGAACAGGCACAGAGATGTAGACTGCAGTACGGGGAGTGTGGTTGATAATGTCATAACTATGTCTGAGGCCAGGTGGGTGCTTGGGGCAGCAGGGAGACCACTTTGTGGTGTATCTGAGGCTGGAACAAAATGATATTGAATGTGGACTGTGATTGAAAAAGAAGAGTTTTTAAAAAGTAAAAATCAAGAAAGCAGATGAAAGGGGAAGACGAAAAATAGTTCCAATAAATAAATTGCACATATATTAACAATGATGACCAATGCAAATGAGCAAAATACTCCAGTCCAAATGACCAACAGCAGAATGAAGGCATACATTGTGATACAGTCATATAATAACATTCCAAGTGAAATGGAAAATAAGTAATAGTTATACATATGAACAGATGCATCTGAAAATAACTGAAACAGAATTCACAATACAGTCAGGCTAAAAGTAAGGTCCGGCAATTTGAATGAGTGCACTTGAAGCCTCAGACTGGGCTGCACTAGTTCAGTGGAAGTGCATTCGGGGTGGCAGTTCTACCTAGTAACTGGAAAGTTAAGCTGCCATGGGTTGGGATTCCATTTAAGAGAAATTTTCTGTCCTCTCAAAGACCTCCTTAGCTACTACATGTGTTCTAAATATAGCCACAACTAAAGCATTCACCTGTCAATTCTCTTTGGAACCTAACAAAGCCTAAAAAGTAAATAAAGGTGGTATCCTCCTATTCCACCAATAAATAACTCAGCCCCTGCTGAAGTCTGATCAGTGCCTCCTGTTCCCCACCAGTATGTCTTTAAAGGTGAAGAAAAAACAAAATGCAAAGCAACAATGGGGGCATGCTCTGTAATCCTCAGGTGTGATGATAACCTACTGAAAGGACAAAAAGTGGTGAATTAATTGGTAAGTCTAAAGCTTCCTTTAAAGCCTTGTTTTGAAAGAAATATATGAACAGCTCAGAAAAGTTATTAGGATGCAATGTTTTCTTCCTGATGAAATTTAGATAATTTGTCACTGAGTTTTTTCAGTATTTATGCCAACTTTGGCAATATACTGTATATCAAAGTATCCTGAGAGTTAGTATATCATCTAGAAATTAAATTATGTGTGCTATTAGACACCAGCCATGCACAATTCACTTAGTAAATGGTCCCTCTATGGCAGCTGTAGAAATGCTGAGGATCAGAGGAAGGTTTTCCACTCAAGAGCTCATTAGTAGCTTTAGTATTTAAAGATGTATGGGGGGGAGAGACAAACTTACATTACATTGCAACACTTCCAGATTGGAGAACAAACTAGAATGCATCTCCTTGTAGATGAATCTTTCATCAGTTTAAGAACTGACAACAGGTAGTTGTTGGAGAAACAGTCTGTGTCCTAAAAATGACTACCTGCCATCAATATTTTAGTGTCTTGTACTTCTCTCAAATAAACCTAACGTTACTCTGAGCAAGTCAGTCATGTGTCAGAGAGCCTAACTGTCTGCTTATTATCTTCTTTCCTATGTAACCAGTGCTCACTTACACGTCCATTACAACGTAATAATAAGTCAGATCACACAATAAAAAGTAGCGTTAGCATTTCAGATCTTAACTAGTAGGCATTCAGGATATTCTTAAACACTTTGGGAAAGCTAAATCTTCCCAGAATGAAAAAATATTTGCATGTTAATGAGCGAGAAAATGTGAACAACATTTGAACCTGGAAGTTCATGGTCTTTACAATTAATCATCATCAAGGAAGCAAGAAAATGCAGGGAGATGTTGTCGGGGAGAAGTGGGATTGGAGAAGGCAGGTGTTTCACATCAGTGATTGTAAACTTCGAATCCCCTCTCTCCACATGTTTGAAACATTATTCTAACATCACCTAGATAAGATTATCAAGACAATTCCTCTTACAGGAAAAAAAGGTTTCAACAACTGGTATGAAAAAGATGGATTCAAAGGGATAAGTAGGCATGGGCATACAGGAAGTCCATGATTCTGGCTTCACTCTTTTTTATTCATACTAATATCAGAGTCAAGTTTCTGTTTGACATGCTAAGGTTGTGTCTCAAATAGCTGAGAAGTCACTTGGGAGAAAGCCTAGGAATATGCAGCTGGGTACATTAACTGAGGCAGACTCCTCCTGGCACCCCAACATCATGTACCATAGCCGAGCCTGAATGTCCCATTCACCCCATCTCAGAAGTCTCCCCCAACTCACAAGCCACTGTCCTTTCTCCACATGAGTTGAAATTTTTAAAACATCAATAATAATTAACTGTTACATGTGAGTTGTGCTATTCTAGGATTCTGAAAGGTTCATCTTGGGTACAGTGGAAAGATCAGGAACTATATAAATCCCTTGCTAATAAAGGATTTACAGGTCAAATGGATAAAAAAATTCACAAGATGTGGTACATGTATACAATGGACTATTACTCAGACATAAAAAAGAATGAAATCTTAACATTTGCAACAACATATATGGACCTAGGAGGTATTGTTCTAAGTAAAATAAGTCAGACATAGAAAAACAAATACCCTATGATTTCACTGATACATGGAATCTAAATAAATAAATAAACAAACAGAACAGAAACAAACTCATAGATACAGACAAATTGGTGGTCGCTACAGGAGAGCATGATTGGGGGATGGGTGAAAAGTGAAGGGATCAAGAATTACAAATCGCTAGTGATAATAGTCGTCACCGGGATGTAAAGTGCAGCATAGGAAACATAGTCAATAATATTATAATAACCATGCATGGCATCAGATGGGCACTAGACCTTCAGGGTGATCACCTCATACATTATATAAATGTCTAATTACTATGTTATACACCTAAAACTAACATAATAATATGTCAGTTGTAATTGAAAAATACATTTTGAAAAATACATTTTTAAAACGTATCGGTTCTATTCACAGGACTGTAGAGACGTAGCTTGCCATAAAAACACATAGAGGATCTTTTCTGTGTCTCCCATGCACTGGAGCAATTGGAAAATGAGATGTAGCCTTGACCAAAAAAATAAATAAAAATAAAAGAAATTCACCTGTCAGTTCCATGCAAAAATAACCCACTGCAAACAGAAGGAAACATATACATGCAAGCAATTTTCTAAAAATATAAGTAACAGAAAAACTAACACTGAAATACTGCCTTAGAGTAGTTGACATTTAGTCAGGCCTTGAACCTGGGAAGCATTTGGAGAACCTAAAAAAATAGAGAATATTCCAGGTAAAAAGAAAAGTATTGGGATCAACTTATGGACAGACCAGATATTGATTTAGCTTTATCTTACTGGCTTCGCACAACCATTGATGAATTTGACATGAATGAAGATCAGACACTATTTTAAAAGAACAATAGAGCAGTTTCATCACCAATGGAAATATGAAGAGTCTGGAAGCAGAAAAGTCAGTTAAGATAGAACTGAGTATCTTGCAATCAATTGTATTGTAATTGGCTATAGGTTCAAATATGCAGACTGACATATAGAGCCAAGAACTATTTTGAGGAACCTCTGCAAATGAGGATCAAGACAGAGAGAAAGCCGCAACAAAGGAAAAAGAAAAATCTAAGATATTTAGGGAAAAAGAAAATGTGTCCTCAACCTATTAACCCAAGTCTTCTTGGCCCCAAATATTTCTCTTCAAGCAAAGTATAAGATTAAATTTTGAAGAGAGGAGAGTGCCTACATGGAAAGCCATCATCATTCCAAGGAAGCATTCTCTAAAAGTGGGCATTTACCATACATGTTTTCAGCACAAGGCCACATCAAAGCAGCAAGGAGAAGCAAGGCCTCTAAAGCCATGCGGACCTTCATCGTGGCAGACACTCAACACAGGACTCCTCAGGAAATAAGAAGTGGTAGCTGGCTTAAGTGGTTTTATATGGCCTCCCATGCTCAGCTGCCTTTATTTTCCTACTAATTCAGATAATCCATGGTGTTCTCTTACCATAGCATCAACCATCTAGAAGCTGAGACTCTCCTGATTACCCAAACGCTGGAATTCGGAGAAGCGTATCAGGCAAAAAGTGCTATTTGACATCTGTGTCTGCCTGAGAGGCCTCTTTAAATCATCTGGGAGGCTGGCATGGCACACCACACTTCCAACAGAGACTGAATTGTAGGAAACTGTTTTCACTAGGTGATTTTCAGGTGTTATCAAAGACGCTAAAGAGCCTAAATCATGCAGATTGGAAATCAAGAGATGATTACATTTTCTGTGGATTTGGCTGGAAGAATCAGCAGCAGAGACAATAAAGTGACTTGAGTGGGATGATAAACTCAAAGAGAAAACGTTCTTTGTTCCCTTTCTTCTGCCAATAAGGGGTACCTAGGTAGAAAGTCACTGAGTAGTACAAAACTTATGGGTCATAGATATAATAATTGAAGATACTGCTTGTATTGCAGAAAGAGAAGCAGGTGCAGACCAAAATGAATCTCTTGTGGCTCATATCAAGGTGCCACCAGGACTGTATTCCTTTTGATGGCTCAACTCTAGGGGAGAATTCGTTTTCTTTTTGCCCTCAAAGGGCCACCTGCATTCCTTGACTGTGGCCCCCTACTGTGTGGTCCTGTCACTCCAGTCTCTGCTTCCATCATTACATCTGCTTCTCCCTTCCTCTTACAACCCTCTCTCCACCTTTTATATTACATTAGACCCACCAAGATAATCCATGGTAATCTTCCCATTTCAAGATCCTTAACTTAATTATATCTACAAAGTCCATTTTGTCATATAAGGTAACATATTTGCAGGTTCAGGGATTACAATGTGGACATCTTTTTTTTTTTTTCTGTGCCATAGTTGCCCATCCAAATCCAACCACTCAGGACCTGGCATAGGTTTCGTGGAGTGATAATGGAGAAGTTAATCTATATGAAGGTTGGGAGGTAGGTTATATGATGGAGCAGTTAAAACCCTAATATGACAAAATAATCAATCAAACTCAAATGTGCCAGTAGGGTTGGAAGCATACTACACTGGAAAATAAGTACACTTGATTTAAGATTTGTCAGAGGGTTTCCACAATTACGCAGCTCTGATGATTATCAGAAGGAGAAAGTCCTTAGCTTTCGATTAGAACCAGTCAGGATGATGTAAAAGTCTGGAGAATGATGCCACAGCACTGGTTTTAGCAAAGTCAAAGGTGCCATTTCCGTAGGCTCCTAGGAAAAAGAGAGCATCTTGAGCACATTCACTGATGTTCTTCTTGCCAGAATTGAAACGTTTTAAAGGTGAAGAAGATGCACCAATATTGATATTAGTCAATATTAACTCCACTGTTAGTAAGCTGGCAGCAAACTAAACATTTCTTCTCAAACAGATGAAGGACATTATGAAAACAACTTACTTCTTAGGATGTTCTATGTGACTGGCACAGTTCAGATGCTTTAAATGTATTATCTTATTTTAGCCTCACCATGTTCCCATCAGAGAATGATGTGAACAGATGCTTCAACTTAGGCGCAGAAACCTCAAGTATCTTACTCAAGGTAATTCAGCAAACAGATGGCAGAGAAATTTCAACCTGCACAGAATCTGAGTGTGGAGGTAAAGCCATGAGAATCTAGTTATTCTCTTCACTGCTCATTCTAACCTTCATCCCCCATAGTCAGAGTCAAGAAAGCCTACAGCTTCTCAGCCCTAGAGCCCAGCAATCTTCCCCACCCAAGCAACTAACAGTAAATATTAGTACCTCAGCAGCTCAACCAGAATGTTCAGCATCCCTAAAATTATCTCACATGGGTAGCCCCTAAAAGTGAAGTGGTTCTTACCATGCATCATCTGAGAAGCCTACTAAAACAAATTGCTGGGTTCCCAGCCCAGGGGTGGGGCCCAAGAATTTGCATTTCTACCAAGTTCCTAGGTGATGCTGATGCTACTACCCTGGGGACCACACTTTGGGAACCAGTACTTCAAAAGTCCTAAAGATATTCTAAAGATGACTCACAAAATGCTTCCATTTGGTCTATAACAATAATATCCTTTATGTCAGACCTCAGGAGTGTGTTGAGGGGTTTCTCTTGGTTCTCCAGAGTCAAGAGTAATCATATACATCTAAGTGTGGCATTAAGTATAAACCCACTCAGGCCCCTCACATCCTCTCAACTTCCAGTTGCTTGAGGTATTCTTAACCTGCGATCTAGCGTAATGCAGGCCTCTGTGAAGTTACCTTCTACTTGTATCTTTGATTGAACATATTCCGGGCAAGCATCAGGTATGAGTGAACTTCGGTAATAGTAGTTTGAAAAAGTAATTTCCTGATGACCATGAGACAGGGGCTTCTTGGTAAGTTGCTGAGGTTTGATTGTTCTTTCCAAAACACTAAGAATGGGTGGCCCCAATTAGCCTCCTGATTTCAGTTAATGTTGTTGAATAATTGATGAGCTCACACCATCTTCTCTCTTGAAAACATTGTCTGAAATTTAACCTGTCTCTCCTCCCATTAAGTCGTTCTTGTCCGATCTGCTCCTCCTTCCTGACAGTGATGAGAACACAGCTGTGGACAAAGCTTTACCTTCGTAGATGCTGCCTTCTACTGGCAGAGTCAGAATTATAAAATACACAACCCCAAGGTACATTATCTTTTTAGCTTAAATGATTCAGCAAAGACAAAAATAGTGATACAGAAAAGATGACTAGTTTGGACAGGGTGCTCAAAGCAGGTCCTTCTGGAGAGGTGACAGAAAGCAAGGCATGAAAGATGAAACTCATCAGTGCAAATGTCCATTCAAAGAGCATTCGCAACAGACTTTGGCCTATTCGAGGAACAGAAAGATAGTGTCCTTACATCAGTGGTCATCAGTAGGGAAAGTAGCAGTCCTGTGTTCTAGATTCGGCTTGATTATCAAGTGACAGGACTCAGAAAATTATCAGCTGAGCCCTGGCCGGTTTGGCTCAGCGGTTAGAGCATCGGCTCGAAGACCAGAGACCCGGGTTCACTTTCCGCTAAGGGCACGTACCTCAGTTGCAGTTTGTACCAGCCCCAGTCGGGGTTGTGTATGTGGCAACCACTCAATGTGTCTCTCTCACATCGATGTTTCTTTCTCTTTCTTTCTTCCTCTCTCTGTCCCGCTCTATCTGAAGATAAATGCAAAAAATGTCCTCCGGTAAGGATTAAAAAAAAAAATTATCAGATGAATTGCAACAGTTCAGCAAGAAATGATGAGGGTCTGTCTGAACTATAATGATGGAGATCAAGAAGAGGAAGAGAGCTCAAGAATTATTTTTTAGAGTAGAATCAAATAGTATTTGATTAAAATTGACAGCATTTATAAATGTGAGCAACTGACCTCACCACTGATACCTCCATCTTTAACACAAAAAGACTACCCTTCCGAGAGATTTGACCAGGTAGATGGAAGATATAAAACACTAATCACTTTTGCCTGGCCAGTGTGTCTCAGTGGATTGAGCATCGTCCCATGGACTGAGAGGTCCCAGTTCAATTCCTGTACAGGGCACATGCCCAGGTCACAGGCTGGATCCCCAGTAGGGACGTGCAGGAGGCAGTCGATTGATGTTTCTATCTCTCTCTCCCTTTCTCTCTCTCTAAAAAATATCAATAAAAACATTTTTAAAAAAACAAAACACTAATCACTCTCATAACTTAATTTTTTGTAAATATCAACTTTCCAGATAGGTGAGAAAATGGGAATACTTGTAGTTTTAAATGGTTAAATGTGATACATGCATGTCTGAGCACAGGACCTGTTTTCATGAGGTATGATATGGTGCATCATAACACATTTCCTTTTTGAGCTTTGTCCTAGGCAATCTTACCCCTACAAATAAGGATTTGTTGTAACTTAATTTTTATTTTATACACATTAAAATAAAAAGATAATAAAGCTTTACATTTTCTCATAGGTGCAATCCATAATCATCTCACAGACCACAAAATATACCTGCAAAGGGCATGAGAGTCTAAAAGAGAAACAAGTGTCAATTCATGGTTTTCCTTTTTTCAATTCTGTTTCTTTTTTTTTTTTTTTTTGCACCTGTAAGTGCAAACAGATCAGGTTCCAAGCCTTGAGGATTAAATTAGTTAAGGCAATGAGTTGGGCTATGAAAAAGGGGGGAAAGTCCTGAAGGTATCCATGGGATTTATACATCCCTTCATTTTCAGAACAGACTGGAAAATTAATAATTATACCCATCTTGTAAAATGATGGCAAAATTGATTACTCATCTATATAAAAAGATACCTTTATTTCCTAATTTTAGACAAACATTTAATCATGACCCTCAAAGTATGGACCAAGGGCCAACAGTATCACCTTTACCTGGGAACTTATTAGTATTACAGATTCTTGGGTCCCACTTTAGACACTGAATCAGAAACCCTGGTAATAACAAGTCTTTAACGTGATTCTGTTGCATGCAAGGGTTTGAAAATCACTGTAGAGTCCTTTGTCTCTAGCAAACGATCTGATATTTAAAAATACACGCTGCACATGAATCAAATGATGATCTGGGAATTTTTTCTTAGTAAGCTCTGAATTTTTAAAAAATGTATTATTTAAGATTTCATGCCCTGACTCGTTTGGCTCAGTGGTTGGAGCATCAGCCTACAGACCAGAGAGTTCCAAGTTCAGTTCCTACTAGGCCCTAGTGGCTAAGGGCACATATCAAAAAAAAAAGAAAAGAAAGAAAGATTTCTGAGTGACAAAGGAATTCCACTTTGGCACTAAGTATTTCCTAACATGCATTAACTAAGACTGAGCTTTTGACAAGGTTGTCTAGAGGTGATATTATGAGCAGATAAAACTGGTTGTCCAGGTCCCAATGTTCTGGGAGCTTTAATTTGGGCATGTACAGGAAATGTCATGTTCCTTGGAGTTGCTCACTTGAGTACCAGCCTACCACCATCACCTAGAAATATGTGTACTCAGAAATGTTAAAAAAAAAAGCCTGCAAGAACTCCTGTATAGGTTCAGACTCATCAGCAATAAAGTTGATCCTTTGTGTGCTTTTCAGATTACCTCCCCACGACCAGCCCCTGAAATTCATTTGAACACCCACTTGAAAGTGATGGATTCACAAATATAACCTGATCCCAAGAAAGACAGCTTTCATTCAAATATATTCGAATGATACATTTCACTCTACTTGCCTTATTCTTTAGTACCTGTAATAATAAAATGATGAACTTTGGGAAGTTTTCTTGTAATGAGTAAAGGCTCTCAAGCTGCCTGAAGTGATAGATTATTGTGGACACCTGGCAGGCTCCAGTTATAACATGAGGCAAGTGGTCCTCTCACAACTTCCTGTTTCCTGAATGGATGTTGCCTTGGGATCTGGCCAGATGAAGGCTTTTCTGGTGTTTTGAGGCCTGCACCTCCTTTTTTCGCTGATTTGGACTTGCTCTGGAGAGCAACCAGGTATTTACTGAGCTCTAGGAGAGATGGTGGGGAATTGGTGATCAATAATGAGGCTGCTTCTTTGACTTTCCAATTCTAAACACTTCAGTAGGCTGCTACATTGCTAATAACTAAGGGTCTACACCAAATCATCTACTTTGGGTGGTTGGGGTTGGAATGCCTTGTTTCCCCCACCTGGCTTCACCCCTGGTTGCTCCCCTTGCCCCACAACATTCCTTCCCCCTTTAAGATGGCCTGTCCTCTGGAAATTGGGGTTGGTTGATTAGATAACAGGTTTTCATATGTCTGAGATGGAAGGGTTACCTTGGCTTCAGCTATGAAGAATGATGCTTGAGAATACACCTTAAAGAGAGAAAAGCATTCACAATATATGTATATGTATCAAAGCTTGAGTCTAGGTTTTAAGCTATGTCAGAGGCCAGGGGTTGCCAGGGGTTTTCGGCGGTAAGGTACCCAAGGTAAAGCAAGCACGCAGAGCTGACATCAGGAGGGGTCAACAATCAGCAGCAGCTTTATTCAGCACAGCTGGCGGCTGCAGGGGGGCGGTGCAGGAGACACTGTGTCATGCTTATAACCGGTAACATGGTCTGCACCTGCTAAGCTAGTTCCATGGCCTCTATCAACAAGCCGGGTTCCTGGGCCCTAACAAGCTATTTCACAGGGACACTTATGTTTTCATCTTCCTAAAATAAGACGCCAAGTGATTGAGATGATTTGTAACAAAAATTCTGACAATGGGGCCAAGAGAGTTATGTCCCTATACATTTTCAAGACACAGAGCCTGGCCCACCTCCAGAATTCATTATTTGAAATACACACTTAAGGGCCTCTGGACATACACCCGTAGTGCTATTTCTACAGAAAAAGTAAACGAGCGTGAACAGCCAGAGAGACCAGTTCAGGATTCTGACAGATGTAAGTCCCATGTCCCTCGGGAGTTTCTGAGGACTTCTTAAATAGAGAAGACCCGGGGTCCATATTAAAACACGTAGACAGCTGGGTCCCATTCTACATCTAATGAATTGATTTCTGAGAATTTGACCAAATGATTTTGTATTTTTAGCAATTACTAAAAATGACTTCACAATAGAATTTTGATAAAACTGCAGAGACTTCATAACTTCTTGTTTCCAGCCAAAATTGGAACTCTGTGTGAAGTTACCTTATGTACATGCTCATAGTGGACAAAATAAACTCTCAGAAGATTTGGCAAGATCCGTTCATTCTTCCCTACCATATATGAGTTCGCTTGAATAACTTCTATGTGCCAGGTTCTCTCAGATCTATACTCATGCATTATCTCATTTGAACTTTTCTAACTACCTATTCAGCATATTAACTTGGATGTCCAATATGTATCTTTAAATTATTATATCTAAAATAAAATGCATGCTTTTTAAAAAATCTCAAACCTGTCTCTCCCAGTTCTGTTTATCTCAGCTAAAAGCAGCACCATCTATTCAGGTTCCCTTAGAATCATCGCTTTTCCTTTCCCAGCCCCATATCCACGTGTATCCACAATGTTTCTAGAATTCCCTTGGTTCTCACCGTCTCTTCTACAACTCAAGTCCAAGCCTCCAAGAACCAATCCTGACCTAATTTAATACCCTTGAAACTGATCTCCCTAATTCCACACCCACTCTCCTCCTACCCACCAGAACATGCTTCTCAAATCATAAATCAGATCCTGTTTACTCCATACCATACTTGCTATGGTCCATTACATTCTGGCCACACTGGCCACTTTCTGTTTTTGGAAATCACCAGCCAGGATCTTTGCACTCTTCCATTTTTTGTTCAGATAGAGTGGGAGGGAGAGAGAGAGAGAGAAACATCGACGTGAGAGGGACACATCGAGTGGCTGCTACCCACATGACCAACCAGGGCCTGGGACAAACCGTAACCGAGGTACGCGCCCTTAGCGGGAACCAAACCCGGGTCTCTCTGGTCCGCAGGCTGACACTCTAACCGGCCAGGGCAGTCTTTGTACTCTTAATCCCACTACCGAGGATGACAAGTGATTCACTGCCCAATACGCCCTCTTCTTCTCTGTGTAAAGAAAGAATACCTAGTTTACCCACCATCCGTAACCCAAAAAGGAAAACTAGGCAAGTCAATGATTTTAAGTCACTTTCACAATTGTAGTACCAAGATTCTCCAGTGGTTGGAAATTACCAACACAGTCCTAAAGCTAAAGATGGCTTTAGGACTGTGAACACTTTACCTTTAAAAGCTCCTCAATCCCACCACAAGTTTAACCTTCCAGGGGTTCTATGCCTGCCCCTTTAATAGAGCACAAAATTCCTTCTCGGATTTTCCAGTTTATTCTCTGAATTACCAGCAGTTCCAAATTACTCTAAGATTTAACTGCCAGAACTTGTATTTCACCACCCTGTTTCTTGGCCTTTAACAAACTTTAATGTTTCAATTAAAAATACAGCCTCAGTCATGGCCAATTTGGGTCAGCAGTTAGAGCATCGGCAGGGTCCCAAAGGAGGCAACCAATCAATGTGTTTCTCTCACACTGATGTTTCTCTCTCTCTCCCTCTCCGCTCCTCCCCCTCTTTCCTCCCTTCCACTCTATCTAAAAAAAAATCAATAAATAGACCTGGCCAGTTTGGTTCAGTGATTAGAACGTCGGCCTGCAGTCCAGAGAGACCTGGGTTCAGTTCCCACTAATGGCACGTACCTCAGCTGCAGTTTGTCCCCGGTCCTGGTTGGGTCATGTGGGAGGCAGCCACTTGATGTGTCCCTTTCACGTTGATATCTCTCTCTCTCTCTCTCTCTCTCTCTCTCTCTCTTCCTCTCTCTCCCTCCCACTCTAACTGAACAAGAAATGGAAAAATGTCCTTGGGTGAGAATAAAAAAAAAAAAAATCAATAGGAAAATATCCTCAAGTGAAGATTAACAACAACAACAAAAATGCAGCTTCAACTGTCCTTTGATTGACGGGGTATAATATCACTTGAAGCTACCAGCTCTTTCCAGTCCTTTCTCAGAAAACTCTAGGATATTTCACCTGTGGACTTCATCACAAGTCCAAGTTTTCCTTCTGTTTTCTCTCTCCTAAAACATAGTCCATTGATCAGAGAGGGTCAGCATGAGCTGCCCTTTTTCTGAGCAGTAGGCAATTTTGTTTATTCACTCAACAAATATTTCCTAAGCATTTATCATCGGCTTGTTCTTGGCCCTAAGTAATGCAGCAATGGAAAATTAATAAACCAAATCTTCATTCTCATGGCCCTTCCATTCTCATGCAAATTGAACAACATTTTAAAGCATGTTATTACTAGGTCACAATTAGTAGTAAAAGTAAAAGAGTATTGGGAAAGCGTACTGTGTTAACCTGTGTTCAGTAGATTTCTATCCCAACTTTGTTAGTTTCAGTTTGGTCAAGTGTCTGTATTGCTTCAGAAAATACCAAGATTAAACAGTGATACCAGGATTAGAACGGAGGTTGTGCTTTTCAGGAGTTGAAGCTAGGAATGAATGTAGGCTGAATATTGTCCATAATTACTAATATAAATGCCACAGTGGAGATGTCATCCACTTAGAACTATAAAAGAGATCATCCAACATCTTGTTTAGGTTAATTTTCATCCATGTGTAGGAACACCTGGATGCTTTTTTGGAGGTGGGAGGGCATGTGTTTCAAAGGGAAAGGTAAGACTGAAGATCACTTCTAAAATCTGTTTTCATCTATCAAGGGGGAGGGGGTGGCTTTTATTGTTAACTGGCTTTGAGCTTCCCTGACTTTTCATGGTACCACTGAATTACCTGATACATACAAAAAAAATTAAGCCCTGGCCGGTTTGGCCCAGCAGTTAGAGCGTCGGCCTGCGGTCCTGAATTACCTGATACTTTTTCTTTTCTACCTCTCAATAGTGTATGTACGATGCAGCCCCTCTCTGTTCCTGGTCAGAGTCAAGTCAACTGCATTTGATAATAATCTACCTATGGCACCTGAAGAAGTGTTTCTAGGAGATCAGTGTCCTGTAACCTTGGCGTATCAAGGATTTTATGAGTTTCGATACCGTCCCACTGATTGTAACATTAGGGTTGAGGTAATTACATACCTGCTTAATTAACTAAATCTCTGTAGAGATTCTCAGGCTTACAAACTGCATGCCATGATTTTGGTTTAGGGATTTTTGTTGTTTTAGTTTCTTTGTTGTTGTTTTTTTCTTCTAGTAATAAGATAAACCTATTTTTGTCAAATGTCATATTCAGACCATGGGCGGTGAAGAAAGGTAAGAATGCACAATTTCTATTTGTTAGTCAGTTGTACCTCCACCTAGAGAATGCAAAAGTAAATAAGACATGAAACTTGTCTTAATTTTAGAAAAGAACAGGTGGGTTTTTTCTTTTCTTTATATCAGGGGTCAGTAAATTACAACCTGCAGGCCTGATCTAACCCACCACCTACTTTTATGTGGTCCATGAGCTAAGAATATATTTTTAAATGCTTGTATGATTTAAAAAATAACAAAAGAAAAATAATATTTGGTGATAGGTAAAAAGTATGAAACTCAAATATTAGTGTCCATAAATTCAGTTTTATTGGAACACACCATGCTCATTTACTTATCCTTTTAATTATTGTCTACAGCTGCTTTTACACTCTAAGGGCAAAGTTGAGTAGCTGGGCCAGAGGACACATAGCCCACAAATCTAAGAGGATTTCTGTCTGCCTTTGCAGAAGTCTGACCATCCCTGCTCCATAGTAAAATGTTAACCACATAGCTTCATATCCCTCTAAATTTTTATAGCCCTAAGCAGCAGCTAGTCCTTCTTGCCTGCAGGCAAATGGAGAAAGAGTTTGAGTTGTTGACACATCTTGGAATTTCCAAATGACATATTCAAGTGACTGCCTGACCCGCCTCCCAACATCTCAGCTCCCATCAGAGAATCTGATGCCCCTTCCTGGTTTTAGGGGTCAAGATGGGCAGAACAAGGGCATCAGCCTGATGAGGGATATGGGTAGTCTGAAGGCCTCCCAGGTAACTTCGATGCTTTATCTTCACACATCACCACTGTCATCCCACCCAACCTCCAGTGAGAAAACTTGAAGGGTATGACCTTTCCTTTAACTTTTTCTTCATTTAAAAACTAAGAAACAAAAACTTAGTGCCTTTTTTTTTTAATTGCCTAACTTATTTTATTAAAATAAAAATCACAAATCATAAGTGACATACACAATGTCCCTTTCACCATTTAAGTAAGATACTTTGATTTTATTTAAATATTCTCATGTTTTCAAGGTAACAGTATCTGAGAATGAGGCATACAGTGGCGGGCAAAAGTAGGTTTACAGTTGTGAGTATACAAAACACAATTCTGGTATTATTACTTATTAATCACTGTATTATTTATTCATATACCTACTTTTGCCCACCCCTGCATATATTCTGTAGTACTATAAACCCAGTAGCCACTAATCTACAGAATAATTTTCATCCAGGTACTTCAAAAAGTCTTGTCATTTCTTCATACTTTTCCATCAGAATTCTCAGTTTTTATTTTTATTTATTTTTTTTATTTAATTTTATTTTTGTTACAGATGTTTCTCCCTTTTTACCCCATTGACACCCTCCTCCCCATCCCCTGCCCCTGCCCCGTCCCCGGCTTTTTTGTCCATGTCCATTGGTTATGCATACATGCATATAAGTTCTGTGGTTTAATGAGCAAGGGCTAGAGAAACTTAGTGCCTTTTTAAAACAAATTTTAGCATTATGTTCATGTTCCTATAAAAAATATTAGGAGGTTGATGAGAGTTAGTGGCTGGGCCGGATAAGTTAATAGGAGAATTTCAATCACGTTAAGTGAACATTGAAGATAAACAAAGAAAACATGTACCCATATTTGCTGTGGCAGTCTCCAGATGATGAGGTTAAATCTTCATGTTGTCTGTAGTGCATTGTTCACATTGCCTTTTAAAATGTTATTTCTGAAAAACATATAAATCTATTTAAACTATTCTTTATAACTAAATGTATCTCTTACTCATCTACCATTCTAAGGTCATGTTTATTATCTGAAGGCCTAGAATCTAAAGAAAAGTTTCTCCAAAAAAAATCATAAATGTTTTCTTTATTTTGTATTGATTTTAGAGAGAGGAAGGAAGAGAGAGAGAGAGAAAGTGATAAACATCGACATGACAGAGAAACCTCTACCAGTTGCCTCTTGTGTGCGTCCAAATTGCAGGGTTTGTGCCCTGACCAGGAATTGAACCCACCACCTTCCAGTGTACAGGATGACACTCAGACCAACGGAGCCACACATGCCAGGACTAACCACTTTCTTGATAATAATAAATAATAGCCTTGAGGTGACATTTTTCAAACTCAGTGGCAGGTCCTCTCACCTCCTGTGAAGCATACCCTGTAAGAGATGTTCATTCTTCTGACCCTTTAGAAAATGGCTCTCTTTCCCACTGGGAAGATACATTTTAGTGTGTGTGCCCATTTCTTTGAGATGTTGACTGAACCACTAATTCCTAACAAAATCTTTAAGTCTACTTGTACATTTCCTTTGTCTCCTCAGGTCCTCCCCGGGGATCGTCTCCTTTTTATATCTGAAATCATCTTTAAGTCAATATTCTCCATTCTTGAAGCTTCAATACCTGTGGCCTGTGTTGTCCCCCAGTGAGTCTACCAAACTGATTTCATATCTTCTCAACTGTCTAACTGGTTAGGGGAGGATGAGAAATGAAGCTGAGAGATGAAGTTACTAGACAGGGTTCACTAAGTCCTCATGAGAATCTTACTTTCTTGATGCTGGATTCTTCTGTGTTCTTGATCTCTCCACTCTGCTACTTACTACCAGTGTGACTTCGGGGAAGTTATTTAATAACTCTGTGCCTCAGTCTCCTCATCTTTATTTTTTATTGTTGAAAGTATTACAGATGCCCCTCTTTTACTCCCATTGACTCCCTTCTTCCCACTCCCACCCCCCTCCTGCTTTCCCCAGTCTAATGTCTGTGTCGATTGGTTGTGCACATATGCATACCAGTTCTTTGGTTTATCTCTTTCCTTCCCTCCCGCCCCTCATCTCTCTGCAGTTTGTCAGCCTGTTCCCTACTTCCATGTCTCTGGATCTCTTTTAATCTTTGGCTTATTTTGTTCATTATGTTCCATAAATAAGTGAGATCATTTGGTACTTTTTTTTTCTCTTGACTGGCTTATTTCATTTTACGTAATATTCTCCTTTTCTCTGACTGGCTTATTTCATTTTACATAATATTCTCCAGGTCCCTCCATGTCATCCCAAAGGGTAGAGATCTCTCTTTCTTACAGCTGCATAGTATTCCATTGTGTATATGTACCACAGCTTTTTTATCCACTCATCTACTTACGGACACTTGGGCTGTTTCCAGATCTTATCTATTGTAAATAGTGCTGCTATGAACATAGGGGTGCATATATTCTTTCTGATTGGTGTTTCAGGATTCTTAGGATATATTCCAAGAAGTGGAATCACTGGGTCAAATGGCAGTCTTATTTTTAATTTTTTGAAGAAATACATATTGTTTTCTATAGTGGCTGCACCAGTCTGCATTCCAACCAGCAGTGTACTAAAGTACCCTTTTCTCCACATCCTCACCAGAACTTGTTTGAGGATTTGTTGATGGCACCCATTCTGGTGATAGGGTGATATGCCGTAGTCGTTTTAATTTGCATCTCTGATGTTTAGAAATGTTGAGCATTTTTTCATATGTCTCCTGGTCTTTTGTATGTCCTGTTTGGAGAAGTGTCTATGCTCTGCTCATTTTTAATTGGATTGTTAGTCTTCCTTTTGTTGAGTTGTATGGGAACTCTATATATTTTGGATATTAACCCCTTATCCGATGTATGTTTGGCAAATAGGTTCTTTGCAGCGGTTCTCAACCTGTGGGTCACGACCCCTTTGGGGGTTGAACAACTCTTTCACAGGGGTCGCCTAGGACATAACAGCAGCAAAATTACAGTTATGAAGTGGCAACAAAAATAATTTCATGGTTGGGGGTCACCACAACATGAGGAACTGTATTAAAGGGTCGCAGCATTAGGAAGGTTGAGAACCACTGTTCCAGAGAGTGGGTTCCTTTATCATTTTGATCCTGATTTTTTTTTTTTTTTTGCCATGCAGAAACTTTTAAGTAATCCTATTTATTCATTTTTTTCCTTTGTTTCTCTTGCCCTAGGTGATATATCTGTGAAAATTCCACTACATGTGATCTCTGAAATTTCTCTGCCTATATTTTTGTCTAGGATTTTTATGGTTTCATGGGTTACATTTAAGTCTTTTATCCACTTTGAGTTTATTCTTGTGTATGGTATAAGTTGGTGGTCTAGTTTCTTTCTTTCTTTTTTTTGATGAACCTGTCCAATTTTCCCAACACCATTTGTTGAAGAGACTGTCTTTACTCCATTGTATGCTCTTGCCTCCTTTGTCAAATATTAATTGTGCACACTGTCTTGGGTCAATTTCTGGGTTCTCTGTTCTGTTCCATTGATCTATATGCCTGTTCTTGTGCCAGTACCAGGCTGTTTTGATTACAGTGGCTTTGTAGTATAACTTGATATCTGGTATTGTGATCCCTCCTACTTTGTTCTTTTTCAAGATTAATGTGGCTATTCAAGATCTTTTATGGTTTCATATAAACTTTTGGAGAATTTGTTATAGATCTGTGAAATATGCTGTTGGTACTTCAATAGGGATTATGTTGGGTAGTATGAACATTTTAATGATGTTGATTTTTCCAATCCATGAACGTGGTGTATGTTTCCACTTTTTTATATCTTCCTCTATTTATTTATTTTTTTTCAATGTCCTGTAGTTTTCTGAGAACAGGTCTTTTACCTCCTTGGCTAAGTTTATACCTAGGTATTTTATTTTATTGTTGCAATTGTAAATGGGATATTTTTCTTTTTTTTTTTTTTTAGTTTCCCTTTCTGAGTGTTTATTACTGGAATATAAGAATGCATCAATTTCTGGATGTTAATTTTGTATCCTGCTACTTTGCCAAAGTAATTTATTAAATCTAGTATATTTTTGGTGGAGTCTTTAGGGTTTTCTATGTACAATATCATGTCATCTTCAAATAATGACAGTTTCACTTCCTCCTTTCCAACTTGGATCCCTTTTATTTTTTCTTCTTGTCTAATTGCTGTGGCTGAGATTTCCAGTACAATGTTAAATAAGAATGGCAAGAGTGGGCATCACTGTCTTGCTCCTGTTCTTAAAGGAAATGCTTTTAGTTTTTGCCCATTGAGTATGATGTTGGCTATAAGTTTTTTATATATGGCCTTAATTATGTTGAGGTATGATCCCTCTAGTCCCATTTTGCTGAGCACTTTTATCAGAAATGGGTGCTGGATTTTGTCAAATGCTTTTCCAACATCTACCTATTGATATATTCATATGGGTTTTATCTTTCATTTTGCTTATGTGGTGTATCACATTTATTGATTTGAAAATATTATACCAGCCTTGCATTCCTGGGATGAATCCCACTTAGTCATAGTAAATAATTTTTTATATGTATTTTTTTATTCAATTTGCTAAGATTTTGTTAAAGATTTTGGCATCTATGTTCATCACGGATATTGGCCTGTAGATTTTTTTCTTTGTAGTGTCTTTATCTGGTTTTGGAATTAAAATTATGCTGGCCTCATAAAATGAGTTGGGAAGCCTTCCTTCTTGAATTTTTTGGAATAGTTTGAGAAAAATAGGTGATAGTTCTTCTTTGAATGTTAAAACTCCTGTGAAGCTGTTCAAGACTGGGCTTTTGTTTGCTGGGAGTTTATTGTTTAAATCTTCAATTTTCTTAGTTGTTCTTGGTCTGTTCAAGTTTTCTATCTCTTCCTGGTTCGGTTTGGGAGACTGAGTGATTCTAGAAGTTTGTCCATTTCTTCTAGATTGTCCAATTTGTTGACATGTAATTGTTCATAGTATTTGTTAACTATCCTTTGTATTTCTATGGTGTCAGTTCTTCTCCTTTTTTGTTTCTGATTTTGTTTATTTGGGTCTTCTCTTTGTTTCTTGGTGAGTCTGGCTAAAGATTCATCAATCTTTATATTTTCAAAGAACCAGCTCTTTGTTTCATTAATCTTTTTAATTGTTTCTTAGTCTCTATGTCATTTATTTCGCTCTGACTTTTACTATCTATTTCCTTCTACTTGCTCTGGGTTGTTTTGTTTTGTTTTGTTTACTTTCTAGTTATTTAAGTTGTAGGATTAGATAGTCTACTAGAAATTTTTCTTGTTTCTTGAGGTAGGGCTGTAGTGCTATGAACTTCCCTCTAAAGACTGCTTTTGCTGCATCCCAAAGATTTTGTATTGTTGTGTGTTCATTTTCATTGGTTTCCAGAAAGTATTTTATTTCTTCCTTGATCTCCTTGGTAACCCATTCATTGTTTAATAACACGCTATTTAGCCTTCATGTCTTTGAATGTTTTTGAGTGTTTTTATTGTAATTAATTTTTAGTTTAATGCCACTGTGATCTGCGAAGAAGCTTGATATGATTTCAATCTTCTTGAACTTGTAGAGACTTAGTTTGTGTCCTAACATGTGGTCTATCTTTGAGAATGCCTCATATGCACTTAAGAAGAATGTGAATTCTGCAGTTTTGGGCAATAATTCTCTGTAAATAACTGTTAAATTAATTTGATCTAGTGCATCATTTACATTCTGTTTCCTTGTTAATTTTTTGTCTAGAGGATCTATCCAGTGATGTCAGCAGGGTGTTGAAGTCCTTTGCTATGATTGTATTGCTATTGATTTCTCCTTTGAAGTCCTCCAGAGGATTTTTAATATATTTTGGTGCTCCTATATTGGGTGCACACATGTTTACCAAGGTTATATTTTCCTGTTGGATAGATCCTTTTATTATTATGTAGTGGCCATCTTTGTTTCTAGTTATGGCTTTCATTTTGAAATCTATTTTATCAGATATGAGTATTGCTACCCCAGCTTTTTTTTTCCTTTTTGTTTGCTTGGAAGATTTTTTTCCATCCCTTCACTTTCAACCTATGTGAGTCTTTTGTTGTGAGGTGGATCTCTTGTAAACAACATATATATGAGTCATGCTTTCTTATCCAATCAGCTACTCTGTGTCTTTTGATTGAAGCATTCAATCCATTTACATTTAAGGTGATTATTGCTATGTACTTATTTATTGCCATTTTTGTTTAGTGTGGTTATATTTTCCTTCCTATTTCTTCTTCTAGTTACAGCAATCCTTTTAACATTTCTTGCAGTGCTGATTTGGTGCTAATATATTCCCTTAGTCTTTTTTCTGTCTGGGAAGCTCTTTATTTGACCTTCTATTTTGAATGACAGCCTTGCTGGATAGAGTAGTCTTGGGTTCAGATCCTTGTTTTTTATTACCTTGAATACTTCATGCCATTCTCTTCTGGCCTGTAGTGTTTCTGTTGAGAAGTCAGCTGAGAGCATGATGGGGGCTCCTTGTAGGTAAACTGTTGCTTTTGTCTTCCTGCCTTTAAGATTCTCTCTCTAATTTTTGGCATTTTAATTATGTGTGTCTTAGTGTGGGCCTCTTTGGATTCTTTTTACTTGGGGCTTTCTGTACTTCCTGAACTTGTATGCCTTTTTTCTTTAACAAGTTAGGAAAGTTTTCTACCATTACTTCTTCAAATATATTCTCTAACCCTTGCTCACCTTCTTCTTCTGGTACTCCTATGATGTGGATGTTCTTATGTTTCATGTTGTCCCACAGCTCTCTTAAACTATTCTGTTTTTTCATTCTGGTACCCTGATTGAATGATTTTTTCCTACCCTGTCTTCTAATTCACTGATCCAATCCTCAGCTTCATCTAATCTGCTTGTTATTCCTTCCAATGTGTTCTTTATTTCTGCTATGTCATTCTTCATTTCCACTTGGTGGCTTTTCATTTCCAATTGGTTGATTTTCATTGTTTCTATATCTTTACTCATGCTGTTGAGCTTCCTAATAACCATTACTCCGAATTCTACCTCTAATAACTTGCTTAATTCCATTTCTTTTTATCCCTTCTTCTGTAGAATTCTCTTGTTCTTTCATTTGGAATTTGTTTCTTTGTTTCACCATTTTGCCTGTGTCAGCAGGTTTGGGAGCCTGCCAAATTTTCCCTGTGAGTGTTAGTGTTTTGCTGGTTGTGGCTCCCTCTACTGGGTTTGGATGAGTATGAAAGGAGCCACACTAAATACCAACATCGTGTCTTACTTTCCTGGGTAGAGTTGCAGGCCAAGCAAAGATTCAATTATCCCAGAGCTTTTGCCTGCAGGCTATTAGTCTCAGTTACTTAATGAACCTTAGGTTGTAGCCTTCTGCTAAACAAAAAATCCCTCAGGTGGGCAGGGTAAGAGGATTTTCAGTGGTGGGGCAATTGCTTTCCCCTGGGTTAAAGTTGCTTTGAGAAGAAAGTGGTTTCTGCAGTGTGGGTTATTGGCTCAGTGCAGGGATCCAGGCCTCAGCCTTCATATCTCAAACCCCAGAGTCATGATCCCCAACACTGAGAGCCAGGTCCAAAGCTCAAAGCTTTCAAAGGCTCATCTCTGCCCACTGGCTTGCTGGTATTTTCTGGCTGTTAATGAGCCTCAGGTTGCACTTCTCCCAGCCAGGTAGTATTAAATTACTGAGAGAGGGGCAGTTGCTTCTCCCCCAGGCTACAACAATTCTGGAAAGGGTCTCTTTGAGAAAAGTGGCTACCGTCCTATGGGGGAGTGACTCAGCACAGAGCTCCTGATGGCCTCCTTCCCAGCTATCTCCCCAGTGCCATGAATCCCAAACTCTCCTCACACAGTTCCAGTTTAGTCCACCCTCCCACTGCTAAAGCCCAGTGTGAATGGATGTAGCTGTAATTTAGTGCACTGGCCTTTTAATGCCAGTGTTCCCTGCACCTCTCCCTGCCAAACAAAACTTCTGCTCTGGTGATTTTCACAGCCAGGTTTTATGTGAGCACTTTTTCCTCTTCCACCACTCTGTGCTGGGGAGCCAGCTTGAGATTTTAACCCCTGACTTCTCAGAGGGAACTGCTCACAGCTAAGTCAGCCCTCAGCTGCTGCCCTTGGGCACCCAGCCAGCCCTCTTGTACCTCCACAGGTCCTACCAGTCTTGATTTGGGGTCCTCTTTATATCCTGGTTATAAGGGTTCTCTTCAGCTACTCTTCAGTTGGTTTTGCAGATGACTTTTCTTTATTTTAGTTGTAATTTCAGTTTGGTCCTGGGAGATGGTCTGTGTAGCTTCCATTCACTCCACTGCAATTTTAGATCTCTGGGCATCTGTTCTTCACACATTAGCCAGTCATCCTGCAGCCTTGGAGAGCACTTGCAGGAATCATTGTGAAATACAACAAAAAGCAAATGAAAGATCAGTTGCAAGAGCCAGGTTCTCAAACTTAAATGGGCATTAGAATCCAATCTCCTCATCTTTAAAGTGGAGATAATAGTGCCTATTTCAAAGATTTGTAGTGAGGAGTAAATGAGATGATGAATGTAAAGAAATTAAAACAGTGCTTGACTCATAAAACACATGTAGTACCTAGTAGCTGGTGCCATCATTGCATCAGTTAATTCTCTTCAGTGTGCTATAAAACTGTGTATACAACTACTAGGTCTAACTTCACTATTTATCTAGTAACTTTTAGACTGAGAAATCATCTTGTTCTAATTGTTGTGTTCCTATTGCAAATTCTATTTCTTATCTCTTAGCCAAGACCAGCTGGGAATATTAGAGGTACTAATTCAATCAATGAAAGTAGACTGATCACCACAAATGTATAAGCTAGACAGAGAAGTTTACTAGAATACTAGTTTTAAGTAGGTAAATATTTTAACTTTCTCCATGATCCATGGGATAGGAATCTTGTTAGCTCATATAGACCCTGCCTTTTGTGGTCTAAGATAATCTGATTTTGTGATGACTTATGACCAGCTAATAGCAAATTTGGTGGTATATTTGGGAAAAACCTTCTCTTATATAAAGCTTACTTGGTTCAGTTGTTAAACTAGTAACTCATTTTCTAAAATGAGGACAGGATGACAACAGAGGTTGAGGTTCTGAACCTGTCACCAGGACTTGCATAAATATTAATCCTGTTTCTCTTTACCTTCTTTTCCCTTTCTGCAGACATCCAGCTCCTGTAAGAATAAGCATAGAAAATGATGCAAATAAACAAGGTGGCACCCAAAAAAAACTAAAAATAGCAAATTTATACATTGGAGAGACAATTAACCAGAAAGTTAAGGTGAGGTTACTTAAAGTACATAAACAAATGCAGTTCAAGGGTATTTTATAACAGCAAACAATATTTTTACAAGGAAATTGTATAAATGCCTGTACTTCCAATTCAGGAAAGGCTGATTAAGGCATTCATTCCTCACTAGGGTTGTTGGTCTTTTTGGCAGCCCCTTGTCTGTCTGACATGAATTGGTGTACTAACTGGCATTAACCATACCAACTGAGATTGTCCCTTGAGAGCCATGAAGGATGAGGCAGTAGGCAAAATATTGTTACCAAAATCAACATCAATAGAATATTGAAATGTTGTAAAATTGATACCAAAACCATAGAATGTGGACTTTGATAAGGTAGAGATGATCCATGAGAATGTACACTCAGAAATATCTTAAACTCAGACTCCGTCCTTAAAGAATTAAATGCCTACCTGTTAGGGAGCACATTTTCTAAATTATATGGATTTCCCTTCCTGGACAGCTGAGAAGGGAAATTACAAATATATACTGATATGTATAGTGCAAACTTTGATGTAGCTCTCTGGAGATAGTCAGTGCTTTTTTAAATTTGAGGTGTGTTACAGATGCTATAGTAAATCAGATATTTATTACACATCTTATATATTTTATGGTAAAGAAAGCAAAAATATTTATATAACTAGACATATATAACTTGTTTTTAGAATGTGATCTAAAACATTACCTCTTTGCTCCCTTTCCTCTTCATCCCTCCCTGAGACTTAGGAACACTAGGTCCTCTGAGACCAAAGAGAAGACTACACTGTGCTGATTCTGATCCTTCTTCTCTTTGCAGAGCAATGATCAGTTTTGCTACTTGAAGAAATCACTTGGCTCATCTTTCTCCACCTGAGAATTCAGAAGCTGATATAATCCCTATAGCTGTAATTGTAGGAGGATTGCATGCCAGAAGCTGGAATGCTGTCTGAGGATCCTGTTTGTTATCTTAAATTTTTAAATATTTTAGATGATTTGATTTTCAGTGGAATGGACCATTGTTGTTTTACAAACCTTTATTTAGAAGAGTCTGCCTCTGTTTTAACTTCATAAGGAATTATAATAAAATGCATTTTTAATGGGCTATTATTTTTTATTTTTTTTATCCTCACCCAAGGATATTTTTCCATTTTTTGGACAGATAGAGTGGGAGGGAGAGAGAGGAAGAGAGAGAGAGAGAGAGAAACATTGACGTGAAGGGACACATCGAGTGGCTGCCACCCGCACGACCAACCAGGGCCGGGGACAAACTGCAACCGAAGTACGTGCCCTTAGCGGGAACCAAACCCAGGTCTCTCCAGACGGCAGGCTGATGCTCTAACCACTGAGCCAAACTGGCCAGGGCTGGGCTATTATTTTTAATGCACTGTGCTATGATGCTACCTCATCCTATGTAAAATTGTATATGCAAGCTTATGTTTCCATCAGATGTTTAGTGCCTATAGTTAAAGGTTAATACTAGTTAAGCTAAATAACATAACCTAGGGATTTAGCTAATTTATTTGGGACTGGTTAGAGTAAATTGAAGAACTGCTAGAAACAAATAAAGTTAGAGTTAATGGGTGGAAAGTTTCCTATTTCAGCCCATACTGTTCTTTCCAAGGAGAAAGGATCTCTCTCTCTCTCTCTCTCTCTCTCTCTCTCTCTCTCTCTCTGTGTGTGTGTGTGTGTGTGTGTGTGTGTGTGTGTCTCTTCAGATAGCAATTTATCCTCAGAATAATATTCTCTAAGAATAACCCCTCATCAATTTTCAGTCCTAGTAGCTATTTTTTTTAAATGGCTCTTATTATATTTTATGCTTGTATAATTATTTGTTTATTGTTTTTATCCCACAGTAAAATGTAAGGTCCATGAGGGAGGTAACACACAGGAGATGCCCAAAATCTGTTGGATGAAAAAAATGAATAAAAAGTTATCCTTTATCAACCAAAACATCCACAGTTCATTTAACTTAAATTCCAAGGCTCTAAAAATTAACTTTAAGATGCTCTACTAGAAACCTGTCTACCTCTTAGGATCATTTTACAAATTTTGATGGGAAATTTTATGACTAGGTCTCCCACTCGAACTCATAAGGACTACAGGTTGGTCAATCTGAAACCAAATGCAGGTTTGTCTGCCTGCTGCAACAAATGCCAAACTCATGAGTCAGGTGCTGGTGAAAAAGGAAAAGAGGTGTATTCAGGTCCAGCAACCCAAGAAGATGGTGGACTCCTGTCCTAAAGACCATCTTAACAGTTCTGGTCAAGCCAGCAAATTTTATAGGGCTAAAAGAGGATGAGGGAAACTGTGGACATGCAGGATATGTAGGCTATGCAGGACATGCAGGGTATCTTCCTGTAAATCTTGCTATGGATCTTTATGGTCAGCATTCTTGAGTTGGCCAGCTGGTTTGTGACAGCTGAATTCCTGTGACTGGGTGCTTGACATAAACTGGAGTCTTGAGGTCAGGCTGCTTCTTAGGTTCACACAGAAACTGAAACTGATAATTCTAGTAAAATACACGTAGGGGGAAAAAAAAAAAACTTAACATGTGAGCTCTAGTTTCAAGAGGAAAAATCAGGTTAGAGTAACAAGCTGGGCTTAACATCTACTAAGATTACTGTGGGTAGCTTCATATAGATCCTTCTGTAAGTTTGCTTTGTTAGTACATTCTCATTTTAGTTCTATTCTATGATTAGTTAGGCAAACATAAGTAGTATAGCATACTCATTTCCCATTACAAATCCCATCACCCCAGGTCTGGATCAGTCAGATCACAGTGCAGATGGATTAAGCATAATATGACAGATCCAAACAGTATGTTTGAAACAGTTAGAGGCAGCTAGGACAGGTGAAAACCTAACAGACTATCTTCTTCCTCCATCTGCCTCCAGCTTTACAGGCTAGTGAGCATCGGAAAACGCAGGCTGCAGAAACCCACCCCCAGTTTCTGATTTGGTTCTGGGGTGGGGGTGAGGAGCTGAGAATATGCATTTGTGTCAGGTCCCCAGGTGAATCTGAAATTACTGGCCCAGTGACCTTACTTTGAGAGTCACTGTTAAAAGGATGGTTTGGGGCAATGGTGTGAAAGCGTCAAACTCCCAAATCTCTCTGGATTTGCCTTCTCGGGGACACAGGATAATTAAATTCCTGAAAGAAACATTTCTATGGCAATTCTGAAACTAAACAGTGTATGTGCATCTCATACAATTAACCAGCCATTGTCAGTGTTCATGGACCTGATTTTCCTTGGGGAACTTTGAAGTTTCTGAGTGAATGTCAGGTCATATGCCTTATAGGAGCCTTTATAGGATCAGTTTAGGAATTCCATAAAGCTTTGTTTCAACTGATGTGGTTCTCTGATTGTGAATTTGAAGTTTCTGTTTCAGATTGAAGGTGAGTACTCCAGAAAGATTTGGTTAACGTGCTTCTACTTCCCTCTGGGTCACTGGAAGGAGCAGCTACAAACAGACCTCATGTCACCATTTTCTGAATTGACTGGCCCCTGGTTTCCACGCTGGAGTTAGTGGGAATCTTTTTTTTTATCTTCACCCAAGGACATTTTTCCATTTTTTATTCAGATAGAGTGGGAAGGAAAGAGAGAGAGAAACATCGACGTGAAAAGGACACATCGAGTGGCTGCCTCCCGCATGACCCAACCAAGGCCGGGGACAAACCCCAACCGAGGTACGCGCCCTTAGCGGGAACCGAACCCGGGTCTCTCCGGACCGCAGGCCGACGCTCTAACTGCTGAGCCAAACCGGCCAGGGCACAAATCTTTTTTATTTTTTTATTTTTTTCGGCATGGGGTGGGGGAAGTCTGAATATACTGTTGATATTTAAAGGGTGAGAAAAATGGCAAGAAAAATATTTTCTATGAAAGTTACAGAAATCCATGCCAAATAAATGCTGGGGGGAAAAGAAGAAAGGAAAGCAGGAGGGAGAGAGAAAGAGTAAGCAAACTGTAACCACTTTAGCCCTAATAAGAAACCCATCGCCCAGACGGTATGGCTTAGCGGTTGAGCATTGGCCCATGCACAAAAAGCTGCCAGTTCAGTTCCCGGTCAGGGTGTAATAACCTGCCCCTATCACTTTGTCCTGATTAAATAAACCAAAGGCCAACTGTGAAGCTTTCAGAGGCAACCTGAGGAAGTACCAGCTGGCCTGGTGCTCCTCTAAATGAATGTGTCCTCTGAGCGAATTTGTTAGTTTTTAGAACTTAGATAATAGAATGAATAGCAGGATAGATGTGTGCTGACCCAGTTCACCCAGTTCCCTTTCGCCTCAGCTCCCTCCCTCCTCCGTTCCCTCCTGCTTATTGCTAACTGCCTCCGCTTCTGTACACGCAGCTTGCTTGCTCTGCTAAACTCTTGAGTGACCCCTGCCCTATATAAGCAGCTCTCCCCCTGAGCTCGGGGCTGCAGTTCTCCTCTGTGAAGTTTGGCTGCAGTCCCTGCGCAGGTAATAAAGCTCCTAATAATATTCAAAATTACTTGGTGTCCGAGTGAGGATGACTCTCCTGGGTTACAACAAGGGCACATGCCCAGGTTGTGGGCCTGATCCCCAGTGGGGGGCATGCAGGAGATGGCCAATCAATGTTTCTATCTCCCTCTCCCTCTCCCTTCTTCTCTCTCTAAATTAATAAAGAAAGCCCTGGCTGGTTTGGCTCAGCAGAGTGTTGGCCTGGGGTCCAGAGAGACCCGGGTTCGGTTCCCGCTAAGGGCACTTACCACGGTTGCAGTTTGTCCCCGGCCCTGGTTGGGTCGTACAGGAGGCAGCCACTCAATGTGTCCCTTTCACATCAATGTTTCTCTCTCTTTCTCTCTTCCTCTCTATTCCTCCCACTCTATCTGGACAAAAAATGGACAAATGTCCTCGGATGAGGATAAAAAAAAAACTTAATAAAAAAAATTTTACTTTATGTTTTTAAAAGAAATTCTTCCCAGTACCCATCCCTAGAACAGACAGTAGAGGCTCTGCAGCACAGGGAGCTCAAATGTGTTGCTGACCTGCTGCCTCAGCCCCACACCCGCCTCGCTCCACATTGCATCATTGGAGCTGCGAGCTCACAAGTCAGATTTTTCCAGCCTTCCTTTCCGGTTCTGACAGCAGGAGGCACTGCCAGTTATTTTCAAATGACACACATCTAGCCTCTCCCTAGTCACTAAGGTTTGCTAACATCGGGCGGGGAACGGAATTCCACAGACAGGACTGAAACCCTAAAAAGTTTTAGTAAAAAGCTGTCACGAAGACCCCATTCCACATTGCAGAAATTATGCTGTTCCTAGCTGGGGACTGGTAGTTGATACAAAGAAGAATGGTCCTAAAGGCTCTCTAAAGGTTAGTTCCTAGAATACAAGAATGAAGATTAACCCCATCCTGTTAATCTTGGAGAGAGGTATAGAAATGTTCTATTACAGCCCTGGCCGGTTTGGCTCAGCGGTTAGAGCGTCCGCCTGTGGTCCGGAGAGACCTGGGTTCGGTTCCCGCTAAGGGCATGTAACAGCTGTTTCCAAAAGCCACAGGCCTGCAGTGTAATCACACTTTCTATTCTCTCTCTTTGTTGACCCAATGGTGTTTATGTCCACCATAGCCATTTTTGAAGGAAATAAGCAACCAATTGTAAGGAATTATTATGTTTCTACTGAATTTAAGATATGACTCATATACAATTCAGAAAACTGGTAAACAACAGAACAGTACTTCCTGCATCTGCCAATATTAACAACAATCTCCATGGCAGTTTAGAGTATAAAAGCCACCATTCGGTTCTTTGCTTTGCCTCTTGCTGGTGAAGTAAACATGACAATTCAACCACCTTGGCTTTGTTCTCTATTTGGAAAATGAATTTGGTAAAGGACACTTTGTAAAAGTATAGACTTATACAAGCCAATGTTATTCAGCTTCTATATCCAAGGTGCAATTTATAAGAAAAAGAAAATATTTCAAACAACCAGAGGATTACTAACATTGAGGAGGGTTCCTGGTGTGAAGGTGTGCTTTATTAAGTGGCAGATGGGAATCACTTACTCACCTGTATTTACTTTTAGAGAGAGAGGAAGGAAGAGGGATATTAATTTTTAGAGAGAGAGGAAGGGAGAGGGAGAGAGAGAGAAACATCAATGAGAGAGAACACTGATTGGCCACCTCCTGCATGCCGCTCAATGGTGATTAGACCCACAACCTGGCATGTGCCCTGACCAGGAGAAAAATCAGCGTCCTCTTGGTGCATGGGTCAATGCTCAACCACTGAGCCACACTGGCTGGGCCTCACTCACCTTTCTGAAAGTTCTTTATCAACTCTTTTCCTTCCAAATTCCATCTCCACTCACAAGAGGTTAAACTAAAAGAATTCTAATGCATACCAGGCATAAGCTAGCAGTACCACTGTAAGGGATGTCTTGAGCAGCTACTGACTACACAGTGAGGGACAATCATCTTCCACACCAACCCCACAGTGTAGGCCCTATTTTGAGTGTAGCACTCAGACATCAAGAAGTACAGATTCAAAGACACAGCACATTTTATTTGTAAAATAAAAACCTCCACATAAAAATTATATACAAATATCATCTTATCATAAGAGAAGATGCATTGCCACTTTGCTAAAAAAAAAAAAAAAAAAAAAAAAACTCTTTTCAAAAATGTATGAAGTCCCCTGGTTGGTTTGGCTCAGCGGTTAGAGAGAGTCCCGGGTTCGGTTCCCACTAAGGGCACGTACCTCCGTTGCAGTTTGTTCCCGGCCCTGGTTGGGGTCATGTGAGTGGCCACCACTCAATGTGTCTCTCTCACATCGATGTTTCTCTCTCTCTCTTCCTCCCTCTCTCCCTCCTGCTCTATCTGAAGATACATGCAAAAATGTCCTCGAGTGAGGATAAAAAAAAATCTATGAAGCATTAGGCACTATTCAGACCCATGTAGTAGTTATTCCAGATGGCCTCTCAGGAGGTGGCATCAAAATGTTCCAAAATCATAATGATTGGTTTAAAAACTAAATTTAAGAATGCCATGGCAACAGACACATCGAGATGGCCACAGGATAGCCTAGAACACAGCCACATTTGCACTCTCATAGACTAAAGAATGGGGCATTTTAAGTAGAAGTGACTGATAAAATGGCTTCACCTGCAGAAGAAAAAGACAGTTAATGAACAGCTACAATGTAACTATTGACCAACTTGGTACAAAAAACACACCAACACTTTGACCAATGAATATTGAGCACCTAGTATGTGCCAGGTGTTCAAGGGAAAGGTTTAGGAGACTAAGACACTTGGCAACTTTTATCCAAGTGACCAAGCACTATTTAAAGTGAAGGGTTTGAGCCCTGGCCGGTTTGGCTCAGCGGTTAGAGCGTCAGCCTGCGGTCCTGAGAGACCCGGGTTCTGTTCCTGCTAAGGGCGCGTGCCTCGGTTGCAGTTTGTTCCCGGTCCTGGTCGGTCGTGCGGGTGGCAGCCACTCAATGTGTTCCTTTCACATCGATGTTTCTCTCTCTCTCTCTCTCCCTCCCACTCTACCTGAACAAAAAATAAAAAAATGTCCTCGGGTGAGGATAAAAAAAATAAAGTGAATGGTTTGAGACCAGCCAGTGTGGCTCAGTGGCTGAGCATCGACCTGTGCACCCAGAGGTCACTGGTTTGATTCCTGGCCAGGGCACATGCCCAGGTTGTGAGCCCAATCCCCAAGGTGGGCATGCAGGAGGCGGCCAGTTGATGTTCTCGCTCATCAATGTTTCTATCTCTATCTCTCCCTTTCCTTTCCCCTCTCTCTTAAAAAAATAAAATAAAATAATAATAAAGTGAATTGTTTGAGCATCAACCTAGATTATGTTTAAACCAGACTGGAGATTTAGTTAATTTGATATAACTGTAGTGAGGGAAGACTTATCAATAAGACCACAACATATAGAGACACATGGAAGTAGCGTATTTTTACAAACAGGATTGTAATTATGTAAGACTCATCACATAGCTAGACACTATTTAAACCAAAGGAAAAAACTGCCCTGGCTGGTGTGACTCCATGGTTAGAGCAGGTTCTTCATCCTTGGCTGGACTGTACCTATCTTGCACAGAGCCATTGCAACGTAAGATCGGAGGCTTAGATTATTCTTTGAAATGGTCATAGCTCTTACCTCTTTCTGAATCCCACACTTGGTGACAAGGTAATTAAACTAATATCCCTTCTCCGTTATGCTGGTTACAGGACAACCAATTCCTAGAGACACTGTGTCAGGATGCAAAAAGTGATCTTGACCAAGTGGAGTCAATTCAACCACAGCCCAGAACATAGACGAAGTATATCCTAAGGACACTATTGAAAGAACCTCACCCCACCCTGAACTAGACTACTTAATTTAAGGAACTCCATTCTGACCAGCAGTATACACCCTGACTCATCTCAACACCATGGCCTCAGAGAACCGGAACCATAAAGATAAATAGCCTTGGGAAACCCAGTAAAACCATAAAAATACTGTGATTAATGATTGCCCTGACTTTGTAATAGCTCTTCATGCCCCCTATCTGTATCAGTTTCCCCCTTAATGATGCCAAGGCAGCATCAATAGGATGTGGTTTTGGTCTTAATAAACGAACTGCAAGAATGTTCAGGGCTGCCGATTTGGAGAGACTATGCCCCGCTGCAGCCCACGCTGAATAAAGCGCTCCTCTCGTTTACAATTCGGCTGTGCATCTCTGATTATCTCGCTGGCACATTATAACAACCTCACTCCGAAAAAAGGAAGATTCAGATAAAAATTTTAGTCCTAGAGGACACTCAGAGAGAATTTGAGCATAGCCTCTTACTGAATAAATAAGTACCCCTGGAACACCCTTAAGAGATGCAATGTGACCATTCAGATGAAGTCGTAACAGTGGTGAGTGAAAAATTAACATCAGGTCAGGCTCGTGCAGGTCTATCTGGAGACAATTTTTATCTTCTCCTCCCAGCACCACTTCCTTAAAAATGACAATTACAAAAAACAACAACAAACGACAGAGTTAAGCTAAACGTGGGATGCTGTCTTTGCTCCGCTTGCCATGTGGGACTGTCCCGGACTGGGGGAGCCTCAAGCTAGGGTGCCAGCCCTGGGTCTGTGGGACGAGGCCAGTGTCAATGATCGGTGGGACACTGAAGTCACAGCTTTTCTGTAGCTTCTGGCCCTCGTTTGTAGCCGCCAAACATACCTTTGTGGGCAAAGGGACAAAGGAAACCACACATTTGAGCAAGTGCCGAGCCGGCCCATGAAATGAGGATGTGTGCCTGTTGCATCACCTGCGCTGTGTCCTTCTGTACAGTAAGATGGAGGCTGTCTTAGAATAAAGCCTACTCGTGTTCGGTGAGTCCGTCCATGCGCATCGTTATCCACAGCTGCCGTGCCCCGTTAACTCGACTACCAGGAATACATTTTAAGTCTTCAGATCGATCGGCAAAGGCATGTCCTACAGATAAAGCTATCCATCACTGTATTTTCATGATAAGGAAATACTAGAAATAAGAAAATCAACATTAAGTTTGCTCCCTATGTAGTACTTCTATCCAGTGACTTTTTAAATAAAGAAGAAGATAGATGTTTACATGAGGAAAGATTGCTGTAAAATAAGGCACAAGCAGGACCCACAGACAAAGTAAGCTGGTTGCCAATAAAACAGCAGATATTAAAAGATGACTTGATGACTCAGGAAAAATAAGAAGTGTGAAGAGAAAGAACGGAGAGCTTTGTTCCCACGAGCTGACATAAAACTAACACGCAATCACGCGGGAGGGGGCAGGGGGTGGAAGGAGGCAGGTGGCTGCATTATGAGCCCACCAGGGTGGCATTTGGAGCAGTCTGTAACTTTAAGTAGGGGACTCTTTTTCCCCAGGTGGGGTGATGAAAGGGAAAGCCACTCAATGAGAAATATCTGCACCTAGGAGAATAAAATCAGCTCTTTCCCAAACATGAGATAATCTAAATAAATCATCTGCTCTGGGGGGAGGTGGTAAAGGGCAGAAGAGAAAGCATACTACTACAGAAGTTAGAAAAATAGCACAGCAAGTCGTTTCTACTAAAGGCAGCAGACAGTACCAGCCAGCACCCCCTACGAAACCACACCTTTAAACAACAAAACATGGACCTGACTCTTGCTCAGAAAAAGTCAACATCATGCACACAACAAAAGATGATTGTAACCCCACAAAATCCTTCATGATTTTGGTTGTCAGCTCCCAACCAATGACCCTCGAAAAACAGGAACTTGGAAACACCTGACCTGCTTTGGGTAGTTTTAGAGCCAGCACCACACCCAGCTGACTGTATTTGCAAATTATGTTTTGCTGATTGCTATTATTTTCTGGAACTATGTATTGGGTTTTTCCTGATCCAAATTACTTAATATCTGGAAAATATGGAAAGGACAAAGAACAAAATAAAAGCTCTTTATAAAAGTGGCCATTTTTTTAAATATTCCAAGAAAGACTTCTTTTTCCCTCCTGAATCTGGACATGGTCATGCTCACTCCCTTACCAAAATCAGAGGTGCAAATAAAATGCCACCAGCAAATCTTTGAGACCTGTGACTCCTCCAGGCCCTCTGAAGGTCCTGGGGAAACAGTGTTTAGGAGTGTCAATGTCTGTTTATAAATTGTTGGGGAACGACATTCAGGGAGATATTTTAAGCCTGTGGTTTCAGAACTTGAGCAGCATCAGAATCACCTGGCCGACTTGTTGAAACACAGGTCGCCGGGCTGTGTCCCAGAGATGCTTATTCAGAGTTGGTGTGGAGCCTGAGAATTTGCTTTTCTGAAAGTTCCCAGGTGATGCTGATGCAGCTGGTGCTGGTGCCAGGGCCACACTTGGAGACCCATTGACTCAGAAACGATCCCTTTAGAAAGTGCCCCGTGCAATGGCTCCCAAACTTCAGAATGATCAACATTACCTGGAGTGCTATATAAAAATACAGATGTTGTATGCGTATATCTGGCCTCCTGACGTCTGAGTTCCAAGAGTTTCAGAGTGACCTCCCTAGAGTCCTGAATCACAAATCTTTGTGCTTTGTCCCAACAAATAAGCTTAGTTAATTGTCCTGCCTCTGCCTCGCACATGCTGTGTGACCTTAAGTGAAGCATCTGACCCCTCTGAGTCTGTTTCTCCCTCTGTGAAATGGGGTTAATAGCACTGACCTATCCCAGAGAGTGAGCACAGGAGGCATCGCTAATAAAACTTGTCATAAAGGTAAAAAAAAAAAAAATGTTTTAGCCATTCTCTAGTCCAGTGGAATCTGTTGTAGGTGGAAACTTCAGAGTACATAGGAATCACTGCAGTTTCTTGTCGAAATGTGAAGTGTCAGAGTCTAACTTAGAGAGACAGGGCCCAGGAATACGCATGTTTAACAACTGCCTCAGGTGATTCGTGGAGGCTCACGGTTCGAGAAACCTTGAGCAGGGGTCCTCAGGACTCTTCATGAGGGAGGAAGCTAGGCGGGCCTCCAATTCTGCTTTAGTTATTTCCATCTTACTTCCATCTGTTTTACAGTAGAGCCTTAAGAAAAACCCACCAACATCTGTGTCCTTTGGTTTGAAGTGTAAGGTCATAATTTAAAATAAGAAATCAGAGGTGCCTCGAGGCCACTCGATAAATGTCATCTTTGCCCTGGACGATTGCTCAGTGGTCAGAGCATCGGCCTGTGGACCGAAGAGTCACGGGTTTGATTCCCAGTCAAAGGCATGTGCCTCAGTTGCAGGTTCGATCCCCAGCTCGGGTTGGGGTCGTGTGGGAGGCAACCAGCCGATGTTTCTTTCTCCCTCTCTCTCTCCTCCTCCCTTCTCCCACTTTATCTAAAAATATCAGTGGAAAAATATTCTCTAGTGAGGATTAAAAATAGTAATAATAATAATAATAAATAAATAAACAAATAAATGTCATCTTTGATGAATCAACGAGGAATAAAAAAGGGAATCCAAATCTTACTTTGCGTCACGGATTCTCGTGGTGTTTCCAACCTCTACATGACCGAAACACTGTGAAACACGTGAGCTAGTGCTCATAGTGTTTGGAGAATCTGGAATAAGCTAAAAGCACAGAGAGATCAGTCCAACTAGCATGACTTTGGGAGAGTTTCCAGAATCAGCAGTCTTAACAAAGGCTTTTCATCAAGGGGGACAAAGCAGCCTTCGCTCAATGTAGCATTTCAATGTAGTTGTTCCCAGCTTTAGTCATTCTAGACATTTCCATATTGTAACAGGACAACAAGATGGGGTAAACCAGTTGCCACCATGCCACTTTGTATCACCCTCTGGCATGGAAGGGAAGGGCTTCTGCTCAGGGACCCATGAATTAGAGGGCCTCGCTCTGGCCTTCTCCACTGTGCCCTTCACTTGGGGGTAAAGATATGTTGGACCAAGAGGACAAGCCCCCAGAATACCCTGCCCAAACAGCCCTGAGTTCACATCCAAGGCCTGCATGAGTCCCTTCTCTGAGTCTGCCCTCCCAGGTCTCTGTACCCTGCACCCCATGGATGGCCAAAGGGCAGTTGCCTGCTAGAAATATGAACAGAGCTTGGACGTGTCATCCGCAGTGTCCACACACAGGTGCTGCATGTGTGGGGGCCCTTAAAACACCGGTCAGAGTAGGGTTGGAAAGAGAAAAAAAAATGGGCCATGGGGAGGGGAGTAGAATGCAGGTGGATGATGGCACTTACCACATAGACATGTTCCAGAATGGAATTCTGGGGACTGAGAATTTCCTTCTGTCTCACTATGAAAGTTGGTTTTTCAAAACAGGAGGGTAGAACAGATCTTATGTAAGAGTTTCTTCAATTGATTTATAACTTTTACATAGATATATGGTATCTGTACCTCCACTCAAACCCTATTCCAGCCCCCATACATGTGATGCAGGAGCAGACCTGAGGCCATTTGTGCTGAACTCAGAGTAACTTGGGAGCCCTTAGGACCTTGTCTTGCTCTGCTGATAAGCCTTGGAAAATACTTGGGTATTACTAGACATGTTCGTGCTTGGCTCATTCCTCAATATTCACCTTCAGAAAGTCAAGCGAATAAGAGAATTATGTAAATCTTGCTTATCAGCACACAGAAGTGAAAATAAAGGAGTGTAGATTATCTCAAAATGGATCTGCTTGATTGGAGAAGGAAATGTAGATGACTAACATATTTAATACTTGGGTCACCTTGACTCCAAATCCCAGATGCTTAAATTCTAAATGCTCTATCAATCCTGATGGTAGCCACGTGTCTCGACCACTTACTTTTCCAGTTTGTTCCTGTATAAACATCTAGTATTTGTTCCAATGAAATTATCTACCAATATGTGTTATTAATTTATAATTTGGCTTTGGATCTGACATGGTTCCTTTCAGCAAACATTTGACAGCCTCTTATGTAGTAGACATTTCGCATGCTACATAGGAGATACAACAGTGAACAAGAAAGACTTACCTTTACCTTTAAGGAACTCACAATCTGGCAGGGAGACATTCATTAAACAACACAGTTAAGAAATAATTCTGCAAGTAACTAATTGCAATTCTCCAAAGTACTACAAAGGAAAGAACAGATTACCAAGAGAGTAGAGAATGGGGGACATAACCCAGTCTGAGGGTGCGGAGAGAGCATCCCTGAATAAGTGGTATTTAAGGGGAAGGATGAGTGGGCCATTGGAGGGGACAGGAAGCAGCACCACCTGAAAGCCAGCATTCAAAAGAGGAAAACCACACATGCAAATGAGCCTTGAGATGGGAAGGAACTTGGCATAATAGAAGCTAAGTCTGGAGCATAATATACAAGATAGTGAAATAAATGATGAGAGAGGCAAGGGTCAGAAGGTATAGGTTTTTGGAGATCACATTTAAAATATGAAGTTTTATTCAAAGTACAATGGAAGCCTTCAAGGTTTTAACCAGGAAGCAAAGAATCATAATTATGGTTTGGAAGATCATTGGAGGTGTGAAACAGTACTCAGAGCACCCAGAGTCATGGACATATTTTCAATTATATGAGGATTTGAATAACTTTGGGGGTAAAAAAACAAAAAACACTACCAGGACAATAAAAATTATCTCTTCTGCAAGAAAAATTCAAAACAGACTTCCCCAGATTCAAAGTCTTAGGGCTGTGTGTCAAACTGCAATTTCTCAAGAATTCCTTTTCTTTAGGTGGAGACTACATATTCATCAAGTTTGGGAGACGCTGCTCAAGTTTGGGAAAATGACTTGGAGGAGGGCATAAGTGGCTAAGACAAAAATTTAGAAGTTATTGTGGAGGCACAGAAATTAGGGCAATTTAGACCAGAGTAATGGCAGTAAAGGGGAGAAGCAGACTGGTTCCAGAGGCAGAATGTTTGACACTGATTAGATCTGTGATTGAGGGAGTCAGGTGTCGGTTTTGACAATCAGACTTCAAGTAGATACAACTAAGTCGATGGTTATTGAGACAATAAGAGTTAAGAATTATGTACTGTCTATGTACTGGGTACTATTCTAAGCACCCTTGTGATAACTCACAAAATTCTCACAAAACCTTAGGACAGAAGAACTATTATTACCTACGTTTTTCTGATAAGGAAAAAATGGGGACTCACAGAGGTTAAGGGACTTATGTTACATAAGGCTGTTTCTGAGGCTGTGGCCAGGACCATGGTCAGTGAATCTGCCTTCTCAGGGTACAACAGGGGAAATGACAGGCCAGGAAGGAAAATTATAGTTGGCTGATTCTGTGCTTTAGCTTGTATGAATACAAGTCTGTCTCCGTTGATGTGCCTTCTCAATACAGCCCCCCTCAGCAGCTCCATTGGGGTTTCCCGACCTCCTACCTGGGACCCAAAGTTCCCGCACAGGAACTTCTGCCCATGGATGGTTGCATCAATTATTGTTTCTGTGAGGGGATGTGAGCAAGGGACCTCCTATTCCATCATCTTGCTGACCCAGAGCAAGCATTTTAAAGCTAAATTGATAGCATTCACTAGAGGTTCTTGGAAGAACCGATAGACAACATTTCACACATGTAGCATGTAGCATGTTGCCTGGCACGGCAAAAACCCATGCTGTGCACCTCTGTGGTTATCCTCCTGGCCTGGACATTCTCAGGGCATCTATCTTAGGAGAAAAATCATTGGTCACAAAGCACTCTGCCTCCCATGTGCCAGGCTCTCTTACCCTGCCTGCTCCAATTTCCGACTTAGCAATTCTGCTTCCCTTCTTCTGTGTTGTAAACCCTTTCCCCATCAAATCTAATTGTCCTGGGACACATTAAAAAACAAAATGTAACAAAAGCAGAATAGAAAAAAAGGGAACTATTGCTGAAAATAGTCATTCACCTAATTTATTCTCATTGGGCTGAAGACAAGTAAGAAAAGGGAACCTTGGAAGTTTGGGATAGGAATCAAAGCCAAATCATTTCCTCATCCTCCCTAACCATACCTTTCAAGTCTTCTTCCTGGTTTGTCCTATTACTTGGAAAAATACATTTGACCACACCTACCAGAATTGCTCAATATTTGCTTGGGTGAAAGAGGTTGTGGCAACTGAAGGAGGAACTCTCACTATCTTCTGTCGGTCACCCAATAAATAGCCAGCCAAGTCCTCACCATCCCAACACGCTGTTGGAGAGATGGGACCATCACACCAGCTGCCCCTAGTGGGGCTCCTATTGTTTTCTCTGATTCCAGGCCAACCATGCACCATCTGTGGTGAGTATCCTTTGATCTAAAATTACTCTATTGTGATAGTCTCCTGACAGCTACTGACAGGAAACTGTACAGTTACCTGAGAAAACACCCTATTTCAGCTCTATATGTGGCTGGATTCTATGAGTAATATAAAGTGTGACTGGAGATGGTAAGAAAAGTTCCACAATGTATATTATTATAAGAGGGATCATAGATTCAATGTTGACTTGCCTAACAGTTCTTTCTATGATCAGATCCTCTCTATCTACCACACTGACACTGCCAAGTAACTGTCTGTTTTTGTTCATTTTCAATGGTAGAAAACTCATGACCCCAGGAATTGTTCAAGATCATGAAAAGTTGTCTTTTGATATCAAGATACAATCTATTTTTCTGGAGTTAATCCATGAGCTTTGGATTAATACTCTGTGACTACACAGAAAAAAGTAATGTTAATAATCTCTTTTAAATAATGAAAACTGTTCTCTTGTCATTGTTGACTTTAGCTCTTCCAAGCTACACATCACCCTCCCTTCATCTTTTTTCTACAGGACATAGGTATAAGCTCCATCATCTTTTTTTTGGGTGTCAGCTTCAGTGATTATGTGGTTCTATTAAAATGTAGTAAGAGGAGGAAAAAAAGTGGATTCAGGTCTAATCTGACCTCTTAGTAGCGAAATGATCCAATATTTCTGATTTTTTTTAGCTTCATTCATAAATAGAGGATAATCAGGAAAGGGTGTTGAAGCAAGTAATTTCTTAAAGTCTGGTGTAGCTTTCAGGTGCATGATTTCTGCATCTAAGTGTTTATCCAGGAACTGAGCTTCACGTCAGTCCAAAGATGACTATATGGTGCCATCTGTGGCTACGTCTTCCTGGTATTCTGTAGCCTACAAGAAGAGATCAGTACCACAACAGAAAGACTGTATTCATACAAGCTAAAGCACAAACTAGGGCAACTCTAATTTTATTTCCTAGCTTGTCATTTTCTTTGTTGTAGTCTAAGAGTAGGGGGTCTCTCTGGAGGCTTTGAAGTTCAATTCATTGCATGAAATAATTAACTTTCTCATTAGTAGTCAAGGAAGCTGATTGGAGTTGTTGGCAAGGAACTAAAGAGTCTGTTTCAGAGCCAGAAAATCTGCTGAACTGGATGCTTCCACAGAATGTCAGAGATGACTTACAATTGTCCAATTGTACCTAGGTGAACATGACCTTTCTAAAGTCACTCAATTCAGATCTTCCTGCTCCCTATTTTAAAATGAAGAAAGGTGGACAAGGGAAATCTATATCCTGGATTCTCTAAGAATAGGGATAGAAGCTCCAGCTAAGCTAAAAGTAATAGTTTGTACAGTATATTTTACAGCTTACTGAGTTCTTGTTCAATATCTATGAAGTAGGTGTTAATATCCACAATTTTAAAGCAAGGAAACTGAAGGTCAGGAAAGCTACATAACTTCCCACAGTCGTAAGTTAAGGAGCACAGAATCCACCCATGGTCTGGCTGGACCCAGAGCTCATGTTCTCACTATCCCACTAACCCATGATAATTTGGAGATGAGTAAGATTTTCTTGGGATTATAAGCAAAGCATATTTAGAAATGTTCTAAGTGGTAACTAACTCTTCTTGTTCTCCTCCAGTTCTTGGGAGACTCCAGATTCTCTTTTTCCTTCCACATTATAATGTGACTCCATCTTTTCACCTTGGATTTGGACAGGTTGTTGGCTGAAACTGGAGGGTTTTCCAAAGTGTGCATACTGCTGAACAATGACCTCAATGCCTGGCCAGTTGGGCAATCAGACAAACCAGCTTTGGGGTCAATCACCAATATAACATAGAATGTTTTCTCTCTCTTCCTCTAGTAACTGAATTGAGTTAGAAGAAGATGTAAAAGAGAAGAACAGAACCCAGAAATGAGAAAGGGATATAGACTGGGGGACAAAAGATGTGTATTCTAGTCTCAATTAAGCCTCTGATTACCAAGTTTTCTTCCAGGACACCCTCTGTAGACCTCATATTCAAAATTAGGGAATGATACTAGATCTCTGAGGCGGGTTGACATTCTGTCAGTATCCAGTGATAAGGCTGAACCAGTGGTTAAAATAGTGAAATACTTCCATGCTGGTTGGTAAAAGACTAACACCTGGCATAGCAGGGGCTCCAGACCCATCTTTTATTGTTCCAGCAACACAGCCAATGACCACTGGATTGGTCTATGTCTGTACCATATCTGTTACTAAGTATTTTAATACCACCTCTGTTCCTAGCTTTAATATTTTCTACGTTTCTTATTTCCTCCCTCCCCTGCCACAGAGGTAAGCAACGAAAACTACTCCCGTTTAAACCCTCTAATAAACACAATGATCAATTCAAAATATACCAGAGGAATCCAAGCTGCCAATGTCCTGTTGTCCCTCAGACTTGCTGGGATCCAGGACCAAAGCTTAGGACAGCTGACTCAAGAAGTCAGAGACGATGGGGAAAAGAAGGGTGAGTACCTATATTCTCTGGAAGATTTGGGATAACAGTTACCTATCTATAAAGAGTGTCTCCAGCAAGTCCTAAAAATTGTGTGTCCAACGTATCCCTGCTACATCTATCTTAGCTGTATAAAGCTTAAGGTGACAGAACAGTGCCTCTCAATCCCCTGCCAATTCCCTAGAGCCACTTACTTCTTTGGCTCCTGAAAACCATTTTTCTTCAAGAGGTCACAGGAAAGGCAAAAGAAATTATTGATTTTTTTTTAAGAGAGAGAGAAACACATCGATCGGATGCCTTCCACACGCACCCTGATGGGGGATTGAATTCGAAACCTGGATATGTGCCCTGACCAGGAATCAAACCAGTGACCTTTCAGTGCAAGAAACAATGCTCAACCAACTGAGACACACTGGCTAGGGTTGGCAAAAGAAATTATAGAATCTTACCCATTAATACTGTTCTGTAAGCTAGCTGAGTTCCCAACAAGATGAGGATGTGGACCACACCTAAGAAAGTTGACAATGGAGAGGTAATCATAGAAAAATAGAGAAGTGGCCTGGGTTTGATCCAGGCTCCACCGTGTGCCTTTCATATCAATACAGAGCCTCTGCTTTCTATTTAATATAAGAGAGAAATGAAGCTACTCTTACCTACCTCTTATTGTAAGAATTATAAAAAGCCCAAGTTTTGATACTCTATAAGGCAGAATGTAGAAGTCAGCTATTACTATCCTGGCAAGATAACACCCACAAAGAGAGAAAATTCCAAGATTTCATTATTTCTCTACTATTCTTTTATTTTTATAAGGACTTCTTGATTCCAAAAAGACCTTATAATTTCATGGGAAATACTAAAAACTAGCTTACATTTTTACAGTACAGCTAGAAAAGGCTTCGCTTGAGTGATAAAGATGAGAATGGTACAATATTGGCATAGAGTGGAACAAAAAATAAATAAATAAATGACCAGCAACATAAGTCATAAGAAAGACAGGAGGCCAAAACTATTAGAAGTATAAACCTTGTTAAAATTGAATACTTTTCTTTTCACGGTCAGATTTAACCTCGGGACAGCTTGCCTTGGTTATACTGGCTTTGGGAGCATGTCAGAACTCTGTTGAAAGTGTTACATATTTTCACCTGGTCAGCCAACTAGAAAAGAAATTCCAAGAAGAAATTGAAAATATGGGTGAGAATCAAGTGTTCAGAGAGCCTGAACAAACTTGTCTTCTTCTCTGCTGATTCATAACTCTATGAAGTTTCCTTCCACTCTTCCTTCTCTTCATTTTATTTATCCCACTCTGTCTTTGTAGATCACCTTCCCTTCTTCCCTCTTTCTACATGCATCTTGAATTGTCTTTACAAATATGTTTAACTGAGCATTCACTTACATCAGGCACTACCTTACATATGATGGTGAACACACACACACACACACACACACACACACAACATAGTTCTCTACAAGCTTGACTTTTAAACAAATAATGAATCACACTAGAAATAACTGAGCAATACAAGGCACTGTGTCATAAGTACCAAAGCATCTGACACTAGTATGGAAGGTAAAGATAGCCAAATATTTTTCCCATCACTGGGAAAAATAGGTTGACCATGACAGCAGCCAATGAGGTGCATTGTTTATATTTCAACTCCTACTCAATATCCTATTATTAATTAAGTCCCTCCAACCCCATCCTTCTTTGAGATGGCCTCAACTTCTACTTATAGCTTCAACATGTTAGTATTGAAAATACAAAAGGCTTGGGGGTGGAAAATCCATGTCCTAGTCCTAGCTCTATAACCACCTAAATAGTATTTTAATGTCTTCAGTGCTGGGACTCCTCCATGATAAAATGCAATGATTTGAATTTGGTGACTCTTAAGAGCCTTTAAATTTCTCAAGTTTGCTGATTCTATGAGTAATTCTCCTTTCTATTACTCACCTCTCCTTAAATATAAAGAAATGGGAATAAAGGAAGTAGGAATAGACTGCAAATGTATTACCCCAGTACCACTTCTATGAGTAAGGTATTTCTTTTCTGTCTGCCAGGACTACATGATGGCAATCCGCTGACTAACTATTACCAGCTCAGCCTGGATGTTCTGGCCTTGTGTCTGTTCAATGGGACCTACTCAATCGATGAAATTAAAAAATACTTCGCTCCTGAAAATAAGAACTTTTACTTTGGTGCTCAGTTCTCAGTAGGTGAGTCATTAAACCCAATTCCCTTGATAGAGAGGACACAGTCATCAGTGGGTCTTGCCCTTAGAGTTTTTCTATCAGTAAGTACTTAGATTTTTTTGTTGTTGTTGTATCTCATCTACCCTAATGTCCTCAGAAGGAAATTTTCTTTTTGAGAAGAATGAAAATGGGGAGAGGGGGGCAGTTAAGTCTCTTTCTAGCTATGTAGTATAGTAGAAAAACCTGGATCCTATCTCAGCTCTTCTTTGAGTTATAGAACCAATGGATATTAACACTTAACTTTAATTTTCCCATCTGTAAAATGAGGATAAAACTTGAGACTCTTTATATAAAGCATTTTAGGAAGAATAAGTGCTGGAGAAAGAGAATACAGTGGGATTCATTTTCCTTAACCCCTTGCCTCTTTTTCCAGTTTATTGGGACCATTTGGATGTGTGAGTGTACTTGAACAACATAACCTCTCCAGGTGAAAAGGCCCAATATTTTTATCAATAAAGTGTGTATTCACAAAGGGAAGAACCAGAAATTTTCCACTGGGTCAGCTTACCAATCCAAAATGTCCCCTCTAGACAGCTAGTATTGGCGCTCATCCCCTACAGACCCAGGTATACAAGCTTGTCTTCCTCTAAGGAGCACAAAGAAAATTACTCAGTATCTCTGGATAACAAGGAAGATGTGAGATTTCTCACACTCCTTGCCCTATAAAAGTGGGAGACCACTACCTAGGGGGAACCAAGTAACAAGTCAGAAACGAACACCTTATCCTCCCTTCTTCTGATCTCTTGCCTCATCGTTCCCCTTAAGTAAGTTCATTGGAAAACTCTCTTAAGTGCTATTTTCTGATCAGTCTAATGGAAACCTTGGAACATTACAAAGACATATTTTGTTTGGTGTGTCATCTTTCATTTTCATTCCTTTGCCAATATGGTTGAAAGATGAAAAAATGAAGGAAAAAAAAAAAAAACAAGATTTAAAAATGGGAGACTGTTCATGTGTGTGCACCTGCAAATTCATGTGTTTGTGTGACCAAGATATGAGTTATTGAGTACAAGGTAATGACCACTCAACTTAAGGAAGGAATCTTAAAATATCTGAGCGATTTGTGTTGAAAGGGTGATTGTTATATCTTGAAATCCTTCTCTCACATAGTCAACTAGCATAATTTACCCAGCTATGTTCCTCATTTAGCACTGGAAGTCCCACATCCCAGAAAACCCATCAGTCCATGGCATACTGGTATGGTTGGTCACTCTGTCACCAATGTTTGGGTTCCTGACAGATACTGGCGCGATGGCTGTCCTGGCTCTGACCTGTGTGAAGAGGAGCATGATAAAGACGCAGAACAAAAGTGGAGAGGATTTACAGTCTATCAGTAATTATATAGAGTCACTGGTAAAAAAGATGCTGGCTGAGAAAAATAAAGAAAATGGTCTCATTGGAAACATATATAGCACAGGAGAAGCTATGCAGGTAAGTCAGAGGCTAAAACAGGAGACGGAGAAGAGAGTCACGGAGGAAACAATATCTTTGTCCTTTCTTATTGGCCTCCCAAGATCTTATTATCCACTCTGTTTCCTATACTACCTTTGACTTTATTCATATGATTCCCCTCCCTGCCTGGAATGTGTTCTCCTTACCTTCCATCTTTACTTACCATATCCAAGGCTTCTATGAAACTTTTCCTGACTGCAATTTCTCTCAGAAATTCTAGCATCTACTACAACTACAATCTATCTTGTTCTATCACAAGCAATTTCATACTTCACCATAAACTATCGTTTTGAGTTTTCATCTTGCCTCCCAAATTAGATTGTATTAGTGGCAGTGGCAGTAACAGCAGATGGTATTTATTGGTATCAACTCATCAATGCACACAACAACCCAAAGAGGAAGAATCATTACCTCACTTCCTAGGATAAGAGCGTGAGTCACAGAGTATCAATAACTTGCCTGATATTACAAAGCTAGAAAATGATGCAGATGGGGCTGAGACCTAAATAGTTGGTTTCAGAACTCACACTCAGCACCTACAATGCTGTGCATATGTTCCTTGATGTCTAGGACTTTATTCCTCTAGTGATGTACTCAACTCCAAGAAGAGACCAAGGAATGCTAACAGAAAAAAAAAAATTTTTTTTCACTGAATCTTTAGGATGAATAGGAGTTAGCTGAGTCAGGATGAGAGAACCTTCAAAGGGACAGAGGATAGCAGGAGAAAGACCAAAGACACCAAAGAACATTACACATTTTAGGAAGAGCAAGGTGTTCAGCATGGTCAGCATGGGGTCCTTGGGAAAAATTACAGCATGAGGCTGGTGTTGTAGGCAAGGGTCCAATCATAAGGTTGTTTCTGTGGTTGTTACTATCCATGTTGTCTGCCTTGCTAAGTTTGAATTTAGAAAACAGTGGCTTCCCATTCTGGCTGCACATTTTGAATCACCTGAGGGGCTTTTAGAAAACACTCATGTGTCAGCCCCACACCAGCCAGTTAATACAGAAATTTAGGGTGGAGCATGGGCCTTGGGTCTTGTTTAAAAGCCTTACAGGTGATATTAATTCACAGCAGGATCACAAGCTTCCTACCTGCAGGACAGTTTTTAAAAAGAGATGTACTATGATCAGTATTGTTTCTTTTAATAAGCCACAAACGCTTGTTGACTCCTTGTTAACTTTAAGGATCTTCAAGAAAAAATGGAAATGGGGGACTGTGCTTCCCTCAGAAACTACAGAGCAACACTTTCAAGTCCAACCTATTTCACGCCTTGTGTTTCTCACTCTAATGGTTCTCAACCTGTGGGTCGCAACCCCTTTGGAGGTCAAACGACCCTTTCGCATGTTATGCCTAAGACATAACAGTAGCAAAATTGCAGTTATGAAGAGCAACAAAAATAATTTTGGGGGAGGGGGTCACCACAACATGAGGAACTGTGTTAAAGGGTTGTGGCATCAGGAAGGTTGAGAACCACTGCATGCATTCCTAACTTTTCCTATGCCATAATTCTGCTCCTTCAATCTAGTTTACATCTGCTACCCAGATAGTTTCTGTTCAAGAAACTATTAAACCTCCCACTGTGAGGCAAATACTGTCAGACACCTTGCCCTAAAATTCAAGGGTCTACCAATATGGTCCCAACCTTCTTGTCCAGACTGTTCTTCCACAGTGTCCCTGAGTGTTCCCTATACACCAGTCCTCCCAGACCAGGAGATACCCTCTGGGGATTTTTCTAAAAATGCAGATACTCTCAGCACTGCCTGGCCATGCCCTGGCCACTGCTACTCTAGCACCTTCTGTCATGCCTCCGGTACAGGGCTCCCCTCCTTATGTCAGCTACTGAAATACCATCACATCATAGGCACTGCCTTCTCCACCAAGCTCTTCCTCGGCCCCACTAAGTGTTTAGAGCTCTTCCTCTTTTGGAAGACTGGACCACTAAATGCTTCTCTTAGACCATTCATCTCAGGGGCTCCTTCCCAGCAGTTTGTTAACGGTATTTATTGAGTGCCTCCTATATAACAGGTATTGTTCTAGTGTTGGGGATACAAGAATGAATATGGTAGAGAAAGTCTGTTCTCATTGGTGCTGTTATAGTTTGTATTATTAAGCAATTACCCACCTCCCCAACCAAAATAGTTTATAAGCTTTCTGGAGGCAGGAAATATGTCTTAGTTGTCTAAGATACTTCCTATGTAGTCAATGTCAAATAAATATTTGCTATATTAGATGTAACTCTCCCCTATTTAAAGTCATTCCTCTCTCTCTCTCTCTCTCTCTCTCTCTCTCTCTCTCTCTCTCTCTCTCTCTCATTAGGCTCTCTTTGTCTCATCAAACCATGACAACAAAAATGAATGGAATTGTCAACAAACTCTGAACACAGTGCTCGAGGAAATTCCTAAGGGGGCATTCCGTATGCCAATTGCCGCAGCCCAGATCTTACCTGCCCTGATGGGAAAGACCTACTTGGATGTCAACAATCACTCTTCTTGTGGTTCAGGTAGAGCTCTAAAGAGCAAACTGCTTCTGCCTTTCAGCATCACACCCACAGCACATGAGTTTAGGTGGTTTTAGGGACCAAAGGTGACCAAAGGAATGTCTAAAGCATCACAGTTCCCAGACAGAACTCAGCTCTTGATATGTCATCAGAGATTATACCCACCTGAGGATTTATTTTCAACTGGGCAGTAGGTGTCATTCTTGGTTTAAACGCTGATAAACAAGGTAGACTTGATTAAATGATGTCTGTCTCCAAAGGGATTTTTCTGACTGCTGGACACAGAGGGATGGTCTGAGCATCATTCCCATCCTAAACAAAGTATGCCATCCCGCCTTTCTATTATGCACAGTAAATGATCCCTCCAGGGAATAAGAAGGAATATGGTGGCGTTGTAAAGAATTGCAGCATGAATCATTGATCCAAACAACTGATTTTGCAACAACATACACTTATTCGGTCTCATTAGTTCCTGGCTCAGCCACTGACAGGTTTAGGGAACTTGGACAAAATGTTTAACCTCTAAGCTTCAATTTCCTAATGTAAGAAATGCAAATGATAATCGTATCTAACAGGTTTTTGTAAAAACAGAAAGAAACAGTTCATGTAAAATGATTAGTTCGGTGCCTGGCACGCTATTTTTTCAATGAATGTTAAGAAATAAAGAGGTTAAAAAAAAAAAATCAAGAGCCTCCATGAGAAATGGGAGAGGGGCAGCTGAGTTGTTTCAACAGCTGGGAGTTGAGCATTCACAAGCTGGTGAGTATCCGGTTTCCACTTCTGCTGGAGAGATCTGCCCCTTGATTGACACCTCTTGCTCCTGTAACAAATCCCCCTCTGCATACACGAAAGGAGTCCATGGAGAGAGCTTGGATAGGTGTGCCAACTCAAGCATCATGTCTAGTATTCCGAATAATAGTCCTTGTCTGCTTTCCTGTCTCTGCCAGGTCACTTTAACCTTTCCATTCAGGAGCCTACACCTGTGGAACCTACTAGCCCGTCCACATGGATCTCAGTCCATTACACTGTGAAAATCAATAAAACGTACTCCACCGAAGTCACTGTGCCCAAGGGTTCTGTCTTCCTGGATGTGATGAAGGAAGCTCAGAAAATCGACAAGGCTGCATTTCGGTATGTCTGTATATAACCTAAGGTTAAGCGATTTAGTGTGGCTTTGAAAGACTCAGTAAAAAAGTACGTCGGCACATGAATACAAAGTTTGTTTAAAACACGTTTTGCTGACCATCTACATCTCATGGCAGGAGTTAAAAATAAAGAGGTGAGGCCTTTCATCTTCTAGTACATAGTAGGCATTAATGTTCACTTGATGGATGGATAACTCCCAGGGACCGCTCTTCTATCAGGAAAATGCCTTCACTAGATAGAACTTCTTAAGCCAGATTTTTTTGTGATTTACTGACCCCTTTGAATAGGATGCTCATCCCAGAAAAATGAACATACACACAAAACATCATTTAAATCAGAGGTTTCTCAACTGCCTGGAAGCCTCTCCAAGCCCCACCCCCTTTCAGGAGATTTCACGGACTCCTAGATAAAGATTCCCTGGGCTAGAGGTGTCTAATATTAAAATTAAGTTATCGACTTTGTCTCTGAAAACTGTGGTTTACTTGATTTCTTCAAACTAACTGACTATTATTGTGTTTAATAACATGATGTAGGATGCTACAGAGAAAATCAAGTATCTATGAAAATATCTATGTGTGAATATATATTTTATAATATATATAATGATAAAGGCTCCTTGCAGTTGCTCCCAGGAAGGTACAGAAATGTGACTAAAGAATGTGAAACACACATTGACCATGTCACTTTTTTATTTAACCCTCACCCCAAGATATATTTCTATTGATTTTAGAGAGAGAGGAGGGGAGAGGGAGAGAGAGGCAGAGAAACATCGAGTGGTTGCCTCCCGTATGTGCCCCAACCAGGGATAGAATCCACAACCTGGGTATGTGCCCTGACCGGGAATTAAACCCACAACCCTTCAGTGCATTGAATGACACTCCAACCAACTGAGACACTCCTGCCAGGGCAACCACGTCACTTTTTAAAGAACAAACATGAAATGTTAAATTGTTCTTCCCTGTTTCTCTTTCTTAAGAGAAAAGCTACTAACCTAGGATGGATGGTGCTTCTAGAACATCAGGTTAACACTTTTGTCTGCTGTTTTAGTAATGTTGACAGTGACTATCTGGGGGTAGAAGCTGTCGACTTCCAAGTGTCTGCTGTGGCGGGAGGGAGGGGCAGGGACCGCGGGCATCGTTTTCCTAACTGGGCATGGACTGTGGACTGCCCACCTCAGAATCCCCCGGAGTGTTTATGAAACGTGAAGATTCCTGGTGACTGCCCAGACCTACAGAATCTAAGGATCTGGGGCTAGGAAATCTGCATTTTGGGGGTAATATCTTCAAGTGATTCTTAGGTACATTAAAGTTTGAAAAATGTCCACGTAGAGTTGCCTTTAAAAATCCTAAGTTCCCATAACTCATTCACTGCCCCAACAGTTTCACATATGTGGAGACCTCGTGGGGCCCCTACATCACCTCTGTGCAGGGCTTGAAGGAGAACAGTAATGACAGAACCTACTGGCAACTTCTGAGTGGAGGCACTCCAGTGAGCCAAGGTAAGGACAATATGCCAAAAGCCCACAGGGTGAAAATGCCCGGAGCGTTCAGATGTGGGGGTGTGGGCTGCTGTGGAAAGTGCGCCAAGGATTGGGAGCGTGCTATCCATGATTTAGTGATTTGGTGGTCACATCATTTAACCTACTTCTCCTTCTTCCTTATAGGAGTTGGTAATTATGTTGTCCATAATGGAGAAAATTTGGAGGTTCGTTGGAGCAAATACTAATAAAGAAACCTTCCTCAGCTGGCTCTAATTCTTTCACAGTGGCATTCCATGTGGAATTGGCCTCATGTCTCCCTTTCATTGATCTCAATCGCAATAAGAGTGTAAATAACCTCCCCTTGTCTCTTTGCATTTTCAATAAATATCATCAAGTATACAAAAATAGCATGCTCTAAAGATCTTATTTTATTTTATTTATTTTACTGTAGGACATTTTTGCATTTATCTTCATATAGAGTGGGAGGGAGAGAGGGGGGAAGAGAGAGAGAAACATCGATATGAGAGAGACACATCGACTGGTTGCCACTCACACGACCCCAACCGGGGGCCGGGACAAACTGCAACCATGGGACGTGCCCTTAGTGGGAACCGAACCCAGGACTCTCTGGTCTGCGAGCTGACGCTCTAACTGCTGAGCCAAACCGGCCAGGGCTTAACATTTTAAAGGGTTTATTATTAGAGGGAGGACCACATCAGAAAGAAGTGAAGTTAAAGCGACTAAACCATATTTAATAAGCTAAGTTCTATTCAAGATCCCCCCCAGTAACTATCTGGGTGACTTTGGGCCACTGGGGAAAATGGAAATAAGGTTCTAGGTCTACTGTTTCAGCCACAATCACTGAAATCAAGTAGACACCTTGTAGGGAGACTGAGCTCTCAGAGACCCAGATGCAAGAGAAGAACCAAGTGGATAAATGGACCTCCTACGGGCAGTGGGTTATAAAAATATATATATATATATTGCTCTGGTCAGAGGGGAAAATGTGAGGTTTCTACATAAAAAGTCAATCCACAAAGTTCAAGGAAAAATATCATCCCCTCCTCCAGCTATCTCCCTTGGATCCCACTTGTTTTTTCCCTCCACATATACTTTCATTTTCTACCCTGTTAAAATCACCCTCATGTTCATATCATTAAAAGAAACCTGCAAAAAAAAAATCACTTCTCATTTCAGCAGAATTCACTTTTTTATTTTATTTTTTTTATCCTCACCTGAGGACATTTTTTCATTTTTTGTACAGACAGAGTGGGAGGGAGAGAGAGGAAGAGAGAGAGGGAAACATCGATGTGAAAGGGACACATCGAGTGGCTGCCACCCGCACGACCAACCAGGGCCGGGGACAAACTGCAACCGAGGTACATGCCCTTAGCAGGAACCAAACCCGGGTCTCTCCGGACCGCAGGCGGACGCTCTAACCACTGAGCCAAACTGGCCAGGGCAGAATTCACTTTTTTAAAAAGAAGTTGAACCATATTTGAGTAGCTTGAGCTGGTTGTACTTGATACTGAGGATCTGAGTTACCTGCACAGTTGAGGACCAGACGTGCCTGTAAGATGCCCAAGGATGAAAGGGGCCTCCGATAAAGCATCATGTTACTCATTTAAAGCAACCCCCAAAGGAAAATGCCTTCAGGCAGAATTAGTTAAATTATTTTAGCCATGTCTCCCTCGTCCCTCCTGCGTTTTCTTCGTAATACTCTTCGCTTCCTCCCCTCCACCAGCACCCTGCATCCTGGTCAGTCTTCGAAGCCTTTTCCTACACACTGCTTTCTGCTGCTCCTCACCTACTCTCAGGTTCACCTCTACCCTATTAAATGGGTGTGACAGATGCCCTCCTAACCAGACAGCAATGGATTCTGCACCCTTCGGTCTGGGCCATGTCTTGACAGCTAAGTTAGAGACGGGAAATGCATAGCATTCCTTCCAGGCCTCCACTGTGCAGCTGGCATGGGGCAGCAGCTATCAGATCTGTTGGAGACTGTACATTCTATGGGAACTGAAGGAGAATGACTTCAGGTGGCAGATATGCAAGATGTTAAAACTGGCGTTACTTTCCATAGTAAATGTGTGACCATACAGTTTATTATCCGGCCACGACACAGTAAAGAGTGAAAGTGAACACTAGTAAGAATTACATTTGAAAAAAAAAAAAACAGACTAAGAACTGGGACTATCCCAGGAAAACCAGTGCACAGGTCTATTTTGTCCATAAGGAAAAATAAGGAAGCCTAAGCAAAAACACATAGACACAAATATGTCAAAATAACAGAAAGTATTGACCCTGTAATTGGCCAATGAAATTAAATCTCAGTATAACAAGGTTGAAGTATTGTATGTCTTTTTGAGATTCCTAATACTCTCTCTCTCTCTCTCTCTCTCTCTCTCTCTCAGCATTAAAAAGTCATTTTCTTTGCAATTCTTATTTAATTCTTCTGATTGAATCAAGCACCAAGTCTCACTTTATGCCACTAGGCTCCCTAACACTACTAGCTCTCACCTGGAACAGAGAGAGCTGAGTTTCTCCCATCACAGAAACACCTTTAATCTCGGAGACAGGCAAGAAGGTTAATGAAATCACATCGCCTTACCATTCCACCGACACGGACCTGTGAAACCAGCTCCGGCCACACATGCTCAGAAGTGCCGAAGTCTTGGGACGATTACAAAACCTACACATTATCTGAGGGGTGAAAATTCCACCTGCTGCCACAGAAAAGAACAATCAACACAAATAAACCTTTAAAATGTCCAGAGAGAGAGTCCGGGTGCTTTGATACCAGAAAATTAGGTACAGGAAAAAAAAAAAAGCAAAGAAATACATAAGCCCAGTCCATAGTTAACCAAGGACTGTCAAAACATATTATGCAGTGAAGTAATGTATGGCCTGTGTGGTTCCCATTGTGCAAGTTATTTGCTAACTGAAACAATTGTGTCATAATCAATCTTGCAGCAACCATGGCCATAAGTGGTCATTTATAAGGAAGTGTATGTTTAAAGAGCGGGCACACCAGGGTATGTGGATGCTCTTGGGATGGTCATAGGCAGGCTCTGGAACCCAAAGTCCATGCCATGCTGGGCTTCTATTCCTGTATTAGATTCTTATTAGTACTATAACTCATTACCACACATTTATTGGCTTAAAACAAGACAAAGTTATTATCACACAGTTCTGGAGGTCAGAAGTCTGAAATGGATCTCACTGGGCTGAAATCAAGGTTTGGAGAGAGCTGTGTTCTTCTAGTTTCCAGGGAAGAATCTATTTCCTTGCCTCTTCCAGCTTTGGGAAGATGCCTGTGTTCCCAGGCTCCTGCCCCCTCCACCTTCAAAGTCAGCAACTGCTTCCTTCCGATCTCTGCTTACATCATCACATCACCCCTCTGCCTCTCTCTTCCACTTGTAAGAACCACTGAGATTACACTGGGCCCACTCAGTTAGTCCCGGGTAATCTTCCTATCTTCAACTCGGTTTATTAGCAACCTTACTTGCCTTTCCTGAGTAACCCAACACATTCACCAGTTCCGGGGATTATGGCATGGACATCTTGGGGGGCTGTTATTCTGCCCACTACTTCTTCACATGGTATACGAGGCCCTCCACCACCCAGAGCCAAATTGTTCTTCTGGTCTCATCTCCCCCATAGGCCATGTTAAGCTTAAAACAACAGCGTTTATTATCTCACGGTTTCTGAGTCAGAAATCCAAGGGATGGCTTAACGGGGTCCTCTGGCCCAGGGTCTCTCACAAGGCTGCGGTCAAGTTGGTGGCTGGCGCTGCCTTCGTCTCGAAGCTCGACTGGGGAAGGTTCTGCTTCAAAGCTCATTCACATGGTCACTGGCCGGGTTCCTCCCTCCCTGGCTGTTAGCTGGAGGCTGGTCTCATTTTTCGACACGCAGATTCTCCACAAGGCAGCTGGCTGTATCAGAGCAAAAGAACAAGAGCCAGAGACAGACTGCAAGCGAGGGGAAGTGGTCTTTCCTAACCTCGTCCCATCACTTTGGCTGTATTATAGTCAGTAGAAGTGAGGCCAGCCCATGCTCTAGAGAGGGGGTTATGCGAGGGCATATACCAAGAGGTGGGAAGATGGGGCCATGTTAGGAGCTTTCTGGCACACCCCAACGTGTACCCTGTGCTCTCACCCCACAAGACCACTAACATTCCCCGAGAAAGAAAAATATGCTTTATAACCCATGTCTTATATTTGTTCATTAATTCACTCTTTTCAAAAAGTACTCAAGTGGTGCCTACTGTGAGCTAGGTCATATCTCAAGTGCCGGGGACAGAGCAGTGAACAAAATAGACAAATTCCCGTAGAGGAGACACTCTAGTGGGAAGGAGACAAATGAACTGCACACATAGTGTGACAGAGGGTGAGAAGGGATACAGGTAAGGGGTACAGTGGGGGTCGGTGGGGTGAGCCTGTCTTGTATACAGTGGTCCGGGAAGACCTCTCTGAAGCTGACTTTGTCCGGCTGGTGTGGTCAGTGGATTGAGCATCATCCCATGGACTGAGAGGTCCTGGTTCGATTCAAGGAACATGCCTAGGTTGTGGGCTCGATCCCCAGTAGGGGGCGTGCAGGAGGCAGCCCATCGATGTTTCTCTCGCACATTGATGTTTCTATCTCTCTCTCTCCCTTCCTCTCTCTCTAAAAAATCAGTAAAAACATATTTAAAATAATAAATAAATAAATAAATAAAAGCTGACCTTTGAGCAGAGACATGAAAGAAATGAGACATGATAAGAATGTTTGTAGTCTGCTTGCTATACTCAAGCACACTTTGGCACAGAGCTCTTTACCTACTTTTTCCACACCTGTGTATACTTAATACTTAATATAGTGCAATGACCCCACATTTTCTAATTACTTACTTTAAAAGATAATATCTGAAAGCCCTGGGTATTTTAAACTACTTTCATCCCCAGATAAGGAAAGAGAAGTCAAACAAAACAGTTTCTGGGAAACTGGTCCATTGCTCACCTAAAGTCAAACAACTTCAAAGAGTCTAGGCTGGAACCCAGATCACATCAACCTCGTTGATTACATAAGGCCGGACTTCACCTGGCAGATCCTCACCTGCGAGCCTGAAAGGGCATTTGGTAAAACTGTAAAGTGAGGTGGTGTCTTAGGCATCACCCAAACCTCAGTGAAGTGGTTGCTGATAGACAGAGCTTTGTCTGACCGAGTGTAAAATGGCCTTGGGGGAAGTCATGCATCAGCTAAGCCTCCCAGTGCAGAGACCCAGGATTTGGGTAAAGGACACTTTGTCATCATTGCCTCCACTGCACACGCAGCCTGAGTTTCTCCCTAGAAGTCACCTTCAGACACCTTGCAGGGTCTGTAGCAGGTAAACTTAGATATGCAAATAGAAATTAGTTCTATAAGGGAGACAGAGGTCAGCAGAGGTGGTTGGGAGTGGCTGGGGGCGGGGGGCAGACTTTCCATAAAGGGAAGTATATATATATGAGAAAGTAGAGGAGAGAGACACTCCACTTAATAATACTGGGATTTTTGACCAGGAGACGTGGACAGAACAGGAGAGAGAGAGATGGCCTGGTTTACCCTTTATCTCCTGAACCTTCTCTGGGGTATGGCTGGGACCAGCACCCAGACCCGCAGCTCATGTTGTAAGTATGGTGTGTTTCCCGAGGATGTCAGAGAAGCAGTCACCCTAGGGATAGGTAGAAACCTCAGACACTGAGGTCTGCTGATGAGTAGGTGATTGAAAACAGCAATCACGACAGGAGCTCCAGAATGGGTGAGCCTGGGTGCTCACCTGTGTGGTTCGTCTTTCCTGACTTGACAGAGAAAGTGCTTTGAGAGGCAAGTCTATGCCTTGTGTGTTAAGAGACATGGTACAAAGACACCCTCAGTGACTGTTCTGACCAGGTGCCACTGCTAGTGGGCGTTTTGGGTACTCACTGAGTCATATCCCAAATCTTTAATGCCTTCATCATGTAAGAATGGGGGGGCGTGCATGCAAGAAAAGCAGTGATTTGGGGGAATGTGCTAGAAATAATATGAACTGTCATTTGCAATTGTTAAATGAGAAATCACTTCCTTTTTTTCAATTTTTATTTTTTAATTTTATCTTTATTGTTGAAAGTATGACAGATGTCCCCTCCCCCTCCCCCTCAACCCTTGACTTGACCAGATGTAGGGACTCAATGGCGTCCGAAGAAAATCTCAGTGTTTTCTCCATTCCTCTGGAGGGCGTTCCCTTAAGAGACCCTGGGAACACGTTTCTGTGGGGAATGAGGGGGAGGCCTTTCGTACCTGGCTTGTCTCTTCTCAGCTGTCCCCCCAGCCCAGCAGCCCTTGGTGAACAGTATACAAGTGCTTATGGAGAGCTCGGTGACCGACTCAGCCTTGCCCAACCCCAGCGTCCTGATTGCCATGAACCTGGCCGGAGCCTACAACATGGAGGCCCAGAAGCTCCTGACTTACAAGCTCATGGCCAGTGACACAGCCGGTGAGAAGTCAGAGCCCCTCCACCCACATTTCCCTGAGTCCTGCACACTGTTCACCACCCAGTCTTCACTCCCTGCCCCTCCCACCCCAATGCTGCCTCTGATTTTCCCTGAATCTCCCAGCACCTTTCCTGACATATCTGGAAAACACCTGGAAAGACATATGTGTGAAGTCAAGACATTGGTAAAGGAGGCCAGTCATGCAGAAGGGGCTCTAGACTGGATGCAAAAACAGTGGGCTTTCAGTTCTGGCTCTGTCACTTACTAACGGTGACCTGGAACAGGTCTCTCCATCCTGCTCACCCTCATTTTCCCCATTTGCAAAATGCTGATGATTCTAATAACAGTAACACTTATAACAAGGATAATAATAATCAAATCTCTGTTCTACTCCCTCAGAGTTGCCTTGAAACGCAAGTTAAAAAAGAAAGTTAAAATTACTTTGCAACCACAAATTTTCATATATATTTTCATATACATATATGGAAGTTCTTGCTGTTTTTCTAAACAAACACCAGGGATTCTTGGTACAGTTTTCAAGTCATACAGAGGCCACTAGATTAAATGTTCCTTAAGTATTTTTCCATACTTCTTTCCTTAATAATTATGACAAATCAAAAAATGGATCACATAATTTTTAAACATCAACATGATCTGGAAAGAAGCAGAGTTGCGCCCTGGCCCCTGTCTTTCTCTTGCCTGAAAATACCTTAAACTGTTTTGCTCTCTGCTCTGCAGATCTGACCATCGGTCAGCTTGCACTCACCGTCATGGCCCTCACCTCCTCCTGCCGAGACCCTGGGGACAAAGCATCAATTCTACAGAGACAAATGGAGAACTGGGCGCCTTCGAGTAAGACCTCATGGAAAGGAGGGGAGAATGAGGCAACTGGTCCTTCCTGAGAATGTTGCATCTAGAAAGAAAAGGGTGGGAGAGTGGAAAGTTAGGAAAGAGATTGTGTATTTCCACTCAGGTTCCCTCTGATAATTCCATAGATGAGTTACTCACTTCCAACCCAAAATGAACTAGAAAAGACCACTAGCCCAGGGCCACAGCCTTACCATGCCATCTCCCGCCTGAAGACAGCACCTTCCCTCTCATTCCACTCTCATGCCCAATGACATTCTTATTCTGAAATATCAGCGGGATCTTCAGCCAATACAGTGTCTTCTTTTGATGGGTTTTCTAGCAATGTCTATTTAAAAGGTTTGGCATTTCTTTTCTCACAAATGTCCTCATTGTGGTGAATGTTAGTCTTATGGAGGTCCTCTATCTTCTCTCAAGACCCTAATGCTGAGGCGTCAAGCTTCTATGGGCCCAGCCTGGCGATCTTGGCACTCTGCCAAAAGAACCCCGAGAGGACCCTGCCGATAGCAGCCCGTTTTGCCAAGACCCTGCTGGCCAATTCTTCTCCCTTCAACATAGGTAAGTCAGTCACCACCTTCAGACTGCCCTGAGCTGGGAACATCGAGGGAACCAAGTAGTGGAGCTAGAAGGGAAAGTAGGAGAGAGAGGATCTGGGGATCATGAAAATGTCTGTAGAGGGGAGATATTTAACAAATATTTGTTGGACATGTGAATTAAGGAATAAATGAAGGGGAGATAGTAAAACTTAGAAACCAGGATAATATTTGAAATGTCTGGCAGTTACAGAAGCTCCGTCTGGAACAATAAACATGTCCCCCAAGTCAGGAGTTGTTCCCAGGCAAATTATTAAATCAATGTCTAGACTTAGCTCTACCCTGAACCCGCTCTCTTATCACTACTGATGCTTCCACACTCTTATTCTCTCAATGCTTCTTCTTAGAACATCCAAGTATGCTCTATCAAGCAGCTACTCTCTGAACCCTAAGCGCACCATGCTCCCCTTCCAGGCTACTTTGGAACCATCCTGTCCCTTCATTCTGCAAGCACGTGGCTGCCTGTGAATGGAAGCTATTCCTCTGCAACACCACATCCTTCTTGGGCTCATCCTTCTGCATCTAATAGTCCCTTCTCTGTATAAAGCCCCTCATTCAGGTCACCTTTTCTCCTCTGCCACTCCCTAAGCAAAGGCATTATCTCAGGTTTTCACTCCCTTATACCTGCCTCATCAGTAGCCTCCCTCATTTCAGGCTCATTCAGGCCACTGAGCAGGTAAATATTGACTCAAGTGCCCTCACTATGGGTCAAGAACAGACTGGCCTCCGTTTCCCACCTGGAGCACCTGGACATGTTTTATAGGACTTGTTTCAACAATTCTGTCACCTTTAATGAGGTCATACGACTTTAAGATAGAGATTGGGGTAGGGAGGGAAGGTCAGTGGAAGAAAAGATGCCATGTGGCAAGTCTTTCATTTGTTCTGGTCTTGTCATGGAAGAGCTTGATCATTCAGTCCACACATGGTGAAAATAATGGAAAAGCCCCTGCCTTGGTACTATGGGGGATGCTAAGCTCCCACTATCCAGGAACTCACAAAGCTCAGTAACAACAAAACAGCAGAGAGTGCTGAGATGGCAAAACAGGTACAAACACCGAAAGTTACAGAAGTTCAGAAAAGACACTGCACGTGTTGTGCTGAAATGACCAGAGAAGGCTTCATGGAGAGATGGTGATGGCTAGACCTTCAAAAAGCAGTGACATTTTTGAAAGATAAACATTGGGATAAGAGAAGTGGGATTGAATATACTGCCAGTGTACATTAATTTTTTTTTTATAAATTGTTTTTCTTTATTGATTTTTAGAGAGAGAGAGAAAGGGAGAGGGATACAGAGATAGAAACATCAATGAGAGAAAACATTGAAACATCGATGAGAGAGAACATTGATTGGCATTTCCTGCACGCCCCCCCCCCCACCCCCCCCCGCTAGGCACATGCCCTGACCAGGAATCGAACCGGCGACAACTCTTGGTGCATGGGTTGATGCTCAACCACTGAGCCACACCGGCCGGGCCAGTCTACATTAATTAAAAGCATGAATTGTGGAGTCATACAGATCTGGGTTCAGGTCCCAGCACTGCTACTTTTTTTGTTGTTGTTACAGATGTTTCTCCTTTTTCCCCCACTGATTCCCCCCTCCCCCTCCCTCCCTGCCCTGTCCCGGCTTTGTTGTCCATGTCCATTGTTCATGCATACATGCATATAAGTTCTGTGGTTTATCTCTCCCCCACCACCCCTTCTTCTGGGGATTGTCAGTCTGAACCCCACTTCCACGTCTCTGGGACTATCCCATTCCTCAGACTGTTATGTTCATTATATTCCACAAATAAGTTAGATCATATGATACTTGTCTTTCTCTGTTTGGCTTGTTTTGCTTAGGATAATACTTTCCAGGTCCCTCCATGTCGTCTCAAAGGATAAGAGATCTTTCTTTCTTACAGCTGCATAGTACTCCATTGTGTATATGTACCACAGCTTTTTTATCCATTCTTGTACTGATGGACACTTGGGCTGTTTCCAAATCTTAGCTATTGTAAATAGCCAGAACTGCTACTTTCTACTTATGTGTGCTTGGGCACTACTTTACCTCTCTGAGACTCCATTTTCTCATCCCTCAGAAGGAGATAATTATAGGTCCTATTTCACAGGTTGTCCTGAAGAGTGGAGATAAGATACCTGGAACACAGTAAGCACATAATAAATGTTAGTTGCTCATCTTGTTGTGGTGGTGGATCTTATCCCCCTATGATTCACAGACACAGGAGCAATGGCGACCTTGGCTCTGACCTGTGTATACAACAAGATCCCTGTAGGATCAGAGGAAGGTTATAGAACCCTGTTTGGTCAGGTACTAAAGGATGCTGTGGAGAACATCAGCATGAGGATCAAAGACAATGGCATCATTGGGAGCATCTACAGTACTGGCCTTGCCATGCAGGTAACACGCCTTAATGCTCTTTGTTGGGTCCTTGCCAATTAGACTGGATAGTAGGCTCAAGAGACCGGGCTTCTTCTAACATCTCTGGGGGAGACCAGCTAGTGTGACCTGAGATAGAATCCTTGTGGTGCCTGTGCCTCAATTTCTCTATTGGTAAAATGCTGCTAAGTGTTCATTCCTCCCTACCTTTGTAGGTAAAGTATGAAAACAAATCTGCATGAACTTTTTTCCCTCCCTTGGACAACAAAAGAAACAAATCCATGAAATGTATTGGTTTATTATTAATAATGATCAGTTTGTTCATAATAATCATAGACTAATGAAAGTTTGATGTATAAAAAATAAGGATATTAAAATAGGTCCTCAAAAAAATAATAATTTTTCTAATTCCGCCTTGCCAGTCAAGTGTTCTTTTTTCAGCCCTTTATCTTGCTCCAGAAAAAGAGATGAGCTTGCATTCAAAATGATTAATTAAAATAATCTAAAACTGACTGAACATCTAATCTTTGTCCAGCTCTATTTCAATCTTGATTTCATTTTCACCTCACAAAGAGCCCTCACAAACAGTGGAGCCAGGTGTGTCTGGTAACCAAGTCCATGCTATGCTTCCCTAGTATAGATCCCTAGGCTTGGAATATATAAAATGCTGCTTGATTGGGGTTGATTAGGGCATGATCCTCCCATGGAAAACACACCAATGATAGTGGGGAGAGATAACCAACTAGAATCAGAAACTAAAGGGTCATCTATGGCCAAACCCTCTATTCCAAACTAAGAAGTTTGTGCTTCAAAGTCTCAAAATGCCCTATGGGATTAACAGAAAAACTTCATCAGGATGGCCAGGAAACAGAGTCATGGAGTTACAATGCCAGCCCTAAACCCAATAGAGCTCTGGACTACTGTTGGAGAGAAACCCTTTGGGGAGAGGGGTGGATGGAAACTGGTGTTGATAGTCCACACATTAAAAATTAGCAAAAGGCATAAACGGACGAAACATTAGTTCACGTTCAACATAAGAGTAAATACGGAATTCCCACTGCAATGCACCATGTATAGGAACAGCTACCAAGGAGTCAGTTTCCCCATCATGTCACTGTCAGTGGAATTTGCTGTGGAACAAAATCCTTGTTTTGGTTACCATGGCTGAATCCTACAGGATCAATCCCAGGGTTCAGGTCTAGAAAGCTTTGTGGAGGAACAAAGCCAGTGTGAAAGGGATAGAAAATGGGTTTCAGTTATGACTCACTTAAAATAACCTTGCTTTACCTTACACAAGAGAGAGAAGTGTTTGCTTTGGTTAACTTGGTTTGTGGATTCTGTTTGGGATTTTATTACCTTCCAGTTACACTCTGACTAGCAGTTCCTGAGAATTAAAGCTTTTCCTATCAAAAGGCAGGACCTCATCCACATGCAGTTAACAGGCCATGTGAATTTCTTGTCGGTTGGGATAAAAAGCCGTCTCCTGCCCCACCGATGGCCCATTTTCAGAGTTTACCCAGGCAACCTGAAGTCTGAAACCACCAAATATCTAATATATAGCCTTTTTCTAATCTAAAACGTTCTGGTGTAGAAAAGCAAAGGGGTCTGGAGCTACAACAACTTGGGCTTAAATCCCAGATCTGTCGCCGTTTGGAGCAAATATTGAATTTATCTGAATTTCATGTTTCCTCATAATAACAAGGTTGCAAAGATATAAAAAAAAAAGTCACAGGCACAATGTGGTGTTCAGTAATTGTTGGTGGCCTCTCCCAGCAAAAGAGTGGTGGCATAAAGCTTCCTTTTCAGCCTTCACTCACCCTCTTCTTGGATGTCAGTGCCCTTCAAGTGGCCTAAGCCACCTCATTGCTTCCCTAAGGCACCCATGAGGCATTCTCTCTTTTCCAGAATTTCTCCTATTCCTTCCATCGGTATTCTAGTGTTTTCAAGGCTCCTCCAACAGAAACTTAACTTAAAAAGAATCTGATAAACTTCCTCATGCAAGGTTCTTAATGACTTCTCACAGGTCAATGTGTTACTCCTCTCTGGAGTGTTGGTGATGGTAGTGCATTATCCCAAGGGAATTCATCTCACTTTGTGGGATTTTGGAGTTGAATATGGCAAGTGAACAAGATAGGTTGCTGAGGAGTACCTACCCAAGGCCCCTAAACAAACTGCCCTATAACATGGCCTCTGGCAGGAGCTGCGGTTCATGGTCACTGAGGTTAACAATGATGGTTGTGCCTGTCAAAACTGTCTGATTGCTCATACTACTGCCTCTGGCTCACAGAGCCATTTCTGACTCTCCTCTCCCTTCTCCCATTTCCCATCTCAAGCTTCAAGTAAATCGATCATCAGCAGTCTCAGCTCATTAACATGCTCTGGTGGCTATGGTCAGCACAATGCTAAAGGGAGGGAGGTGGTAATGATAAGTTACATATCACATATTACAAAGTGATTTTGCATATCACCCCACAGGACATCCCCCAAAGATAAGCAGGAGTTACAATTTCTATTTTACCCATGGGACATAAAACTCAGCAAAGTAGAATGAATTGATCAGTGTGTTAATCAAGACTCATTTTGCAAATAACCAAAACCCAAATAATTTTTGCTTCAGAGAAATGGAGACTTACTATTTCACGTAAACTGGGGTGTCCAGGGCTGGATTAGGTGATTTCAGGGTTCATCAGAATGAAGGACTCCAATCATGATACCAGGAACCATTCTTTTTTTTTTAATGTTTCAGCCCTGGTCTTTGTCATTCTTTCCTGCTCCTTGGCTTCTTCCAAGTGGCCAAGGAAGATGGTCACTAGCAACTCAGTGCTTAGTTAAATGACACCAGCTGAATAACCGCAGCAGGGGGGAAAAAAAAATCTCTCCCAATGTCTGTATATCAGGGAAGGACTTTGATGAGTGTATGTGCCCATAAATCATTGTCACCAAGAGGGTGGCATTCCATAATTATCCCAGCCCAGGCCATGATCCACCCCTGTGGATAGAGCCTCTGGCTGACAGTCCCAACGTTATCACCAAGTGTGGGAGGAGTCCACCAAACGGTGTGCAGGACAATGCAAAACAAAAGCGGTCTACTATGTTTAGACGGCCACATTGTCCTAGACTGAAGCTCCCCTGGAGCTTGCTTCGCCCAGCTCTCGCCCTCATTCTCTGTCCAAGAACTGTTAGTAAATACAGTAGGCCCAATAATATTCCCTGAATCTGAATGTGTGACTACTATGTGACAGACAAGGAGTTAAGTGGCGAGGATGCAGCAGTGAACAAGACAGACGTCATTCCTATGCAGCTTCAGTTTGGACTCTGGATGATCAGAGAGATGAATGATCAATGTATCCCTCATAAGGCATATAAAGGCCAACTCTCAGCTCTACCTAATTCCTCTCTCTCTCTCTCTCTCTCTCTCCCTCTCAGGCTCTCTCCGTGACACCTAAGCAACCTAACAAGGAGTGGAACTGCAAGAAGACTATGGATGCAATACTTAATGAGATTAAGCAGGGGAAATTCCACAACCCCATGTCTATTGCCCAAATCCTCCCTTCCCTGGAAGGCAAGACATACCTAGATGTGCCCCACGTGTCTTGCAGCCCTGGTAAGACCTCTTAACGTCTGTCTCTCCTTCTGTCATAAACTGGCAACTTAGGTCCGGAATGCTATGTGGATCCATTTTGAGTGGCATATAGGCTTTTCTATGTCCATTACTTCCATGTAGGCAGAACCACATCTGACTTCCAATCCCCAGGAGTTGTGTGGTAACACACAACATATACCATCCTGGGCTCAGAATTCAGCCCTCGTGTCCACTTTATTCAGCACACATTTAGTGAGCGCCTACTATGAGTAAAGCATTTTTTGAGATGCTGATAGGGAAGATCCATGGTCCTAACAATCAAATAACATGCTACTTCATTCATTTGACAAATGTACCAAGTATGCAGTATCTTAGTATATGTTCTCTTTACAAAGCCAGCCAACAAATATGTAGACCAAAACTACAATATTTGAAGGAATGAAATAGAAATAGAAGCCAAATACAAAGGCCAAAAGCCAAAACAAACAAAATGTATCCAATCATTGACTTGGCTGGGAGGCTTAGGAGAAGAACAGAATTGACCTTTCAGCCTTGACGATCTGAACATGAATCCTTGGTGCTCGTAACCCATCAAAGGGATGGGGTAGAATCCTGGCACATAACCTTTTATTTGAAATATATTTATTTTGCCCAATTATAAATATAACCCAGAGATACAATGCAGAAATATGCATTTAGAAACTGGGAGACCTGCATAACAATTTTATCACTCCAGAGATAACTAGTCTTTGGCATAGATTCCTCCAACTTTTCTTTCTTCTCAAATACTAATAGAAAATATTGTTTATCTTATGTTGTATGGACGTCCTAGAATAAACAGATATTAATGAGCTCCTTGTCTATCTCAGAGCAGAATCCTCAGAGATGACAATCAAGTAACCTGTCCCAATCATGCCAGACACAACCACATTCACCTAACCTTAAGCTGCTTTCCAGTGATTTCCCAGCTTTAACTGGGTGACCATGGAGCCCTTCCCGGGATTCCACAATAGTTGCCCAGCTACTTTGTTAAATAGTGTGATATATACTACCTTTGCTTCCAGACTTTTAGGGTTAACAAAAAAACAAACAAACTGAACAGTGAGTACCATGTAAAATGTACGACTTAGGGCTCTCAAGCCTCCCTTCAAGTCACAAATTCTTTTAACAAAATAAATGTTCATTGTAAAACTAGCTGTCAGTTCTTCAGCTATGATCAGTTCTCGAGAACGGAAACAAGAGCTTCATAGATCACACCAGTTTCTCAGAACAATCCACAAACTCATTGCCATTTCTTGAAAGGTTTTCTGGGATGGGTTGCCAATAGAGATTTTGTACCTTCCATACAAACTCCATAATCTTTATGACAACTTTGGCCTCTTTGCTCTTCACAGATCATGAGGTGCAACCAACTGTACCCAACTATCCTAGTCCTGTCCCCTCCGCAGCATCCAACATCACCGTCATATACACCATCAATAACCAGCTGAGAGGGGTGGAGCTGCTCTTCAATGTGACCACCGACGTTAGTGTGAAAAGTGGATCCGTGCTGCTTGTGGTCCTGGAAGAAGCACAACGCAAAAACCCCACGTTCAAGTGAGCACTACAAGTAGCATTTGCCATTCTCCTTGAGCCTAACCTCAATTTCCATTTTCTCTCTCTCTCTTCCCTTCATTTACCTTTTTTCCTTCTGATTATGTAACATATTTTTATTTAATAGTGCCCTTGAGAGCCGGCAATCTCTCATGAAAAATTAAATCGTATAAGTCAATATATAACAGAGTTTTTAAAATGGGAATTCAAAGAAGAGAACGTCCATTGCAGATTAGAACAGTCAAGAAGGCTGTGGCTTTGGACCACATTCAAAGAATAGGTACTATGCAGGAAAATGTGAAAGGATGGCATCTAGGGAGAGAAATTGGTGAGAACAAAGCATTCGAGACAGGAATGGGCAAGGAATTCAAGACCAATGAGTAAACTAGAGAAGAGAATTTGAGATTTAATTGAATCCAGAAGGATAGATTAGGTGGTATTGTAAAAAGCTTGAAATACAAAGCTAAGGAGGTTTGAAGTACTACAGAGAAGCACTTCAAGGTTTTGAATATGAAAAGCCATGTTGTGAAATGTTAAATGCTAGGGAATGACAGACTCTGGTAAAGTGATGAGGGTCACATCTAGGATAAATGGACTCAGAGCAAGGAATAGTCACAGGGCTCTGTGAGGACCAGATGTGGGGATCAAGACAAAGAAGCTTTCACCAGGAAGAGAGAATGTCTTTTGGAGAAAAAGACATAATTCCTCTAGAAATTTTTTTAAGTTTCTTTTTTCTTTATTGATTATAGAGAGAGAAGAAGTGAGAGGGAGAGAGAGATAAAAACATCTAGGAGAGAGAACATCGACTGGCTGCTTCCTCCATGCCCCACACTGGGGATCGGGCCCACAACCTGGGCATGTGTGTGCTGACCAGGAATCAAACCAGCGACCTCTTAGTTCATGGGTCAACACTCAACCACTGAGCCACATTGGCCGGTCAAGATATTTTTAATTGTGGGTGTTTGAAAGAGAAACATTAGGAAGCTTTTGGAGATATAGAGAGATTCTAGAAAAAGAGATTTGAGTCATCTGATAGAGGTGAGATGACTTAACCCCTTATTGCCTGACCTAAAGTGAGATGTTTATCATATATACGATTTTATTCTTACAGATTTGAAACCACAATGACATCTTGGGGCCCTGTCGTCTCTTCCATCAACAATATCGCTGAAAATGTGAATCACAAGACATATTGGCAATTCCTTAGTGGCAAGACACCTTTGAATGAAGGTTAGAGAATAAAAGGAATGTGGGTATTTTCTCTATAGTTTAAAGGCTACATTTTTTTATTTCCTTATTTCATTAGTTAATTTATTTAATAAGTAAATAAGTATAAGATTGTATGTGCATATACAATAATTTTATATACAGTGGTTACATATATGTACATATACAAATATATTATGAATATATATCGTGATTAGATAGATAGATGATTGATGAGTAATAGACAGGTGATAGATAGAATGGGTAGCTATTTAAAATAGCTTTTATAAAAATCAAGAATCCTGACTCCACTCTGAGAAAATGTCCAGTGAACAAGAAAAGTAGATTGATCTACTTCAAACAATAAGGGCTGAAGAAAGAAAAAGCAAATAATGTGAGAGAGACAAAAACAAAACTGGAAAAAATAGCATGTGATCTAAGAAGATGGCTGCCTTGGAATTAAAAAATTAAACATGTATGTATAAAATAAAAGCACAGTGAATTCGCAGCCAGTGGCAAACAAATATGAGGAATAGAATAATAGCCATTCATGTAGATGTGTTAGGTTTTCATTTCATATACCCACTCTGTAGGTATCAGCGACTCTCTCTGTTAAATAAAGTCACAGCAGAGCTGAGACTGGGCTCCGTAAAGATGTTTCAGTATCCAAGATGACAACAGGAAAGATGTTTCTCTGAGAGTCTATCATGCATTTAACAAAATCAGGCCAATCAGAACTTGTGGAATTGCAGCAAAGCATATAATAAGGATCTTAGAGTCACATGGGCCTTGATTAGAAGTTCTTTCTCTTATTTCCTAGCTGTGCCAGACAGGTAATTAATCTTCTCTGAGCTGGTTCCCACAGCCACAAAATGGAAATAGCAGTAACCATCTCTTGGGTTATTGTGAGGATTAGCAATAATGTGTTTAAAATGAGTAAGTACAATGTCTTTTGCATAGCATGTGTTCAAACATGCTGATCCTTGTTATTAGTTCCCCTGCTGCCTTCATCTCAAGAATTGCCTAGAGAACTTAAAGCAGGTTTATTCTCATGTGTACCAATTATTACTCTTCTCTGAAGGAAGGGATGGTAAACAGAAAGGCCTCAAAGATTAAAAAAAAAAGATTTGGGCCCGGAATTGTCATTCTCTCTGATGCTGGGCTACTTGAAAGTCGATCATCAATATTGTCATCATCTAGCTTTCCTGTCTTGAAAGACAAGAATTCTCAACAAAATCAAAAGTGAACATAAGTTCCTGCCTTGAATGCTCTAAATCTGGCGTAAATAAGTCCTCTGAACAACTACCGCCATTTATTGAATATTTATTACGTGTCAGGTACTATATTAGGCATCTAGTGCTCATTATTTCTAACCCAGGGTAAAGATCACTTGTGCAGTTTTATATATGAGGCTCGCACAATTTAAGGGGCTTGCCCAAAGACGTGCGCCAGGTGGCCACCTAGAGGCTGGAAACAAGGACTCCTGAAACCTCAGCTCAGTGCTCCTTCCAGACTCACCGAGCTGCCCCTTTCACTCGGCAGCGATTTTACTTCTCTAACGATGGGCTAATCCTTTGGGAGGTGGTGGTGGTTTATATGCACCATGGTGACCTTCTGTTACCCTCTGCTTGTTTCTAGGAGTTGCTGACTACATACCTTTCAACCATGAGCACATCACAGCTAATTTCACCCAGTACTAATGACGAAGTGGGGTGAGATGCTATCGGACAAAAGGGTGGCTGGAATTTTTTTCACATCACTTCAAATCTGTGCAAAACAGGGGACGTCTACGGTGGTACCATATTCCTGATTTAATTAACTAATTAATTTTTAAAAAATTTTTAAACATGGAAATCATATGTAGAATAAATGATGAAGCAAACTTCTCTAGAGTTTTAACCTCTGTGACCCGTGAAAACAAAGTGCAGCTTCTCAAGGCAATGGCTGCCAGTCATGATGTCACCAGGGTGACAGGAGATGGGAGAGCCCAGCTGATATTATTGGAGATCATTCTGATCTTCTCAGTTAATTAACCAGCACACTCTCTTATTTCTACAAATGAAACGATATGTTTTAAAACTCCTATTTGTGTTTCATATACCAAATACTCCTGTTCTAATCACTTCGTGTACACACATATACATACGTGCATACATGAAATGGTCAAAATTACTTCATATGAGACCCTTGGTTGGTTCAGAATAAGGAAAATGATACTAATGTCATAACTCTCCCCTTCCATTTCCAATATTTGTTCTGGGTAAAATCAAGTTTAAATGGCATATTTTTATACAATTTATATATAAATATACATTCATTATATTAAATACAATTTTATTTAATATTTAACATAAATTTTAATATAATACATTTTATATATATGTATATATATTTTTAAATTTTTATTTATCCTCACCCGAAGACATTTTTTCACTTTTTGTTCAGATAGAGTAGGAGAGAGAGAGAAGAAGAGAGAGAGAGAGAAACATCAACGTGAAAGGGACACATCTAGTGGTTGCCACCCACACGACCCAACCAGGGCCGGGGACAAACTGCAACCGAGGTACGTGCCCTTAGCGGGAACCGAACCCAGGTCTCTCTGGACCGCAGGCCGACGCTCTAACCACTGAGCCAAACCGGCCAGGGCACATTTTATATATTAAATGTAGATATACACCTATAATCCTACCTCATACATAATATATATTTTTATATATTGAATATAGATATATCTATAAACCCAGGACATATGTAGATATATGTATATATAAAAGCTTTCAAAGATAATCATAACCCTAATCTCTGCTGGTGGGAGTCAACCCTGGCACAAACTTTTTAGAGAAGGATATGAAAATTTGTATCAAAACACCTAAAATATACTTAACTTAGACCCCCCCCAAAAAAAAGTCCAATTCTGAAAGTTATATTAAGGGAAGAACCATAAGTGGACACAGATATATAGAGTCAAAATGATGGGCTGTTTCGAGAACAAAGCTTAGATATGCAACCTCAGTACATCTCCTAATGCTGAGCCTCAGAGTAGACAGACTTAATGGCCCTGTCACAGGTCTCCCCCAACCCTGTCCCCCTCACCTTCCCACCCTCCACCCCAGCATCTTAGAGCAAGAACCTGCTCTCTGGGAACAGTCTGGCTCCTGGGAGAGAAAGGTGTGAAGTACACAGGCCCAGGTCCCCATCCCAAACATACCTATTATATGTCACTATGCCCCAGAAAAAGGTCTGTTAACTGGAGTGAAGGAATCCTTAGGGAGTGATGAAAAGAGCTCTCTCATAACATATCATAATGCTTATAACATGGAAAAATGAAAAAAATCTGCATGTCCAGCAGGAGAGCAATGAATAGGTAAACCCTGGTGGAGCCATATACCGGGGGTGCTTAAAAGTCTCCAAAATTCATGTTGAAGATAAACATTTGCTGACAAGACCTTATATAATATCACCCATTTCAGAGAGGTATAGTGGTTATCTGTGTGATAGAATTATTGGTGACTGGTTTTGTTTGTTTGCTTCTCTGTATTCTAAGTTTTCTTTGTTCGATACATAATCAGTGAGCAACTGGAAAATGGGGAAATATTTTAAGCAAAGATTTTTTTCTTATTTAATCATAAATAAGGCAACAAAAGAATGTGTGTGTGTGTGTGTGTGTGTAAGAGTCCTGCCTCTGAAAAAGACAAATACCACATGATCTCACTTATATACGGAATATAATGAACATAACAGTCTGAGGAATACGGTAGACCCAGAAACATGGAAGTAGGGCACAGACTGACATCCCTCAGAAGAGGGGGTGGGGGGTGGGAAGAGATAAACCACAGAACTTATATGCATGTATGCATGATCAATGGACATGGACAAATAAGCCGGGGACGGGGCGGGGGTGGGGAGGGGAGGGGGGTGCTAATGGGGTAAAAAAGGTAAAATATCTGTAACAAAAAAATAAATAAAAAATTGAAAAAAAAAAAAAGAGTCCTGCCTCTAACTTTTGCTCTAATGATAGAAATTGGAGGAACAAGAGTGGCATGGGAGAGAATGAAGAGGGGGAATCACAGGTTGGTTTCATGTATGAACACCTGGTTTTAGCTATATGCCTAGTAATTAACTGTGTGTGTTCATCTGTATCTGCTGGGGTGGAGGATAGGGGAGTAATACTGACCTGGGATCTACTATGACACGTTGTAATTCCACTTTGAGAAGTGCCTTCATAAAATGTAGTCTGTGGTCATTATTGGGTAAGGCATAATGTCCAAGACAGCATTCAGTTGTTTCAGTGACCATGATAAGCGCTTTTGTGACCTCTACCGGCCATGGCTGGAAAAGCCTAAACTTTCTTCAGGGGCGTGGCCAATTATGCAAATTTGTGAAGATGCAGGAGAGAGAAAAGGGAAGATTGCTACCAAATATTCTTGCTCATTTAAAAATTGTATGCAATTGTACTTGTCTTTAGCCAGATGGATGAGTGACCTACAGCAAGTACACGACTGAATATAAAGAAGTGGAACTACATACCTGGTCCTCTAGCCCCTTCCAACTGAGTCCTTATAATTCCTTGAAATAACAGAGTTTTGCTCTGAATTGCAAACGGCTCTATGATGAAGGAGAAAAAGAGTAATTCTGGCCAAGAAAATAAAAATAGAAAAAGAGAGAATGAAGCATAACAAAACATTTCTACCGCAATGTTTTTTGTAAAGTAAACTTGACCACGTGTAAATAAATATTGTGTGGAAATTCAGTACATTATAAAGTCATGTATTGAATGAGGATTTTCAACTTGGAAAAAGAATTATGTTAGATCCCTATACTTCCGGCCTTTATAAGCATATTGTCACAGTCAAAAACTCTTAAGAAAATTACTGGTAGCCCTGGCCGGTTTGGCTCAGCGGTTGGAGTGTGGGCCTGCGGTCCAGGGAGACCTGGGTTCGGTTGCCGCTGGGGGCGCATGCCTCGGTTGCAGTGTGTCCCAGGCCCTGGTTGGGGTCATGTGGGTAGCAGCCACTCGATGTGTCCCTTTCACGTCGATGTTTCTCTCTCTCTCTCCCTCCCACTCTGTCTGAACAAAAAAAGAAAAATAGAAAATTACTGGTAAATTTTAATGCATACAAATTATAAGTGGTCATTCCTCAAAAAAATACTGAAAATGGAAAAACATAATTGAAATATATACAACCAAGCAAGAGTTGATGATCTTAATACAGGTGTGGGCAGAAGTAATTTTATAAAGAACTCTGTGCCAAAGTGTTTGAGGATAGCAAGTAGACTGCAGGAATGTGTCAGTAATGAAGGCCGGCAATTTGAGCACTTACGAGATTGTAGCGAAGTGCACTGGGTCACTATGACATTCTTTTGAGTTAATGAATCTATTGTAATAATTACAACCCGCATGTCTTTTTCCAAGTGGACAACTGTAAACCTACTTTTGCTAACCCCTGTATATAAGTTTTTAATTGGTAAGAAAAAAATAAACAGTATGATTGAAAAAATAAAGTACACAAGCAAATTCCACATGCAGAAAAACAAGTAGACAAAAACATGTGAAACTAAAGACACAAGAAAAAGTCCAACATCATTAATCATTTTTTAAAATGCAAACTAACTATAACCAGTATGTAAGTTGTATTAAGTAGGAATCAGAAATCAACTTGAGTTTTCCCTCATGCAGAAAAACTTAATAAGGCTGATTATTTGTATTTTCTCTTTATTCTCTGACATTTTTAGATTGTCACTTCTAGGCACAGAAAACATTTTTATTTCAGTAATCAAAATGTCCAATACTGTGTAATAGCTAAGACCTTGAATTCCATTTAAAGATAAAGCTTCCCCCCTCCCCCAGCTTGGTACTGCTCCAGATAGACTGTAGTGAACACAGATGGAGGTGGGGTCTTTGTTTCCTCATTTTGCACTTTCTCCAAGCAGTAAGAACTTTTCTGCCCCTGATCTCTCATCTCAGTTTCTAACTCCTCTAGGATGGCTCACTGGCATGGCATCTGTTGTAGGCTAAATTGTGTGCCCCCACCCTCCAAAATATACAGATATATAGAGATGGAGAGAAAGAGAGAGAGAGAGAGAGAGAGAGAGAGAGAGAGAGATTTGAGTCCTAATCCCCAGCATCTCAGAATGTGACCTTATTTGAAGAAAGGGTCTTTACAGAGGTAATCAAATTAAAATGAGGTAATTAGGGTAGAACCTAATTCAGTGTGACTAAAGTCTTTATAAATAGGGAAATGTCAATGGGGGAGGGGAGAGACATCTGTAATACTTTCAACAATATAAAATTTTTAAATAACTAGAGTAAATTTGAACACACAAACCTGCATAATTGGAAGACTATGTGAAGAGACAGAGAGATGACAGCCATCTAAAAGCCAGAAAGAGAGGTCTGGAATAGATCCTTCCTCACAAAATAGACATTTATCACTCTGTGTCAAATACCAATCTTCTAACTGTAGAGATCCCATATCAAACTCTCTGTGTGGTCTTGAAATTTCTCTCTCTAAGCTTAATGGAGCATCCCCATCTCTAACCATTAAAGAAAGGAGGTAGATCTCAGAGTATATCAACAACTCTGTCCAAAGAAATCTCTAGTCTCCACTCCCTTTCTTGTTTTTTTTCCCAGTGTTTTTACAGGGTGGAGAAGAATGGAGAGGTAAGAATAACCAAGCCAGTTCCTACAAAACTCAGCATCTCACTTTGGAATATGGGGATTACCACATACCTTCGGGCTTCAGGCAAAACTGAGTCAGAAACAATTCTGTTTTGTTTTGTTTTTATCCTCACCCGAGGACATTTTTCCATTTTTTGTTCAGATGGAGTGGGAGGGGGAGAGAGAGAGAGAGAAACATCGACATGAAAGGGACACGAGTGGTTGCCACCCACACAACCCAGCCAGGGCCAGGGACAAACTGCAACTGAGGTACGTACCCTTAGCGGGAACCAAACCCAGGTCCCTCCGGACCCCAGACTGATGCTCTAACCGCTGAGCAAAACCGGCCAGAGCAGAAGCAATCCTGTTATAAATGTAACATTGGATGTGTTTTTTCACCTTTCATATTGGCAAAACTCTAATAGAATTATCACATCCTTCCTCAGCAAGGGTGTGAATAAATATGGTTCTGGTACAGTGTTGATGAATGCCAATTTTGCACAATTGTATGAAGCAAAATTATTTTAAATCAACATTCCCTTTGCCCTGGCTGGTTTGGCTTAGCGGTTAGAGCAACGGCCCAAGGACCAAAAGAGTCACAGGTTCAATTCCAGTCAAGGGCACATACCTTGGTTGCAATTCGATCCCCAGCCCTGGTTGGGGTTGTGCAGGCAACAAATCAATGTGTCTCTCTCACATCAATGTCTCTCTCTCTCTCTCTCTCTCTCTTCTTCCCTCCTTCCCTCCCACACTACCTGAAAATCAATGGAAAAATATCCTCAGGTGAGGATTAAAATAAATAAACAAATAAAAAATAAATCAACATTCCCTTTGATCCAATAATTTCTGTTTGGAATTCACTCAAAAGGAATACCATTACTGAAGGGGTGTGAATAAGGATATTTCTTATAGCGTGGTCTATAATAACATATTTGTAAATAATTTGATTAAGCAACAAAAGGTTTATTATGGTGTATTATGGTCAAACCATTCATAGGAATTCCATGGATATAGTCTGTGAATGGCAAGAGAAAAACAAGGGCAATAGTTCACATTGTTCCCTCTTCTTGGTCATACAATTAAGGAGTTGATCCATTCTTTGTGCCTACTGACTTGCTTCATGAGAAATCCTCAAAATAGCTCTGATGTAATACTTTAGTGACTCCCCAAGTTGGGATGGAAACTAAGTTATCTTTAAAACTCTGGAATATGTATAGATACATTAAGTTTTCTCATGGCAGTAAGACAGATGCTCAATAAATATTATTGAATGAATGAAGACTTTTCTGTACCTCATTTTTACCACTCTTATCTACAAAATAGGATTCTAATAAGATAATCTATGTATATAAGAAAGATCTCTTTATTTTTTATTAATTTATTTTTGTAACAGATATTTCTCCTTTTTCCCCCATTTACACTGTCCTCCCGATCTCCCCCCCCACACACACACACACACTGTCCCCAGCATTGTTGTCTATGTCCATTAGTTATGAATACATGCATATAAGTTCTGTGGTTTATCTCTTCCCTCCCTCCTACCCCCTCTTCTGTGTCTCTGGGTCTATTTTGTTCATCGGTTTGTTTTGTTCATTATATTCCACAAATAAGTGAGATCATGTGATATTTGTCTTTCTCTGATTGGCTTGTTTTGCTTAGAATAATACTCTCCAGGTCCCTTCATGTCATCTCAAAGGATAAGAGATCTTTCTTTCTTACAGCTGCATAGTACTCCATTGTGTATATGTACCACAGCTTTTTTATCCACCCATCTATTGATGGATACTTGGGCTGTTTCCAGACTTCAGCATTTGTAAATAGTGCTGTTATAAATATAGGGATACATATATTCTTCCTGATTGTTGTTTCAGGCTTCTTAGGGTATATTCCTAGAAAACGGGATCACTAGGTCAAATGGCAGTTACATTTTTAACTTTTTGAGATAACACTATTTGTTTTCCATAGTGGCTGCACCAGTCTGCATTCCTATCATAGGTATACTAGAGTCCCCTTTTCCCCACACCCTCACCAGCACTTGATGTTTGATGACTTGTTGATGACACCCATTCTGACAGGTGTGAGGTGATACCTCATTGTTGTTTTAATTTGCATCTCTCTGATGATGAATGACGTTGAGCATTTTTTCATATGTCTCTTGGGCATTTGTATGTCCTGTTTGGAGAGGCGTCTCTTTAGGTCCTCTGCCCATTTTTTCTGTACCGCAGGCCAATGCTCCAACCGCTGAGCCAAACCAGCCAGGGCCCTCTGCCCATTTTTTAATTGGGTTCTTTGTCTTCCTTTTGTTGAGTTGTATGAGTACTCTATATATTTTGGAAATTTACCCCTTATCTGATACATCATTGGCAATTATGCTCTCCAATAGAGTGGGTTCCCTTTCCATTTTGATGGTTGTTTCTTTTGCTGTGCAGAAGATTTTTAGTTTGATGTGGTCCCATGAGGAAAGATCTCTTTAAACAGCAAGTCATTCTAATATGTTAATTATTAACATTGTATTAGAGTACAGTGATTTTTGCTGTGGAAAAACCTATGGTACCATTGCCCTTTTAGAAATTCTCTGTAACATATTGAAGTTAAACTGAAGAAACTAATATTATCTAGCCCCGTAAGAAGTTTCTGTACATATCCTGAAAGCAAGAAAGTTCCATGGTGATTTATTACATTATGATATTATAATTAGAATCTGATAAGCAAAAAACCAATCTGTTTATTAAAATGAGAGCACATGTGTGCCTGTGTGTGTGTGTGTGTGCACACACACCATTTACATCAATAACCACACCTGGCACTAGGTTACTAGATTCTGTTCTCTCTTTCTTTTAAAATAAGAAACATTAAAAACTGAGACGCTAGATAACTTTTATACAGATGGAAAAATATATAAATCCTAGGGGCACCCTAGAGAAGTGGTATACTGTAGTGAATTGTAAGGAACTGTCAAAAGTAATATGAAGGAAACCGTTTTAAAATAAAGTCAGAGCTGATATCCCAGATGAATTTCCTTGCACTTTTTATTCCTCAAACCGTTGGAAGCTCAAAACCAGGCAGAATAACCTTTGGACTGAGCCTACAGATGAACTATATTCCAAACAGCTATTTACAAAGATAACCAAAGCAGACATCGTGCCCACGGGGCTGAAATGTAAAGGCATTCTTTAGAACTAGCATCACTGTGTTTATCTGCACCTACAGAAAGTCCTTCCCTCTATTCATGTAATTATTCCCCTTCCTTTCTCATTAATAGCCCCTTGCCTTCACCTCCCAAATGAAACACTGCTGGGGTTTCTGCTTAAATCACTGCTTCCCAGAATTACAATTCTTTTAGGATCTCAAAGGCTAATCGCCTCTCACCTAGAGTTTCTATTTTTCGGTTAACAGAACCAAATTGTTTTGTGAACCCAGGTTTTCTGAGCACCGTAAACCGCGGAAAATACTCCCCGTGCTGCCGCCTTTATCTAGGAAAAGGCCCCAGATTGGATGCAGACCCCAGAGCGCCTAGGAGAGCCTTTCCGGACCAGCAGGAACCATCAGGAACCAACTCCGGAACCCACGCGCAGAGGCTCGGGTTTCTTCCGCTTCCGGGGGGACTATCTACGGAAGGGACCGACGGAAACGCAACTTCCTGTCCGACTTGGCGCAGTGCGAGCGAATCCCTGCGGGGCCCTGGAGCGCCACACTCTGCGCCGAGGCAGCCTTCGTGGTCGCTGTGGGGCGCGCGGTGCGGCGGAACGCGCGCGACCATGTGGCGTCTGCTGGCCCGTGCCAGTGCGCCCCTCCAGCGAGTGCCTTTACCAGGTCAGGAGTCCCCGTGTCCCCCAGGCACTTCTTTTTTCCACGCCATTCCCAAGCCCGTCTGTCTCAGACTGCAAGGAGGCCCTGCCTGTGGTTGCCGACGCGCTGGTGGGGGTTGCGCTTGGCCGCCCCTCCTGCCGTAAGGTTTGTGCGGAACCGCCCCAGCCGCCGGTGCGCGTTGGCGCCCCTGGACCCCGGCTGGTCTCGTGGGGCGCCTGAGCCCCTTTCGCGGAACCCGCGCCCCTCCTCCCTGGACACCTCCGTCAGGAGTGTGTCAGGCCCGGCCTGGTCGCCGTCCTGGTTTAATCTGAGTTGTCTTTGCAGGTTCCTGGGCAGCCCCGCCCGCCAGTGCTGGCCTGAAGACGCTGCTCCCGGTGCCAGCTTTTGAGGGTGAGAGCACTTTTCATTTTCACGATTGTAAACCTTTTCTCCGAGGGAACCCAGCAGAGGGGAGAGGAAGGGGAAGGAGTGTTCTTGTGCTTTCTGTCTCCATTCATACATTCAGTAAATATGTATTTGAGGGCATGCTATGTGCGGAGCAGTGTTCTAAACACCCGAGATAAATCAAATCAAATAGGCTAAAGGTCCCTGCTTTTATGTGTATAATGAAATAGTTTCCCCACTGCCTACCCCATGGTGTGTGACCATGGTCCACCCTTGTCTAGGGTTAGCTAATTGGCCTCAAATTTAGACTTTTGATGTTCTCTTCAAATGAAGTTATACATATATGCAATCACTTAACACGATGATGTGAAAGCGTTGATTTCTTAAATGTAAATGTTTATGGTAAGCCAAAATTTTGTAAATCTAATTTACCATTTCTTTTTTTATATATATTGGAAATCTCAAAAAATGAAAGGGGCCTGAACCTCTGAGAGCCTACCTTCTACACATAACTATTAAACTACTACCTGCTCCAGAAGTACATGTGGACTTGTAGGCCAGAGAAAGCATTACTGTTTCTCTGTGGCTTCGTGTAGAAACTGGGCGGGGGGGGGGGGGGGGGGGGGGGGGGGTCCTGTAATTCTGCATAGCCCAATAGCCCATTAATAATTTGATATTTCCTTGAAGTCTCCTGTTTTTATTTGACCCCATCGTAGAGGCATGTTTTACTATAGAAATGTCTTTTTTTGTTTGTTTCTGTTGTTTTTTTTAAATATGTTTTTATTGATTTTTAGAGAAAGAAGAAGGGATAGGAAGGGAGAGATAGAAACATCTGTTGGCTGCCTCCTGCATGCTCTCCCACTAGGGATCAAGCCCACAACCTGGGCATGTGCCCTAACCAGGAATTGAACCAGTGGCCTCTTGATGCATGGGATGCCGCTCAAACAACTGAGCCACACTAGCTAAGCTAGAAATGTCTTACCAGTTAATTTTTTTTTCCAAAGTGTCAGATATGATAAAGATATAGCGTGTCTTGGCCTACATTTCAGCCCACCCACCCTCACCCAGCAAGCTGTTAATATTGTAGGATATGTGCAGATCTCAGCATGAAAAGCCTCTGCCCAAGTAAAGGAAAGAGCACTAGTCTTAGGTTGGAAGCTCCCCAACAAGAATGTGGCAGAGCAGGAGAACTTAGATATTTTCATGTACAATCTAGTATTTCCACTATCCCCATTAACATCCACAGAAGTGGTGTAGTTTTGTTTTTGTTTTTTAAATTTTTTTCTTCCTTTATTGATTTTAGAGAGAGAGAAAGGGAGAGGGAGAGAGAGAGAGAAACATCGATGAGAGAGAACATCAATTGGCCGCCTCCTGCATGCCCCCCACTGGGAATTGGGCCCACAACCTGAGTATGTGTCTTGACCAGGAATCGAACTGGCAACCTCTTGGTGCATGGGTCGACGCTTAACCAATGAACCACACCAGCCGGGCTGTTTTTGTTTTTTAAGTGTTATACTGTCTGGCTTTGTTGTTTTAACTGGATGGCCTAGACCAAAGTATAAAATGTCTCTAGGTCTCAAGTTCATCTTCTGTAAATAGAGATGAAAAATACTACCTCCCTCATGTTCTGTTTCTTGATCTGGGTGATAGTTGTGTGGGTGTGTTTATGCATTCACTTTGTGATAATTCCACTGAGCTGTATGTGGTTTTTTTGGGGATTTTTTATGTTTGTTTGTTTGCTTTTTGGCCCTTTGATATATGTGTGTAAAACTTTTAAAACTTCAACATTTTATAAAAAGGAAGCCCTAAAAAATACCAAGGCTGCCCTGGCCGGTTTTGCTCAGCGGTTAGAGCATCGACCTGCGGTCCTGAGAGACCCGGGTTCGGTTCCCGCTAAGGGCACGTACCTCGGTTGCAGTTTGTCCCCGGCCCTGGTTGGTCGTGCGGGTGGCAGCCACTCGATGTGTTCCTTTCACATCGATGTTTCTCTCTCTCTCTGTTCCTCTCTCTCCCTCCCACTCTACCTGAACAAAAAAATGGGAAAATGTCCTCGGGTGAGGATAAAAAAAAAAAAAAAAAAAATACCAAGGCTATAAACTTCTTTAAAAGATTAAAAGAGATAATGCATATAAAATGTTCAGCTCAATTCCAGCACTAAGTAAAAAGAAGAATGTTGGCCAGTGTTATTCTGTGAGTCTTATTCTCTATACTGTTCCAAATGGTCCCTTTTAGAGTGTTAGGCACAGAGAAAGCATTTAATAAATGTACTTTGGTTTGAAGGTTAAAACTTTGCTATCTTCAAAGGTTCAAAACATTCAATTCACCATTGTCATAGCCAAAGGCGGCCAGTGTTAATAAAAGCATCCACAAGAAAAACCTAGCATATTTGGAACTAGCTTTCCATGGTAACTTTTAGTTAAGACTTTCACCTGATGCTACAAACCTTTCTAGGAAGAAAATGAGTCCTTTGAGATGTGTAGTATCACTTACTCTTAATTATCTGTGCCCCTCTTAGATGTTTCCATTCCTGAAAGGCCCAAGCTTAGATTTGTTGAAAGGGTACCACTTGTGCCAAAAGTGAGAAGAGAACCTAAAAATTTGCGTGACATACGGGGACCCTCAACTGAAGCCACCGAGTTCACAGAAGGCAGTTTTGCGATCTTGGTGAGTGAGTTGAGTGGCAAGCGGCTACGGGGTGGAAGCCAGGGATTAACATCATCTCATACTTTTGAGTCTCTTCCTTCACAGAGTTTATTAAAACTGACACCAGTTAGTTTTTAAACTGATGTGCAACACTCAAATATTTAAGTTATGTCTATTTTTTTTTAAATGTAGAGTGACAATAATGTAAACACAGGGGAAAATAGAGGCTACGTAATTTACCCCGTAATCAGATCATGAGACCTCAGGCCTCTTGAAAAATAAAACTATCCACTTTTTAGGGTGTGGGACAGCTGTTTCCTTACTTACTATGTAGCTTCCATGAAGATTTGATGTCAGTAGCTGCATAAATGTGTGTGGACTAGGCTTGATTTCTCATCAGGCAGCCAGCGTGATGTTTTCAAGCCCTGTTCCCACGGCCTGAATGATCAGCTCCTGCCTACCTCTCAGAGCCTCATGTCCACTCCTGCCCCTCCCCACCCCGTCCCGTCCCTCACTCTCCTCCAGCCACACTGGCTTTTCAAACTCCTTCACCTACACCGTTCCTCTGCCTGGAACACTTGCCTCTTTTCCTTTGGCTAGTTCGAACTGTTCTGGCCTCAGCTATGTCACTTCCTCCAAGAGGCCTTTTCTGGCTACCCATCGAAGTGGGTCCACCCTTGTTCTCATTTATTGCTCAGTCCTAGGCTTTCCATGGTACTTTTTCATTAGAACTCTTTTATTTTCATGTGTATTGTTGAAGCCACAGTTGTTATAAAAGAAGACGTAAGAATAGAGTCCATAAAAGATATCTAAATCCCCATGTGCTTCTGATTCTTCCATTCCCCTTCAGGCACTGGGTGGTGGTTACCTCCACTGGGGCCATTTTGAAATGATGCGCCTGACGATCAACCGCTCTATGGACCCCAAGAATATGTTTGCCTTGTGGCGAGTGCCAGCCCCTTTCAAGCCCATCACCCGCAAGGGTATGGGGCAGCGCATGGGCGGCGGCAAGGGTGCCATCGACCACTACGTGACTCCTGTGAAGGCCGGCCGCCTCATAGTAGAGATGGGGGGACGCTGTGAATTCAAAGAGGTGCAAGGTTTGCTCGACCAGGTGGCCCACAAGCTGCCCTTCCCAGCAAAGGCCGTGAGCCGTGAAACTCTAGAGAAGATGCGGAAAGATGAAGAGGAACGAGAACGTAACAACCAAAACCCCTGGACCTTTGAGCGCATAGCCACTGCCAACATGCTAGGGATACGGAAAGTACTGAGCCCATATGACCTGACCCAGAAGGGGCGATACTGGGGCAAATTCTACATGCCTCACCGTGTGTAGTGAGAGTAGGAGAAAGGAATGTACAGAGGGGAGGAATTGACATTTTTGTTCCCCTCAGCTACCCAGAAAGTCTTTGGGCGGCTCTGATGTCACAACCAGGGAGCTGCATATGAGTGCTGTAGGTGATTTCTGAAAAATTGTACGATACCTGATTTAAGTGCATTATATTTATATTAAATAAGATTTGAGTATCACCTTCAGTTGTAACTTCTCATGGTCACTCTTAATCTCTTAAATGACTAAGAGACAGGCCTGATGGGCTCAGGAGCCCTGGTCCTCCCTGGCCGTACGGTGAGCATCGTCAGGGCCACAGCAGGTGTTTGCATCTCCCACTTCATCTGCAGATCGGACTGTATATCTGCACTACCTCTGTGTGTACACACTGCAGGAACCAGGCTATGGCATTTTACTAGTTACAAGTGAAAACTAATGTTTTTGCAAAAGCAAATAAAATGACAGTACATGGGTTACTTCAGCAGATATTTACTAATACCCAGCTACCCAACTTCTCAATCTTGGGAGGGGCTGTTGGACACTATGGCAAGGAACACACCCTTGCCTTTTAGCAAAAGGAACTGATAACAAAAGTTGAAATTGCATCACCTCTCCTAGGTCTGAAGTTCTTTAGGAGGAAGAGTGTCTGGCTCTGTGTGTGTCCCTGCGAGTTCTGGTCCAGTGTAGTGTGCTACACAACACTCCAGTAGTTACTGCTGGATAACAGGGCCCCATGTTTCCAGCTCCCTGTTTGCCTTTGCAAGATTAGCCTGTTTTTCAGAACTAGTCAGCAGTAGTTTTCTATCCATTGTTCCAACTAAAGGAAATACAAATTGATAGAAATATTAAACCATTTGCTTTTGAAAGTGGGTGGGAAGCACAGTGAAATGCCATATTTTTATCCCACTTTCTTAAAAAGTTAAGATCTTCCACAAAGAAAGTAATCTTTCAAGAGTACAAATTTATCTAAATAGTTGCGTGGTCCTCAAAAGTTTTATACTATTTTTAATGTATTTTTAGTTAACCTCTTGTAATATAATTAATCACTAAATTCCACAGAACAAACGTGGACCCTGCATTGGGGACAGGGTTTATAGAACAGTTTCTCGTACACACATGGCTAGCCAAGGAGGTCAGTTTCAGCAACCTGAATCGGGTAAGAAGTGAGTGGTAGTTTTACTCACCTTTTGACCTAACATCATCTCCTTTGTTATGGTTCATAGAGCACAGTACTAATGACTGTTGCGAGTTCAACCATAGTATAAACCTGTTACTGTTGTTTTCGATCCATGTTTAGTTACTGAACCACAATCCTAGGGCCAACCATCTTAGAGTGAGAGGCTGTTGATAGAACTCCACCATCACCACCCATAGAGAAAGGACAGTATAGTTTGTCAGGGGGAGCCTGTTTTGTTTCTACATTTAGTAGATCAACCCATTCCAGACATTTTACACAGCCTCTGATACTAACCTTTAAAAGGGTTTAAGAGTCAAAACCAAGGACTCATTCATGAGCAGGAAACAGCGCTTAATTATAGGTAATTAAGTCAACAGACAGTGGAGCACCTGTAAGTGGCAGGCACTGTGCTCAACACAGGACAGCAGTGAGCAAGAGGTGCCTATCAGACACTTCGCTTTACAGGCTAGTGGGCCCTGAAGAAGGAAGCAGATGTAGGGTTGGTCAAAGGCGAGACAGAAGAGCAGAAGTAACAAGTGCCCTGACCCTGATCAACTTAGAGCAGTTAAAACAAGATCCTGATGAATTAATTGGGTATGCTGCAATGTCTGCCTTTATTTCCTGAACAGGTGCCTATAACCCTGCAGTCCATTCCTTTAAACCGTCTTTCTGACCAGCTATTATTTCTGGACTCCCTGTTCCTTCACCCCTGCCCTCTGCCCGACTCTGTATGTTATCCGTCTCTCTTTGCATAACTTTCAGTAGGAAGTTGATTGATGCCCTGTGTCATACATAAGAGGTTTCAAAATGGAAAGAGGAGTTGTTGAGAGATCCGTAGTGAGAAGTGATGGCACCACCAAGGTGGAAGGAGGAGTAAAAATGCCAGTCGAGGATCCATCTGTGAGGGCTGAAGGAGATAACAGAAAAGTAGGGGGGAAATCAAAGACAGCAAGGTGTTCAAGATCAGGATCACTAATCCCTCTTCTGCAGGGGTAAGGGACTACTCACAAGGCCACGTTAATTTGTCCTAACCTTGTAAGGGAGGAAAATATACTCATGTCAGGTTTACTGTGTGGCCCTCCTTGTAAAGAGTTCAGGGTGCTTCTTATGTAAGGACCAATTCTTTATTCTTTGGCCATTCCCAGATGATAAGGCCCAAATTTTTCTGCAGATCAACACCCTTATAGAAAGCATTCTGCTACCAGACCCAGAATGGCACAGATGCCACCTCTGCCTCCCTATACCTACTGCCAACACATTCTCAGTCACTTTTCTCACTATGAAGCATCTCTTTTCTTAGCTTTCTCCAACCTTCATCTATTCCAACACCTAATCCCACCCAGATCTGGTGACAAACAACGAATGCCCTTGGGACACCCGCAGTTCCAGTGAGTGAAAGCCAGCCTGACCCTCCCCACAGACGGCTCACCTTTCTCAGGCGAGTATGCCCCCAATCGTAGAAGCTAAGATGATCGCAAGGACGACACAGCAGACCATGATCATGATCTTCTTCTGCTCATCCAGATGAGGAGAGAGAAAGCACATAAGAAACAACACTGTGCAGACAGCATTTCCAAGAAAGGGAGACAACGTGGATGGGGACGTGGAGGAGGACGTGAAGGAAAGGGGAGACGGATCTGGCTTCCAGGACCCAGAGTGTACAGTGCTTTTCTAAGTGAGAGATCCCAAGTTCCATCGTCAGCCGTCTCAGAGGGTAGCTGTGTAGTCTGCCCAGCCGTCCAGATACTGTCTCTCCGATTTACCCCGTTTCCTCCCGGGGCCGGTGCTCTCAGTGAGGGGGCCCAAATCTTGTGGGCAGCAACTTAGCTCCGAAACTCAAATACAGTTATACTGTACTCTTTGAGAGTTAAGTCATTTTCAAAAGTTAGAACTTTGGATCCATCTGAACCAGCACAAGTTTTGAAAAGATTAAAACTTATACTCTGGTTTCTCTTCAGATCATATAAATCTTTCGCCTTTTACTAAAAAAGATTAAACCCCTTTCCAAAACCTAAACCCACCACAGGGTGGCATCTAATCACTCCGTGTTTTGCAGGGAAATAGAGCCGGAACTGTTTCACAATCAATATAAAGTCATTTATTTTTAAATAGCAATAAAATAATCAAGTTTACATTTAAAAAAATACAAACAACAAAAATACCCTTCACTTACTGTATGCCAAACTATAAGCCTCAGACCTCAGTCTCAGGAGGGCGAACCCCTGTGATTAGAGCTGTCTGGCCAAGCTGCTGGAGCCAGCCCGGCAACCTCGGAGCCACGAGCCAGAGGGCATGCCCTGGGCTCTGAGTGGCGGGCAGCGACTGGGAGTGAGCAGCCCTTGCAAAGCAAGCCAATGGGCTGTGCCTGGATGAGGGTGCTCACCTGTCCTGAAAGCGGTAACGTCAAAGCTGAAGCATAAATCACGCAGACCGGCAGGGAATCTAAGGCTCAACACGGCCAGCACAGTCACTACGCTTGAAAATTTCCTGGCTATCGCTTCTCCCTGACGTTGACCGGGGGTCACAAAGAACCTGTCAAGCTCATTAACCTGCTAGAAGGAAGAGCTACTCAGTAGTCCCTGGTGTCCCCCAGTGGACTCAGCCCTGGAGACAGGACATTCTAAAAGTCACACAAATGGTATCAGATTGCTCTGGGATTGTCTCAGGACAAACCCAGCCTAGGCAGCAGGTAGAGAGGTGTCAAAACTTGTCACCTACCTGCTAAGCAGAAAACCTTAATGGAGATTAACTTAGTCCGTACCCCCAAAGACCTATGATTCTCCCAGCACCCATCCAGGACCAGTGGTTTTCTCAATGACATGCGAAGAAGGCATTTCTACTATGATTCGTTTTCAGGTAAGCAAATGGCTCTTACCCAATTTTTAGCTTAGCTCAAGTTTTTTAATTACTTATTTAATTATTTATTTATTTTGAGGTTCTAATAGCCTCCGCTTCTAGCTCCCCACTTCATGAGAGACACAGGAAGATAGATATAGGCAGTCACACAATTATAAACTCCTCTGGAACAATGAAGCGAGTGACAGTGCTGGCACCAGCCTGCAACATTCCCTGAGCCGGAGACTCGAGCACCTGCTTCCTGGCCCAATTTTAAGTGCCCCAAATTTTTTAAAGCAAAAAAAAAAAATAAACACAAACATTTGGCTTCAAGGCAGTGGCTTCACAAAGCATTACTCTAACAGTGAGCAACCAGTTTTTAAGACTCAGCCATGAAAAAAATATCCCATACACTCTGCCTTTACAAATGGTAACCTCCGGGTGACTGCGTCATGCTGGCACCACCTACAGTAAACATGAGAGAATACAACACAGACGAAGACCGACGTTGGCCACCCAGCTGAACATTCTAGGAGCTTCATTTAAAGGCTACATTTCATGCCAGTCAGCTCCCAGACCAAAAGGACATCTGCCAATCCCTCCTATGTTCAGGACACAGGACAACAAACGGTGAGGACTGGGATCCTGCCAGTAGAAGACTCGAGTCCAAACCTTACTGTTGCCAAACTTGGAAGAATCCCTTTGCTTTGTTAAAGAAATTCTCCTAAGAAAAGTACAATGCAACTTCTGGGAGAAGAACACTCCATGAGGTAGAAAATACAGCACCTTGGGAAGGTCTCAGATAATGGGCTTTCCAAGGTGCAAGGCAAAATTTAACACAGCAGAGGGCAGAAAGAGAGGCTAGGTTGGTTCAGACACTCCAGGGGAGGAGGTTTGGAGGAGAACTCGGGGTTATAGCAGGTAGATTAGATTCCTCCAGAGCTAGATGTTTTGCTGGGTCAGGTCCAAGGACGGTTACAGGAAACAAAGGATTGGGTCCCACTCGCTCTCAAGAAGGTCATTCAAACTCCGTTCCCATCTGAAGACAAGGTGGCCACACCAGGCTGGAGTAGAATCGGGCTGTAAGGGAGGCAGGGGAAGGAGGAGCTGATCAGTGCACAGGATGACGGTGAAGGGCAACATTAAGAATCAGTGACAACCCTAGAAAGTGGAGGGGAAAGATCAGAAATACCTGAAAGCAGAGAATAATGGGAAAGTCAATGCTAAAGCTGAGAAATCCAATAGATACACCCAAGACAGGACCTGAAATTAAACATCCCACTGTACAAGACACTAAGCCCTGTGATGAGAGGGAGAATTGTTTAAATCCCTGGGCCTTTTCTAGCCCTTCACACAGGCTGTCACATACCCACCAAAGGACTTGTCCGTGGGAAGGCCTGACCACAGGTTGGAAACACCTGTTCTCTCTGTGGGGCTCACACAAGCGCCTCTCAGATACACGCTTCAGATGCTTTCTGGGACTCCGGTCTTCGCCATGACTCCCCAACGCTCCACTTCTCTTAGAAGGCGGAGGGGCATAGTGAAAGAATATGGGAAAGCTCAGGGCTTATCTTATGGCTACTTTGCCCTATGAGCTGTGTAGGCAAGTTTCTTAACTTGACTGAGCTTCAGAGAACTTGGGGTAACGTTATTCTCCTAGACGGGAGAATGCCTGCCTAGGGAAGAGAAGTGTAGGGTGTCTGTCTCCCTTCCCTCCCGTCCAGAGACCTCTCTCCCACAGAGGGGAGTCCAGACCTAGTAACGATCAGTCCTGACTTTATTAGGAAATTTGGAACACACTATGGTAAGCAACTCAACAACTGCTCAGTGACTCAGCATGTCATCTGAAAACAATAAATCAGTCTCCTGATTTTAAAAATTGATTCACTTACATTCTGAATTCCTGGAATTAGAAATGGTAAGGGGCATTATGAATTGGCAAGACATCTTTCATCCAAGAACATGGAAAGATATCAACTATTATGCCTTTGCTTAATTTTAACATCCTTTCCAATGATATCGTTAAGAGAGCAAAACCTGAACTGTAAAGAAAAAAAAAAAAATCAAGGGCTAGACTCCAAATGCCAGGGATAAAAAGAACCAATCAATTACTTAAGAGGTGTTGATCACCTCATTGCTACTTATCTTTCCAGAGGAAGGGGAATGTTTAGAGTTGTAATAATCTGACTTCCAGACCTAGTCACATGGCAGGAGGGAGAACGAAATATAACGTGAAGGATTGCCTCTGGAGATCAACATGGTGGTATGTATCAAGTCTTAAAAATATTTCTATCTAGCCCTGGCTGATTTAGCTCAGTGGTTAGAGCGTTGGCCCCTGGACTAATAAGTCTCGGGTTTGATTCTGGTCAAGAGCACATACCTCAGTTGCAGGGTCGTGCGGGAGGCAACCAATCGATGTGTCTCTCTCACATCGGTTTCTCTCTCTCCCACTCTATCTCTCTCTCTCCCCCTCCATCCCACTCTATCTGAAGATAAATAGAAAAATATCCCGGGGTGAGGATAAAAATATGTATGTATGTGTGTGTGTGTGTGTGTGTATATGTATATATATACATATATATATATTTCTATTACCTCAGTAACCCAACTTCTGTGAATTTATCATAAAGAGAAAATAGAAATGAGAAAACTATTACACTTACACTGTTAGTGACAGCAAAACAATAATAACAAATAACTGAGAGTGTACTCACAATCTTGTACTGAAATGAGATTTACAAAGAGACTTTGGTGGTGTGGAATGATGCTTATAACTGGGCACAAAACTAAATAACATAGTCAGAACTACATAAAACTGTGTCTGAGCGCATAAACTCACCGCAAAGTCTTTCAGCAATAACATTAAACATTAATTCTGTTCACCTTTCCTGCATTGTATATATTTTTAAACAAAAATAGTATATTTCACTCAGAAAAGTAATATTCAAGAAATCACTGAACAGTCCTAAGTTTTAAGAGGTTCAATAACTAGATCATTCCTATCATGCTACCACTATACACATGAAACCCTGATTCATGGGTCAGCCTTACTTTTTACCAGATTTTAAAGAAATTAATAGGCTAAATTTTAAAGTCACTATCCTGTAAGTTTCTCTAGACTTTCTAGACAAGGATAAGTGGCGACCTCATACGAAGAGAAACAGATGTTGACAAGCAGTCTCCTAGGTCCACTATTAGCTGTGTGTTCAAACTTGCTTTTGTTACTTAACTTCTCTTTAAGCCGAAGTGTCTTCATCTGTAAAATGTGGGTAATAATAGCACCTGTCTCACAGGGCGTTGTGAGGCGTCAATGTTATGTGTATATGGTGTTTAGTACATGGTCGAACACAATTCAGTACTCAAAAATGTTAACTACTAAATCATTCGTGATCCAACCAGTCAGCCCTACAGACCCCAATACCAATTCAAAGCCCAATTTACTCAGAAAAGGAGACAAAAAAGCAAAGCCCAACATGCATGAAATCCAGTAAGAATTCAGAAGACAAGGCCCAGATCCAAAACACAGACTGTACCCAGCTCGGGAGCATGCTTGCTGGGGAAGGGGGGCGAGAAGGAGGTGCTGCGAGAGGCCAGGAATGCGGTGAAGCAGTAACAGGCAGAGCAGGGGCAGAATCCACAGGGTGGGGACAAGTGGGACCCAACCCACGGGCTGAGCCTGGACCCAGAACAGAGTGTTAAAGACATGGAAGAATGCGCAGGCGCCGAAAGTGTGAGAGGGCTCAGGGTGTCCAGGGTGGACACAAGGCGGAGGAAGTGGAATTTGAAATCCCAGGCTAATTTGTCCAGAGGGAGCCAACGCAGAGTCCCAAGCACCTTCCCTTTACTTACATTTCAGTGCAGCAGCCTCTCGGGCCGCCCTTATTTCAGCCCAACGGAAAGTCCAATAATCAACGCTAAAATGCCCAGCAACACAACTACTACCACAATGATAATTATCAACTTCTGGAGAGGGATAAGAGAAACAAAACAAGGCATTATTACAAACAACCAAAGAGTGAAAACAATTCATCCAAAACCCAACCCCTCTCATCTCGACATCAAAAGCAGCTTATCAATTCAAATGAAAAAGGCTACACTCAACAAGAAGACATTCTGCAAGGGCATTTTGTATTTGTCAGGTCACCTCTTGGCTGGCTACATATTCCAGGTGGAAACATAGCTTTCTGTCGGCTCAGCTCACAATGCAGTCCTGCCCATGTGGACAGGCGTAAAAGCAACTACCATGGAGTCGCCGAGAAGCAACAGGCCAAGATATAAAGTGACTCATCTTTCCTTTTCAGGAAGAGGGTAAAGGTGTTTTTGACGTAGTCCTAATTTCAAAGTTCCATCCATGTCTCCCCCAAAGCACACTCCCACCTGTAGCCCCAGTGACTGGGGATCAAAAAGCATGAGCACGGTCCTGTTGTGAACCAGCCTAGGTTCATGTGAAACAACTCCCCAGCTCCCTAAATCCCTGCGCAAGCAATAGGTAAAGTGAGAAGAAAAACAAGGAACCAAAGAACAAAAATATCAGAGCCCAGGAGGAACAGGAAAGAACCGTCTAAAAAGCAAAAGCCACAGAGCTGGCCACCAGTCAATGGGCAGAGAAGCCAGAAGACCTCCAGCACCAGGGACCAGAAGGAGGCGGTGGAGATAGGGCGGGTGATGGGAAGAACATGATTAGACTCTGAATCTGATTCCCTGCTCCTGTGCTGACTAAGTGGCCTGAAGCCGATTACTTCACCCCGACCCTCAACTGTGTCAACTGTGTCATCTATGAAGCAGAAATAATAGGTGCTCCATGAGATATGAGATGTTCATATCGCGATCAGCACAGCGCTGAGGTCATGGTGGAGAAAAGGGGGGCAGAGCTTGGCTGCGGGAGTGGAAGACAATGAAGAGAAGGTTTCTGAAGACAGAGGAGTCAAGTGTAACATCTGAAAGGATGATGAGCTCTGTCCAGGAGCAACACTGGGCAATGCTTCCACCCTACAGGGCCGTGTTCAGTGCGGGGTCTTGCGTGAGAGCCTGTGAGCCAGATCCATGCAGGGCACACCTGGGAAGGGAGGACAGCTGGTCTCCAGGAGAGGCTGACACAGGTGTTTGGATGAGGCCAGGGCAGAGAGAGGGCATGGGCTCAAGGACACTGGTGGGGATGACTGGAGGGAGGAGAGTAAGGTAGGACCAGCTGGGACGAAGGCGCTCACCCTCCGAGCTTCACTCTGATACTTGACGGCCTTTTTGGTGTCAGTAACGGCCCGCTCCACGAAGCCCACTGACTGGTCCATGTTGTTCTCAATACGGTCAATCATGGCTCCCTTTCCCCGGATGCCAGAGGTGGCGGCAGCAGAAAGAGAGACAGGGAGAGGGAAAGAGCGAGAGACAGCGCACAAATGGACCCTTCTCCGAGGGGGTGGGAGAGCCCCACCTTCCGGGCCTGCCCCTGGTACTTCACGGCTTTTTTGGTTTCATCCCGTGCCTTCTCCACGTGGTCCACCGTGTGCATGACATTCAACTCTATGTTATCTAACATCTCGCCCTGTGAAGAACAGACATCAGTCACACTTAATAGCCATCCCGCCCCCCAGTCCTAGCTCTCTCCACATTTTAATCTTCAACGCAAGGGGAGCATCCAGAAACCCCGATGTGTGGCCTTCCGGAGGGCACACACCCACCTTTTCCCATGATTTACCCATGGACCCCTGGTCCTTGGTGGTCACTCACTGAGTCACTTCTCTGGGACAGACCCTGGGCTGGTCACCTGGAGCACACTGCCTGCATGCCTGGTAACTAAATATTCTCACAGATCCCACCACCACCATTTTTCTAAATTAAGCATGTGAGGCCAGAAACCACAATAAAAATATCTCATGTTCTTAGGGCACCACCAGGATCCCAGCCTCTTCCTGGTCATTCGAACCGGAACCAAGTTCATCGGGCCTGAGCTGAGTTTGTTCACTGAAACAGAACAGTGCCTGGCACACAGTAGGCCCTCAGCAAACAGCTGAGGCTGGAGCATGGGCTTTCTCAGAGAGACATTCCCAGGCCCCTTAAGGGACACACTGGGTGTACCCATGCCACCTGGCTAAGAGACAGTGATCTCTTAAAAAGATTTCCAACCATTTCCCAGCTATTACTTCCCAATAGGAAGTGTTGTCATTCCAAGCAACTTCTGGGCATCTTAGGACAGGAATTCCCCTCACCTACCTATACCTCCCTCAACCCGACCCGTGGCTTTATGGCCGTCTGTCAACAGGAAAAGGCACTTACCACCACTTGAATCTCAAACCGGCTCCTCGGTAAGGCAGTGTGGGAGAAAAAGGGGAGGTGGGGATGGAGGGACCAGAAACGTGATCTCAAAGGCCAGAAGGGGAGGAGGAAAGGCACCTGAGCCCGAGCAGGGAACTGACGGCCAGCCAGGCGGTGCCCAGGCTTCGGGCAGGGTCTGTGGTCCTCCAGAGGAAGCAGTTCTCAGTCCTGGCCCGCTGGCTGAGCAGCTGCAGGGTCACGGGCGGCGGCACACCGCCACAATGCCACACCGTGCCACAGGCCTGGGAGCTGACTAAAACTAACACCATGCAGGTGACAGAGACCTGCATCCCTGAGAAGTGTGCCCGGGGATGGGGCCAGCTGTCCAGCTGAGCACCATGAGTGTTTCAGGCTTTTATGTAAATGTTGTGCTATTCCTTCATTCACTTTGTTGTCTGCTCTTGCTCCTGAGCAAAAAGTGTCAACGTTTTTGGAAGAACAAATACAGTATTAAAACAAAAAGGGGTAGGGGGGAATACTTCTGTTAAACCTAACCTTTCCCTGTTAACTGAGGAAAAGGCCACATGTTTTCGACATGAGCAGTGAAACAGTTCCTGTCGGCAGCGTGTCTTAAGGCATCATCATTAACAGCCCATAACTCTAACTTTAAGAGACAAATAAAAAGAGATCCTGAGTCCAGAGGGAACTAGGCACTTGACAGACACATCAAGCCCCGTATTAACTAGAAATGACAGTGAGGCCAAAGGATCAGGAAAGAATGACAAGGCCGAGACTACCCCACATGTCAAGGTTCAAGAATGCATTCCTGGAATACTGGAATTCTGTTTCTCCGTTAAGCAAATCTGGATGATTCTCCCACCCCCACCTCACCTGGCTCCCTGCATTCCCTCCTCACCATCCTCAGGGGAACCTGAGCTTCCCCCTCCTCCCTCCCCACACTGGTCCCCGCGGCCCAGTACCTGGTTCTCCACCAGCATGGCGATGTCCATGAACATGTCGTGCAGCTCCTTGATGCTGCTCTCCAGCCTCACGATGTCCTTGTGCCGTCCCTCGATCTCACTGAGGGCTTGCTTGGAAATCTGAGAGTCAATGATCTACAAGAGGCCGCACAAAGATGGGCCATCAGCCGCCACCCCCTGCTGAAGCCCTCACCCACCCTCCTGCTGAGCCCCTCCTGTCTCTTCCTCCCCGCACCTGCAGCCCACCCTCCGCCTGCTGCCCGCAGGGAGCTCCTGGAGGCCTCCTCTGCAGAGGGCCATGCACCCCGGCTCCCGAGTCACTCACCCCGGAAGTGAAGATGGCAGGGTTTCCACTCTCCAACATCTCCTCCAGCTCCTCGTCTGTTGTCTTTTTGCCAGCTTTATAACAAAAGGAGCAGAGCATCAAACATAAGGTGCGACACACCATTTTAAAAGTCCCCTGGAGATTAGGAATACGGTAACCCCACGATAAAGACCATGGCCTTCACAATACTCCCCCCACAGACTCCTGACTCATCTGTCTTCTGATTTCTCCCCTAATCTGACTCATCACTGATATGATCAGCAGTGACCTTCCTGAAGCATATACCTGTCACAGTCCTTCCCAGCTCAGAATGTGGACTGGCCCATGACTACGCCATGGAGCCCAAGGCCCTCAGGACAAGCCCTCCCCTCACCCCATTAACCTCACGCTGCTACTCCCACACACATGCTTTCCCAGGCCGTGAACAAACGGCCACTCCTAAATACACCTGTTTGTCCGGCTGCGTCCTTGTCCCTCAGCTGCTCCCCTCCAGGGCATTCCACCCCGCAGGGCCCCGCATTCCCCGTGTCATCCCTCACAGCCACTGGCACTGCACCTTTCATTTCATCCATGTTCTTCGCTACCAAAAACGGCGAGTCCCCAGGAGCCAGTGCTCAGCAAGTGTCTCCCATCTACGTATAGGAAACGCTGGCTTCCGCAAGAACAAAACCTCGCCCTGGCTGGTTTGGCTCAGCAGTTAGAGCATCGGCCCGCGGACTGGGGAGTCCCAGGCTCGATTCCCACTAAGGGCACGTACCTCGGTTGCAGTTTGTCCCTGGCCCCGGTTGGGGTTGTGCGGGTGGCAACCAATCGATGTTTCTCTCTCTTTCTTCCTCCCTCTCTCCCTCCTGCTCTATCTGCAGATAAATGCAAAAATATCCTCAGGTGAGGATGAAAAACAAAACAAAACAAAAAAACCCAGCATCCAGGAAGCATGCTGGGCTTGGGCACAGAATATGAGACGGAAGCCACAAGCGCTGCTGCTCCTTCTCCCTAAGTCTCCAACTTGGACGGACAGCCACGTGGCAGGACCCCCAAACGTCAGACACGTACTGATTTCGAGCTGCCGCTGGATTCGCCCTTTGCTGCGTTCACGGAAGTCCACCTGAGCCTCGTTGTACTTGGTCATCACCTCCACAAACTTCCGGGAGAGGACAGAGTGCTGTGGGGACAAGTCAAATGCAGTAAGCCCCCAGAAGTGAGGGAGGTGGGAGGCCCCTAACTATTGTAGAACCCCCACCTCCATCCCCACCCCACATGGCTTCATGTCCAGCCGCATGGGCCTTGGAACCAAAAGATCAATATATCAGACTCAGCTCTTCGGTTTCCTGACTCTGCACTGATGGGAGAGTCTGCTGACCTTTCCACAGCATGCTTTCAGCGTGCTGCCCTGCCCTGCCAACCTCATATGGTCATACTGAGGCCAGATGAGATCACCTGTGAATCTCAGCCCTGCACCCACATGGACTAGGGGTATTTTTTGGCACAACCCCTGGCTTACTTTCTACAGCTGCCAGACTCCCTTCCTACATCCCACACCTGCCAAAGATCCTGAGTTCTTACTCAAACTGTTCTCCCTAACTCGTCTTGCTTCTAACTCGAAAAGCTAATGCAGTCACACTAGAGCCATTAAGCATTACTGGTTTGAAAAATCACCAATATTTATACTTTTTTCAAACCCTCTACCACCATGCAAACTCAGAAGCAAAACCATTGCAAAAACCCAACTAGAGACACACCTGCCTCCTGCCTACTACCTCTTCCCCCGCCCTAAGCCAGTTTTCAGATGGCTACCAGATTATCTTCCTACCAGACTGTAACCGGAGGCAGGTGCATCCAGGAGACCCGCTCATAACCAGACGCTCTAGACAAGCCGTCAAGGACCTCTGGAATATAGCACTACTTCCACTATCCCACACAACAAACTTTTTTTTCCAGATGGGCTTCTTCTCTTCATGTTTGCCCTTCATCACTACCTCAGCCCCGTCACCACCACTGCTACCTACACACCTCCACATACACACACAGACATACACACCCTGCTCCTGCCTCTTGCCTCTTGGGAGAAACTCCACCCCTGAGCCTGTCCATGTGGGCACTCTTACCATCCAAGGCCCAGCCTCCTCTGGCTACCCCCAATTCTTCCCGAGATCTGTTAATGCTGAGAGCATGTGCAGTGGGTTATGTCTTCTCACACTGTTCTCCTGTTGGGCCTTACACAATCGTTCCTTATGCCACCGGAACCTCATGCCAGTTCCACAAGCATAAGGATCATATCTCTGATGACCACCAAAACGCCTAACTCCAAACGAGACAAAGATGACAAACAACCTTTGGAGAGAAGACTTCGATTTCCTCGCCTATGGCATATGAAGTCCTAGGCTGTGCTCTGGGAGCCCTAGGAAGCCCTTCGGGGGCCTCCTTGGAGAAGGCGAGTGTGAGAGAGGGGCCAGGAGGGCAGGATTCCGGCCCTGCTCTGTGCTTCAACCTGGAAAGCTCTCCCAGTTGGGTTCCAAATAAGAACTGTGCTTTTAAAAACAAGAATCCTGAGCTAAGGAAAGCAACTGAAGGATTGAACTAGACGACTGTGAGGCCAGAGAAAGTCCTACCTGGGATTTCCGAATCCGAAGGTCTGCAGACGAGCGGACCTCATCTCCTTCAATGTGCCTCTCCATGCCTGGAGCAGAGAGACAGATTATTCCAGCAACACGCCTGCGGCTGAGGACAAACCTCCTTGCTGGTTCTCACGCACCAGCCCACGGAGAGGGAAGAGCAGGCAGGCACATTCTCCGAGGGTCAGCTAGTGTGAGGGCCACAGGACTTGCCTTCCACACCTTTGCTATCACCTGGTCTCCTTTGACCGTATCTCAGCGTAGTGGTTAACAACACAAGTCTTAGTCACCAAGAAACTTAGCCTCAAGCCCTTTTCAGCTGTGTGACCTTGGGAAAGCCACTTCACCTCTCTCGGTGTTCCCTCACCTAGAAAGTGGGGTACATATAGCACCTCCCTCGCAATCCCGACGTGAAGATTAAATGGGAATGCGCACACAGTGCTGGCCTGTGGCAGACACACCGCCACTGCTCTCCCTGGAAGTCGCCACTCTGATCTCCACCCCCATGGAAACAGGTACTGTGGTATGTTTGAGGGGAAAGAAATAACTTGGGCTGAGCGATGCTGATTTCAGTCCCTGACCAATCACATGCATTCACCAAATACACTGGACAAGAATGCAGACCACAGCCACGGGCCTGGGACTCTCTGGGCCCCCAGAGGAACTGAATCCATGGCACTGGCTTCACTAAACAATACTCCACACTGAGGGGTGGGACTGGGGTAGTGGAAGGTGATATACCTGCCCCCCACCAAGAAATGTCAACAGACTAAATACTATATTTTGCATATGATAACTATAATATAATTATAGATATTATATTTCTATTCCAGTCAAGGAAAAATATCCTCGGGTGAGGATTTAAACAAACAATAAAAAAGGACAGGTAAATGTCTAGGGCTGTACAGGTCACTCCAGACAGTGCCCAAACCACAGGCAAAGATGGAGCAGGCGGCGTCGCCTCCATCGGGCGAGTCTCGGTCCAGGGCAGTTGGACCCTGAGGCTGTGAGACCGATGATGACGGGGGCTGGCTTGTTCCCTTCACCCCCTTCTTACTCTTCAGTTTGTTCCGCACGTTGTTGGCTCTTTTCTTGATCTCATTTGTGAGCAGCTCTAGGTCATCCTTGGTTTCTGGGTAAACAGAGGCAGGTAGGATCCGTTAGAAAAGACCAACTGCGCCCTGACCAATTTGGCTCAGCGGCTGGAGCATCAGTCTGCAGACCAGAGAGTCCCAGGTTTGGTTCCCGCTAGGGGCATGTACCAAAAAAAAAGACCAACTGCTTTGTGAGCTACAACCTCTACAGAGGCGGCGGGGAGCACCGTCAGCCAGAGCAGCACCTATCCCGGTGTGCTCCCAGACTCCCATCGACAGAATCAGAGAGAGCTTATTTCTTCAAGGCATTTACCAGGCACCTCATCCCAGACCTACAGAATAAAAACCCCCAGCGTTCGAGCGCTACCATCTGCCTTTTCAACAAGCCTTCCCAAGTAATTCTCCAGCACACAAAATTTGAAACCCTTGCTTTGAGAGGCAATAATCTGGTTTACCATGGGGGCTGTAGATCGGAAGGTAGGACAGGGTTTTCGTGGGACTTCTGGAGGAGAGAATTCCACGGCTCACCAACTTAGAATCAAGCAAATATTTATGACATACCTGTTGTGTGCACAATGCTGTCCTAGGAGGTATGGAGCAAAATGAGTATTAACTATGACCACCCTTCAGCACCTACTACAAGCTTGGAACTGAGTTCGAATCTAAGCTCTGAGAGAGAAGATGTAGAGCCTGCCTCCAAGTTGTGTAGGGTCTAGTGGGGGACAAGGGACACCGCTGATTCCAGTTCTTATATGCAGTCTGGTCAAGGTGTGCATGGGGTGGTTATGAGGACCCCACTAGCACAGCTGGAGAGACCTGGAAAGGCTTCTAAAGACAGAAGATAATAGAACTGAGTCTGGGAGAAAGACTAAGAGTTAATCAGGTTGAAAAAGAGACTAAGGCCTGGCTAGTGTAGCTCAGTGGTTGAGCATCAATCCATGCACCAAGAGGTCACTGGTTCAATTCCCGGTCAGGGCACATGCCCAGGTTGTGGGCCTGATCCTCAGTGGGGGGCATGCAGGAGGCGGCCAATTGATTTTCTCTCTCATCGATGTTTCTCTCTCTCTCTCCCTCTAAAATCAATAAAGAAAAAAAATTATTAAAAAAAGAGACTAAGACTAGAGTCTGGGGGAGAAAAAACCATATGTGAAGGACCTGTGGGGACAAGAGCGTGGGGAACACAGAGCCTAGTCCGGCTACAGTGCAGGCAACATGGGGCCGGCGGCAGGAGCGTGGCCAGGACCAGCCCCACAGGCTCTGCTCACACGTTTCACCGCTAGTCTGTAGGTAACAGACAGTCACTGAAAATCTAAACAGTGAAATACCAGTCTCCAGCTTGTTCCTTGCACTTATGGAATCTAAACTATCCCCTAAACTCTGCTCTAAAAATGTGAAATACTTGGGGGCGGGGAGCTTGCCTCAACAGTGGTAACAAACAGGAGATCAGTGATGGGAGGGACTGATATGAACTTGAGCCATTTTGGAACACCTCATGAAGAAAAAGGACTTGGAAGACTCAGAAGGCCAGCACACGCACACGCGCAGAGGTGGGCAGAGATGAGGGTCATCAGAAGCAGGAAGAGTCGCCGCCAGTCATGACAGCCACGTGGGAGGTAGAGGAAAGCTTGGCTGGATGGACTGCGGGGGACCGTACGAGAAGAGCTGACTGTGGCTGGCAGGGTGAGCCCAGAGAGGGTAAAGGAGATTGGAGATGGTACAACGTGTACACTGGTGGAACACACTGCGTACGTACACCGCCCTGCTGTCCACAGAGGACGAGAAGAGCTGACTGTGGCTGGCAGGGTGAGCCCAGAGAGGGTAAAGGAGATTGGAGATGGTACAACGTGTACACTGGTGGAACACACTGCGCACGTACACCGCCCTGCTGTCCACAGAGGGAAGGAAAAACAAGACTGGCTCAGCCCCAAGGGTCATCGCTGGGTGACTCAGCTCTGGGTAAACACTCACTTGGCTCTGGAATCGGTGCAGACAGGATGATACTGTAGAGTTTCTTCGCCTCCTCCACATGCTCAGAGATCTTGTCGATGTTGAGCCGAGTTTCCTCGATCTGTAACCAGAAAGACAACAGCCTCTGTCTTCCAAGAGGAAAAATATATCCATGACTGAGACAACAGCTCAGCGCAGCTGCCCACCTTCTGGGTTTGTGGAAGAAGATGATGGCTAAAACGTCTTCTGCTGCCCACTGAGTAGCCTGTTAATAGATAAACTAATCTCAACGAAGCAGTCGTTGAAAATTCATTCGCATTTGCCCACCTTGGATGGGAGGATTCAGGCCAGGGGCAAGAGCCAGGAAAACCGTGAAGAGGAATCAGAGGGAAGGCAGATCCTTCGGCCAACGGAACCCACCCCACCAAAGTGAGAAACGAGAGAGTGAGGATGGGAGACAGGGGAAAAGAGAACGGAGGAAAGAATAGCAGTGAAAAGGAGACAGCGAACCTAGAGAGGGAAAAACAAAGAGAGAAGAATGAGAGGAACAGCAAGATGGAGAAAGAGAGAAAGGAGAAAGAAAGACAAAGACGAAACACCGACCCAGAAGCTCAAGCTATGACCATTTCCGCACATTTCTGAGGTTCCTGATTATACGAGATGGGTGTCATCAACTCTTTCCAGCCACACTTCCTTCCCAGAGAGAACCCCTTCGCAAGACACTTCTGGGAGCATGAAGGGCAGCCTCAGCCCGTCTTCAAAGGCATCAGCCACCCCGGTCCCCAAGCCCCGCTGCAGTGGAAGCCACTGTGCTGTGCAGAGAGAAGCACATGCCAAAGAGACCTAAACACCCACCCCGTCCACCTGCCTCACTCCCAGAATGAGGGCCATCTCAATGCTGCAATGATTAGCAAACAGAAACCCTGCTAAATGCCAACCAGGAGGATCTGAGCATCTGAGATGCAACAGAAATGCATCTCTATTTGCGGCTTCCAGCATCCCTTTCTTCCATAAATAATTGCACCTGGTCATAGCTCTCCACATTGCATAGAAAGCAGGAAAAATAAAAATTGAGTTTTCTAACCCTCAAACCAGTACTTTTGCCACGGGACCAGGGGTTTTCCCCTCTATAATATTGGGCTTGATGGACCATAGTCAGAGAGTTGAATCACTTGCTTAAAGAATAAAATTTCAAGGTAATAATATCATCAGAGTATATATACAGACATAAGTAGCCACCCAAACATTTATGAAACATTCTAACAATGGGCACAGCCATCCACAGTACTGCACTCGGACCTTAGTCCAAATGAGGAAACTCAATGTTACAGAGGTCACAGGTCACATGGCTGGAGGCAGGGACAACACACAAGAGCTCTCCAGACTCCAACCAGGGTGCTCTTTCCATGAGCTCTGAGACTTGGTGGTTGGTGTCTCCAAACTGTTTCACTTTTAGCAGAGTCCCAAGGCTACGTGACTATAAAAAGGCCCACGGGTGACCCAGAAATTGCTGCGTTCCCTTTATCTCTCACATCAGACACAGGCTCCTCTTAACAACTCATCAAATGTCATTGCATCACACTTGGTTTCCATTTCCACCACATGACTGTCTTGCCAAAGCAATTACATTATCTAAAACAGGGCTGAGAAAAAAGGCTTTCTAGCATAAAATGCACTCACCATTGATAAAGGAGCTTAACGTATGTTAACAAGTCAGACGCCTTAGATTTTGCATGGTGGATGGATCAGATGTCTTGGAAAATATATTGTGAAATATTATTTCACGGACTGAAGAGTACCGTGACCCAAAGTACAGTCAATGGTATAAAAAACGAGACAGGAAGCTGCTAGGATGAGCTGGCGGGGCCTCTAGCTCAGGGTCGCTCCAGACATTTGGAGACTGGATGGGACATGGCTTGCGCAGCCCTGTGGACAGGAGAGGGCCTTGGCGCTCCATCCTCAAGCTACCTACAGGACTTCCTGGGCCCGGGGAGCATGTGTCTCCTCTCCCAGCCCTGCTCTTTCCTCTGTCCTCACCAACCTCACCTTTCGGAGGCATTTCAGAAACCGATTAAGTAACGCACCAAATGATCACCCTTTAGAATGTCAACATGGGCAACTGGCCCACTTCAAAACCATTTCTTTTTACTTACAGCCTGTGTTCAATGCAAATCGATTCCATAACATGAGAAGTTACTATGAATCAAAGTATAAACACACAACCAATATACAGTCTGAAACAGGCATACAGCATTCAGACACGATTCACACACACAGCGGCTGGAGATCTTCCGGGTGTGGTGTCCTGGGTAGGTTTCTCAAGATGGGAAAAAATGACTTTGCTTGTCAGTACTACAGACTGGAACACATGAGCATCAGTGTGTGACCATGCAAACAAAAGACTTTAGGGAGTGTCCCTTGTTAAAAAGGTCCTTGCATTGAGGCAGTTGTGGAAAGATTTACTTTCCAAAATCAAGCCCACATTAGGCTTTGGATCAGGTTCTAAGTGTCTAAAAATACTGAAAGCTTCTTTTCCTGAACTTCGTCTTTATTTTTTTCTTGGAAGTGTTTGTTCTCCTCAGAGGTGACTTTTCTGGGTATTCCACGGTGGCAGTTACATGCAATTAATTTCCTTTTGTGTATCTGCCAGACAACCAAAGAATCGTGGGGGTGGGGTGGGTGCCTAGGAACCAGGCACCTGGCAGGAATCGACCAGTGCTGAACCTGCGAGCTCAAGGCTGTCTGTGTGATTGTTTGGGGTACACTGACATTACCCTGCACAACAGCATGTCTCTAAAGTAAAAGGATCTCACATACACCTGCATCAGACACAAGGGCCTCCACAGGTCGGCGGTGAGCACACCACCACTTTCTCCCTTCGTGCATGAGGACACTGTGGCTCGGAGAGGTAGGGACACGCACACAAGGCCATTCTGCAGAAAGGTGACACCAAGATTTCAATGATGGTATCTGTTAGATGCTAAGCCCTGCCTCCTGAACCAGGTACAGGTGCAAGAACCACCTGTGGCGGCTCCTCTGCCTGCTCTCGCGGGTGCGTGCTACCAGCCGGTGTCACGCTATGTGCCTGTTGGACTCCCTGCTCTGTGAGAGGTGCTCAGCGCCGTTCACTGGGATCATGTGCCTTATTTCTTTGTCTCTGACCAATGCTCCCTATGGAGCGCTTGTTACTCCAGGAGACACTGCTGAGCTAGGGAACAATCAGGTTTTTCTCATCATCATGCCAATTTTGCAGCTATTACATCCTCAATGCCTGCTTATCGTACGTTACTTTTTTTTTAATCCTCACCCTAGGATATTTTTCCATTTATCTTCAGGTAGAGTAGGAGGGAGGGAGGGAGGGAGAGAGAAAGAGAGAGAGAGAAACATCCATGTGAAAGAGACACATCAACTGGCTGCCTCCCACACAACCCCGACCAGGGTCAGGGATGAACCGCAACCGAGGTACATGCTTTTAGCAAGAATCGAACCCGAGACTCTTTGGTCCTCAGGCTGACACTCCAACCGCTGAGCCAAATAGGCCAGGGTATATGTTACTTTTTAAAACATATTTTTCAGTGATTTGTCAGCAACGTGGAAATCCAGACAGTATCCTTTAAGAAAATAAGTTAGAATCAATTTGACCAAGTTCAAGTCTGGGCTCCACCTCTTAGCGGTTTTATGACCTTGAACAAGCCATTTACCAACACCGCCAGCCCCCGTTCTCTCCCCTGTGAAATGAGGTTATCATAGTTTCCACTTCCTAGGGTTGTTGTGGGGTTTAAATAAGATAATACATGTCAAACGCTTAACACAAAATACATGCTCAATAAACATTAAATAGTGATGATAATATAATCATAACCAGCAATTTCTGCACATTTATTATGTGCCAGGTACTAGGCTATGCCTATACAAGCACATCTCATTTAATCTCACGGCAACCCTAATAGAAACAAAATGCTCTGTGATGTCGTCGGGAGCCAACCAAGGAAATCAAGTAAGGACAGCAAGTCGACCACTCCTCAAGTTGGGTGTCTGCCTCATGGAACAAATTATAATTAGCACAGTATACTAATCACAATCATCTAACTAAAAGGAGGGCGTTATTTTCAAGGCATGGATGGCCTCTCCCTCTGGACTAACTAGCAGATGGAATTTAATTAGCCAGTGGAAAGCAGAGAAAAAGTACCACCTGGGAGAACCAGCAGGTGTCAAGGGCTAGGGTAGAGGTTTTGTCCATTCTACAGCAAAGGTCTCTGCCTCCCCTAAGTTCCCATGTACCTGTACCTCCAGTTTGGCATTAATTCCTGCATATTGATTTGCTGAAAATGTATTATGTGCCACCCCTTTAATGTGACAAAAATAATGGCGTTGATGGGTCAAATAAACAACTCCTTTTCACAATTCATTCCTTTTCCCCCGAAGTAAAATCCAAAACAGTCCTCATAGACGTTCTCAGTCAAGTCCTCTTCAATTTCTTGGCCTCTTTGCTTTGGAAAACAAATAAACTTTGACGAAAAGGGACAGAGTGAGTCTCAGTCAACCAAGCAACAGGAGTCAAATCCCTCAGGGGTTTTATCAAGATTAGGACCAGTGTTTTAACTCTCTTATAACTGAAAAGAAATGAATGATCGCAGAGTTATACTGACCGGTGAAAACGAGTATTCTGAGACAATAAGCTCAAGTCAGTTCAGTGTAGTTGGGCTTTGCATCACTCAAAATTTAGTTAAGAAAACAGGAACCTATCTAGTGATTTTAATTGAAGTAACAGAATACAGGGAATTCTTTACACAGAGATAGAAGGGCCAAGAAGCTAAACAGAGGGTGGTAAGACACTGAAAATTAGCAACAGCAGGCGGGACAAACAAAGAGGAAAGGTAGGGTCACTGGGGCCTGGGGCCAGGGCCACCTGATGGGAGCCAGACCGCGGTGAAGTGGACCAGCAGAATGGGACCAAGGAGGCTGCATCTTCGGAGTAAAAGTGGAGGCCATGGGGTAGACATGTCTGGGGAGGGAAACCATGGCCTCTTCCCTCCTTGAGTCTTCCCTCAGTGCCCCCCACCCAGGTCTAATACACCAAAGCCCGTTGGCAAGGGAACCCGGGAAATGAGCTCCCTGCAACGCAGCACAGAGCACAGGAAGGGCCTATTTGAGAGCAAATAGGCAAATGACTGGCAAGGGCTTCCTGCCTGCCCGCCTGTTGAAGGGCCCAGAAATGCAGAACCTACCAACTCCCTGCTCGTTCAAACAGCCTACATAAAGAAAGAATCAAGCAGTATTTAACCTGCTACATTTGACTTAATGCCTGGATTTCTAAGTAACATCTACTTTGAGGTTCTTCATTTTAATGAAAATGAAGCCCACCGAGCAAATCCCTGTGCTTCCAAGGCTGTGCAGCTCCCAGTTCCTCTAACCAGGCACGAGCCCCCCTCCAAGCCCCGGGGCACTTTGCCTGGAACTGTCTGTCATGTTCCTCTTAGACAACCCGACATCCATCACGGTACCAAGCATGTGATGTCACTCCACAGGCGTGGCTCAGCAAATAAAGAAATGGACGTAAGTAACCGCAGGAGACAAGCACACACCACGGCAGAACTGTCTCATCGACTTTTTTAAGCACATCCGAAAAAGAGAACTTTCTAAATAGCTTTTTCCAAAACACATCCATTCATCCTTGTTAAGAGAAGTTCCAGGTCAGAAAGGGTTCTGCGAAAAAATAAATAGGCAAGTAAAGTGGGTTTCTTTATTACGGGGCTTGTTGGAGCTTTTAATAAGTTAACGTGCATTGGACATCACCATGGAAGGAAGGAGCAGGAAGCATTTCTCAGACATGTTAGATCCCGGTATGTTTAGGTCTCACACCGCCTGCCGTCCGTGACAAGCCCTCTGACCCACCAAACAGCCATCCTGCCGGCCCTGCCCCTTCTCCATAACAGAACTCTGATTTTGTTTGGGCCGTGATGTTGCCAGCCTCAGAGGATGAATCATGATCAGTTCTGTGGCAACCTTGACAATACTGTCCCTTTCTGAAGTAGTCCCTCTCCTGGTCTCCCTTCTAGCTAAGAGCAGCCACAACCATATGATCCATTGCTGGCTACTGGGTAACAAGGGAGAGTCAGTTTGAAGGATTTGGGTCGTTTTCCTCCCTGATATAAAAGGACCTTGGAACTTTCCTAGCTGCCCCCTTTCTCACTGCTTGCGATGCTAGTGCAGGGCGATGCCATACAGAGCTGTGGTTTCAGAACGCGACACAAACTTTTTCTTTTCCTTTATTGATTTTAGAGCGAGAGGAAGGAAGAGGGTGAGAGAGATAGAAACATTGGTGAGAGAGAATATCAACTGCATGCCCCTACTGGGGATCAGGCTCACAACCTGGGCATATGCCCTGACCGGGAATTGAACCGGCAACCCCTTGGTGTGTAGGTCAACACTCAACCACTGAGCCACACCAGCCGGGCACGACACAAACTCTTCAATGCTCCTCCCATCTGAGGAGGTGGACTCTGAGGTGGTATTCTATGTACTGTCCTTTTGAATCTGGTGGGCACATGACTGCCGCAACCACAGAGTAAGCACACATGACTTCCACAGCTGGGACGCTTGCCTCGGGCCCCTGAGTCTCCACGTACAAAACTCACACCCTAACTCGACTGTGCTGAGAAGTCCAGGCCACAGAAAGAGGTCAAGTGTAGGCTCTCCAACTGACAGTCTCTGCTGAGCTGTCCTGAGTCCCCCTGGTTAGAATGAAGAAGTCTCTCTCAATGTTAGAATCAAGATCTCAGCCTCTGGCTGTTCAACAATTCACAACTAAGGCCCCAGAAATTGCCGAGCAAAAATCAGCCACCTCCACTGTGCCCTGTCTGAATTCCTACTGCACAGAATCTGCCAGTATCACCAAAGCACTGATGGTTACGGCAATTTGCTACACAGCAATAATCAGAACAGACCGTCTCTCGACCCTAAGGGAAAGCCAAGAGGATCAGAGAGGTACTGACCTGCAACCCCAACACCTAACCCGCTGCACCGCCCCTAACTCCAGACTTGTTCGTGTGTAAAATAATGTCATGTCTTTATTGCTTAAGCCACAATTACTCGAAGGCATCCTTAGGTGACAGATACACCGTGCTGCTGCCGAGGGACCCAGCTTCAGGACACAGCTCTCATCCTTTTCCCGTGGGCTGCTGCATGGGAACTTACTGGTCTCTCCCTTTCTGGCCTCTCCCGCTCTGCACACACTGCCACCAGAACCATTTTCTCGAACACGCCCTAATCCCTTTAGTTCCTTGCTTAAAATCTTAAAGGCTCCCCGTCATTGTGCAGGGGTTCGTAACTGCAGCGGGCGGCAGAATCATCTGGAAGAACTTTAGGAGTCTGGGCCATTCCAGGCCCTCTGAGTCAGGGGTGGGTGAGTGAGTGTGTGTGTGTGTGTGTGTGCGCGCGCGCGCTCCCAGGGGACTCTGGTGGGCAAGTCTAGTTACCACCCACTGAAGCCTGCCCTCCCTTGTCCCTCTCCCTCCTTCCTGGCACAACGGGAGGCTTCCTCTTCTGTGTTCCCACATTCCTGCCTTGTTGACATTTCTGTTATCATGTGACTTTTTAAAGTTTTCTGTTGTCCTCACCAGAGAGGGAGACAGCGAGGGAGGGCAAGGCCCCTGTCCCACGGAGCGTTCCATCCCCAGCACCTACCACGCCCTCTGGAAGGCAGTGGCATTCATGTATTCCCACGAATGGATGAATGGATGAGTGAATACAGAACAATAAGCCCCTTGTGTTTCCGCCTTCTCAGATTCATTCTGTTTCCTCTGGAACTTTGCTCTCTGCCAACTGAGCAAACAGACCAAGAAAAATACAGACAACTGCAGATTTGACAAAAGTCTGAGGTTTATCATTTACCAGACCCTGGCTTGCCCAGCCGAGAAGGCCTGAAAACCCAAGGGCCGATTCTTTTCTCCAACAATTGAGAAGCTGGAGAAACCACTGGAGTTTTACAGGGCAAAGCGCATTTTGAAACTATCCTGGTCCTGTGACTTCATCCACACCTTGCATGCCGCTCTGACCACCTGTGATTCGCACCGCCGGTCCTCAGCAAACAACCGAGGGTGACCTGTTCACTGGAAGGAGTCCAAAAGGCAGGTCTGATCACAAGAGCACCTTCCCCAGAAATCTATGAAGCTAGATCCTGCAGGGTGGATGGGGTACGTTCCGCAGTCACAGAAAAGGAGAAACCCTCTTCTTTCCCCAGTTCCCTATCACCTGGAATGTACTTTATTTCACTTTCAACTCTGAGGTCTACTTACTCAAGATACATGGGAGAATACCATGGTGATAAGGTCTAAAATACTGCAGACGTACTTTGTATGTCAGGCTCCGTGCTGGGTACATCACATACTTGCTCACTTTGTTTTATTTTTTTTTATTAATTGATTTTTTAGGGAGAGAGGAACCTCGATTTGTTGTTCCACTTATTTGTGCATGCGTTGGTTGATTCTTCTCTGGGCCCTGACCAGGGATCAAACCCGCAACCTTAGAGTATCAGGACAATGCTCTAACCAACTGAGCTACCTGGGCCAGGGCTCATTTTATAGTTGTAATAACCAGCAAGTAATATCACCTTTCTTGTTTTAGACAAAACTAGGGTTTTGAGCAGTTAAACAACTTTTTCAAAGTTATACGGCAGAGCTGAGATTTGGGCCAGGATCTGCGAGGTCCCAGAGCCTCGCTCTCCATGATTTGCTTGCTCTTGCCTCTGCCCCACTCCAACCCCTATCCTTTCTGTGCTTTACCTGATGAGAAAGAAGGAAGGTAACACTGCCCTGTGTCCACACCAAGCACCTTCGGAGTGTTAGCTCCTTGAATCCCCAACAAACCTGTGAGGTACATATTTTTCTCCCTATTTCACAGATAAACCTGCTGAGACTTAGAGAAGTTAAGGAATGCGCCCAAGATCACAGCTCCTGGAAGATAAGAAATTAATTTAAAAGACCATACTCTTTCCACCCCACTGTGCTGCCCCCTTCTCCACCCTAAATATATGACTCTTTTTTTGTTCTAAATGATAGAAAAGAATGTGACCAAAATAAGCAGTAAGAACCTGGCCAGTGTGACTCAGTAGATTAAGCATCACCCATGGACTGAGAGGTCCTCATTCGATTCCAGCTCAGGGCACACGCTGAGGTTTCGGGCTTGATCCCCAGTAGGGGGCGTGCAGGAGGCAGCCAATAAATGGTTCTCTCTTAAATTGATATTTCTCTCTCTCTCTCTATAAAAATCAATTTAAAAAAAAAACATTAAAAAAAGAAAAAGCAATAAGAAAAGCAGCAGCCCTCAAGATCTTAAGTCTCCAAAAGTAACTATCATCCATCCAATGCTTTTCTGTTTAGATACGCCTTCCAGATGTGTGATCCCATGTGAGCCTCATGACAGTCCCAATTTCCAGAGCAAGAATTAAGGCCCTGGTGGGTTGAGTGACTTGACCAAAGTCAACTGCTCCTGAACACTGGAGGATGGACTCAGACCATGTCTTGTCTTCTCCCACCTCACAAGGAATACTGCCTCTCAGAGCCCCTCGGACCGGTGTAAGGGAAGAGGCAGAACACCGTCATTGGGTAAGATTTCTTATTCTTTATTCCTTATTCCTTATCCCCTTACATTAAGTTTGTTAATCATCTGGTACTTCAAGGCAAGATCAGAGGGACAAGCTCCAGTGACGTAAAGATCTCCTTAAGTCCAACCCCACCAATGAACAGAAAGACCCTCTCCTTCCATGATCCACACCTGGAATGGTACTGAACTCACAAAACTCAAATGTTTGATCTCACTATGACTTCTTGACCTGAAGGACAGACCCACGCATGGGAGGGTGGGAATCTGTACACGTTCACAGCCAGCTCCCCAACCAGACCGTTCACTGGCCTCCTACATCCACGTATTACTCTACCCTGTGAATGGGCCTGAACTACCAGGCTTCGCTCCACTCCATCTGACCAAGCAAGAGAGGACGACCTTTCCACATCCATAAGCTAGAGGAGGGGGAGCAGCCACGTGCTCCCTGCAGAAGAATACAACGCCTCTTCTTTCCAAAAAAAGTTAAAAGCCATAAAGAAAAAAAACATAGTATGGTGTCAGAAACTTCAGTGACTGAACTTTCTGTGGTTTTGTTCTGTTGCTTTAAGGTATCATTATTGAGCATATACGGGTATCTCAGCCGCCTCACTGGATGTACGAGAAACATTATCCAATTTAGCCCTGATAACAACCATCCAGGGAATTGTATGACCCATCCCCATCTACAGGTGAGGAAACCAAGCATGCTAAGACACACTCACAAGATCAACAGCTGGTTGGAAGCAGGGCTGAGATTCGAACCCAAGGTCACCTGGCTCCAGAGCCTGTGTTTCTGCCCCAGACACACTCTCCCCACAGCTGCCCAGTATGCAGCACCTTCCCGACAAGGACTTCAGAATCAACGCGCGTGTGAATTTGTAGACATGGGCAACCCCTCTTTGCCCCTATTCAACTTCAAAAATATAAATTGGTGGTTTCTTGGTTTCTCCGTTATCACCAGAATTAAGACAAAGGAACTACATTTTGGGGAAACAAATCTGATCTATATGGATCACAGGCCTGAAAAACGCAATGTGTTTTATACTTGTGGCTGGGACCCCATGATTGATCCTGTATTCAAATTGTGTAATTTGGTGAAGGGGGAGGAAGGCTATCACTGAAATGTTTTTATGTAGCGGCACTAAAATGTTTTCACGTAGCAGACGACTTTAAAAGCATCTCTTTAATTACATATAATTTACTTTCTGCTGACTTTCTCCATAAGATTAAAAACCCAAATCCGCCCAAGTAAATATTGTAGAGACTCTCCTTGTAACTTCATGGTCTGGCCACCCCACCCCAGCAAAACACTGAGTTTCTTTGCTACCCAGGAAAGACCTGGGGTTTTTATTCTTTACCGAGGAAGCTGTGTTTCCCTGTGTACATTCAGAAAAAGGCTCCGGATGGTGGCCTACCTCAGAGAAGAACTCATCCATGAAGGCTGTGTTGTCCACGGCTATCTCCACCTCATCGGCATCATCGTCCTGTGTCAGCTGCTTCTGAGAGAGACAAAGGGGCGCAGGTGAGACCACAAGCAAAAGAGCTTACTGATAGCACTGAGTGCTCACTAGAAACCAGGAGCACCTACCTTAAGCATTTTACATATTTAATCTCCTTGAGCCCGGCCAGTGTGGCTCACTGGTTGAGCATTGACCCATGCACCAGGAGGTCACTGGTTTGATTCCCACTCAGGGCACATGCCCAGGTTGTTGACCAAATCCCCAGTGTGGGGCATGCAGGCCAATCAATGTTCTCTCTCATCGATGTTTCTCTCTCTCTCTCTCCCTCTCCCTTCCTCGCTCTCTAAAAATTAATAAAGGAAAAAAAGCTCAGGACAGTTCTGAGGTCACACTGTCTGAATTTAAATCCTACTTCCACCATTTACTGAACTTGTTGCAGGGTGGGGGAGAAAGGGATGGGCAAGTGACCACCCTCACTGTGCTTCAGTTTCCTTATCTGTGAAATGCTAATAATGACACTACTTACTGCACAGGGCTGTTTAAGAAGTCAATGACAGAATGAATGCAAAACACATCCACACAGTGTCTGCCACACTGTAAGTACTCAGTAAGTTGCTAGGTTTGGTGTGGTGACATTACTAACACTCATTCCAGTCAGAGAACCAAGAAACAGAGAGGTTAAGTAACTTAGACAAAGTCACATAGCTAAAATGCAAAAGCAGGCAGAGTCTAACCCATCTTGGACCTGGAGCCCATGTTCCACACCTTTCTCCACAGTGTTCAAGTGCATGACCCGCCCTACCAGAGATCTCGAACACTCTCCAGCCACAGTCCCCCAAACACTAGCTGCAAATTCTCCCTCACAGTGAAGATTTTCCTGTGTTCAGAAACCACCTACTTCAAAGGAAACAGCACTGTCTTGTTTCCTGTCAGAGTTCATGTTTATAAGGAAAAGGAAGCTCTACCCCCAGCCCCAAGCCACTCCCGGGGACCCCAGCTTCCTTCACCTCCTTCAACTTCCTCTGCAAACCACTGAATGGCTATCTGAAGGAAGGGCTTCCCTTCCCAAGCAGCATCAGGGCCTCTGCTACATTGTATCCAGCGTTCCTCCCCCTGAAGCACTGCACAAGCCCATGTCTAAGCACAGATGGAAAACAGGTTGTTGGGAGTAAAGGGGGGGAGGGGTATACCCCCTACACCGGCTTCTTCACAACCTTCAGTGGCCTGTGGCTTTCTCAGCCAAGACATGTCACTCTCAAACACTCAGAACTCCACAGGCAATGAAAGCCACCAGGGGCTTCATGTCCCTGATCTGCAATAGAAGATGGAGCTACTGGGAATTCTCATCAAAATCGGGATGCTCTAGCTATCCTGGCAGTCTCTTTAGACTGGTGCCCCCATCATCTCATTCTGTGGCTCAACTGAAACCATCAGCCACCCAGCTTTAATAGCCAATTCAAAGGAGTTAAATTTGAGGGACTGCTGCAGCCCCTGCAATCATCTTCCTAAAACTAAGAACTGATCAGGTCCTTTGGTCATATAAAGCCATTCAATGACAGCTCTCCGCCTAGGATTAAAAGTCCCAAAGCCTAACAGAGCATGCAGTGCTGTAAGATCAGGCCCCACCCACATTGCTCCCTCTCTGATGGGCCCTCTGGACCAGACACTCCTGCATTTCCTGGACGCACCACTCTTTCATATTGCTGAACTGTCGCACAAGGACTTCCTCCTGAAAGGCATCTGTCCAGCTGGCAAATTTTTACTTGGTCTTTAAAATTCAACCTCAAACAATCTCACCTGTTAACCTGACCTGACACTTGACCCATGTGCAGAATTTAAAACCTCCCTAAGCTCTCAATGCATTTTTTTTATAACATTCATAGCAGCCAACATTATTTCTCTGTCCTTCCCCCACTGACTATAAACTCCTGCAGGGTCAGGGTTGCCCTGCGTGTCTACCCAGATGCTTTGTGTGTGTGTGTGCCTGCCCAGAACACCTTCCTCTGTGAAGATGCTCCTCACCTTCCCACATGATTCTGGGAAGGTTCTCAACCATGACCCAGGCTCCCTGAGGAATTTGAATTGCAAAGGGAACAGAGCAGAGTCAACCAGTGTCGGCTCCCAACAGAGATATCTGCTAGATGCCCAGAGCTACCCTGGCTTCTGCCCTTCCCAAGCCATCCCTCAGCCCACTGCAGGTTCTCCAGACCTTCCCATCTTCTTTTAATGAGAGGAACAGTATTCTTCTAACGTTGTTGTTGTTGTTGTTGTTGTTGTTGTGTGTGTGTGTGTGTGTTTAATTCATTTGGCTAGAGTCAACTTTAGTCACTTGCAATTAGAATTGCTTGTACTTGCCATTAATTAACGTACCCCACGTGTATTCTGGGCACTTATCCTGCACTAGATATGTAACAGCGATGTAATCAATTTTAGCTGAATAAATAACTAGTTTCCACATAGACTGGCGGCCTGCATTCACTCAGCAGTTTGGAAAGTTTGAGACAAAATGCTCCCTTTATCAACTGTCACTGATACGTGGGCCTCCCAGCAGCCTCTGGAGAGCTCATCTCCCACGAAGGATTTCCGTGATCCTCACTAGAAAACAGGAACCCACTCTTCCTCTAGGAAGCATCTGTTGCAAGTTTCCTGTCCTCAGAAGTCTTCTAGAGAACCCGAGTGTGTCAAGTCAGCTTTCTTCAAATAGGCACACCCACGAAGAGAGTGGAACAAGGCTACATCCCGGGATGGACCGAGGGGAGTTTCTGGAAGCCGGAACGACTTTGTCCTGGAGTATGAGAGGCAGGCGCCTCGCTCTCCAGCATGACATAAATATTCCAGACCCAGGCAATTTGTACAGGGATCCGTCCCAGCTGAGACAGCCACCTCTTGGCTTTCGGCGGGCTCGAGCAGGGCAGCCTGGTCCTCCACCAGTGAGAGCATGTGTGGACTGGGAAAGGGGAAGTCTTGGCAACACACAACCTAGGTCCAAAACATGTGACCAATCATGGGCTGTGAGACCTCAATCAAGTCCCTTACTTTGCTGAGTTTTTTACCTGTAAATAGTAATAACACCACATACTTGACCACCCTCATGAGGATTATAGGAGATCACATATGGAAAGCTTCTAGCACAATACTGGGCACACACCAGTGCCTAATAAATGTCAGTTTCCTGGTCAACTGGCCCAAAGACCTGATGCCTAAAGGGTGTGTCCTCCTCCACAGGAAGTTCTCACACTAACGGCTCAGTCAGTAAGATCGACTGCACAGTATCACGACGGCCAGGGTTCCATAACGCGCTCTATTGCATACTGGCCACTTAAACAACTGGTGGAACATCTCTGAGCCTCAATTTTCTTATCTACATAATAGGAGTTTTAGTGTCAACCAGAGCTTTTGTGAGGATTAAGTAACATCCTAGTTTAAAGTTCCTTATGCAATTAACAGCACATAGTAACAACTCCATAAACTCCAGTATGTAAGATCTTATCAACTTCTCTATAGTTTTAACCTTTAAACAGGAAGGGGGGGGCTTGCAGAGCTCCAAGCAACTGTACAGGTTCTATCATTAAATTGTCTCACTTAGTAATGGGCAAACCAAGGCCTAAGACCAAATAATGAGGTACTGATACAGCCAGGAAGAGAAGACAGGTTTCCTGAATGCATCTTCCCATGCAATTCCTCCCACTGTGGTGCACTGCTTCTAAAAACATAAAATAACAACAATGACAAGAGCAACAAATAGCAGATCAGAAAATTCAAGGAAGAAGGCCGTTCTCATACTGTGATTGTCTGGAGCCACGTGACATTGGGAACTCCCACCAAACTTCTCCAGAAGGGGACCCAGCTGATCCCAGGGCTGGGGTTACTTCCCTTGTGACCCAGCCATGTCCTCACAGACCAAGAGGTCTCAGGGACCCCAAGGGCAAGGGAAGCACACAGTGCCCTTTATTTTCAGCCCACAGGACTGAGTACAGCCAAAAAGAGAACTTCAGCATCTTTATCAAAGAATCAAGGCGTGTGGTAATAGAAACGTTCCAGTAGCTGCAACATCAGCCACAGTGGAGAAAAGAAAAAAATATATATATATATATATATGAGAACCACGTGTCCAACTGCCCTCTCCTCCGACCCCGACCCCAGCCTCCTACTGCCTCTCCCACCAGGAAGTGGGAAATATCACCAGTGACTTAGGCAGCACTGAGGTGGGACCCAAGATCTATCACCCAGCCCACCTCTCAAATGAGAGCCAAAATTCAGTGAGGGCAGCCAGGACTGTGACCTCCTCTCTGGACAGAAAGCAGAAAGAACTGAGGGCCCAGAACTCAATGCGAAGTGGTTTGACCAGCGTTTCCGCCCACCGGCACTCACTGCCCTTCTCTCACTGCCTTCTCTACCACCCTTGGTCTGTCCGACCGTGGGCCCCTCTTCGTCAGCTCCTTCAACAGAAATACGCGCCACTCAGAGTCCCTGGTGGGTGCTAGGTGGCCACAACATTAGCTGCTTACATGATCTATGTCAACAAAACCCACCTATATTTTGGTTGAGAACCTGCAGGTCAGAGAAGTTCTGCATTACTCAAGGTCTCCCAGCGATTGGTTTTCAGAGTCGGGGCTCTAGCTCAGGCGGTCTGTCCTAAGCCCTCGCTTATACCACTGCACCCTGCTCAAAGCAGCCTACCACTGGAGCAGCCAGAAGCCCAGGAGCGGCAGCCCAGCCCTGCAGAAAACACCCGGGGGAAAGGGGCCGTGGGCCTTGGGCACAGCACTTGTCTCCATTAAAGCTTGACTTCCTCACCAAGAAAGAAGCTTAGCTTTCCGATATGGCTTTGTGGAACCCCAGGACGCCTCAGATGTGCCTCAGAAACCACCCAGGGAAGCCCGGGGTGGGGTGTCAAGCAGGTGGATCCTTTCCCCTGGTCAATCTGCATAGTTTCACTTATACCTGCTTTATATATTGGGGTTGAATATAACATTTCGTAGGAAGAAAAAGTCCTGTTGTCAAGAGAGGGAAGAAAGAAAGAAAAGAGGAGGAAGGAAGGAAGCAGGCAAGCTTAGCTAGACAACTGGAAAACCACTAAAGTAAATGAATGGACGTCTTCTAAAGAAAAGAGAGAACGAACAGGGAGGATCCTCACTCCTCTCCGAGTTTAAACACAACGGCAAAGAGGTTAAAATCATCACAATTCTGTAAGAATCAGTACAGATCAGAAGCGCAAGACAGCAGGAAGGGACAAAGAAAAAGGAGGCCACCCAAACGAAGAGGGCCCAGCCAGTGGCTCCCTGATTCTCTGCCTGCCACAGGTGTCAGACCCCAGGAAGATCAGAGGGTCCCAGAAAAAGACAGAAGGCCCAGGAGCTTGAAGTTTCAGGGTGACAGAGTAACAACAGCAACAGCGGGGGAGGGACCAGCAGTCTACACTGAAAAGGGACCTTGGTCCTTCACTTTCTGCAGTGGGGTATTAAAGGATTTTGGCTGGTGGGGACCAAAAATCTTTGCATCCTCTCCATATTTAAACAGCCCTTTGCTCAGGAGATATATATTCTTCTTTATAAATCCATATTTTCTCCCAGTAAATTTGATGCAAAGAGACAATGACGTGACTCTCTTCTCCCTGCTGCCCACTTCCCCTACCTGCCTCCCTCTAGGATGAGGGTCTGTGGATTCCCAAAGATGAACGTCACCACTTCCAAAAATCACACACACACATACAACATACTGCCTAGCATCTGGTTTTTCCAGTCCCCCTTCTTTAATTAAAAGCCAGAAATTCTGAGTAATCATGTCTGCTCTCAATAGCAACTCAGTGCTCTCTGTTCCCCCATTTAAAGAATCAGATGGCTTCCTCCAATGCCCAGTTCTCCCTCCTAAACTGTTTCGTTTCTCATCCAGTGAAACCCTCTCAGAGGGAACACTTCTCCTTTCTGCTGAAATACATCTTCCGCAATTCACTTGTCAGATGAATCAAGAGGAGACACATTGATAATGAACCCTAGATGGGCCTCTCACTTTTACTTTCCAAGTGTTCTCACTGAACATCTGGAGGCAAGAACCAGCCTACTTTGGAAGATGAACACACTGAGGAATAAACTCAATACCAAATCAGCCCAAGGCCAGTGAGTAGGTAGACAACTGGGCAAAAACCGAAGTCCCTGATGACCGCACCCCACGCATTCTGCCATAACAATCACACTACCACATAACATGTGTGTTTGGTTGAAGACACTCTTGTGGTTTCAAATATATTATTTGATTCTCACATCATCCCTAGGAGAGACAAATATTACTTTCTCCATTTACAAGCAAGGCAAATTCTTAATTAGGTTAAATGACACATCCAAAGTAATTTAGCTAATCATGGCAGCATTAGGACCCAAAAGCAGGCCTGTGGGAGCCCAGCACCCTGCTCTTACCTTCTACACTCCATTTGAAGACATCCCTCCCAGTCTGGCTTGGAAACACACCCTCACTTATTTCAGGGGATGCTGCAATGTCAATATAACTCAACTGGATTCATCTATATCCATGAATGAAAAAAGATACCAATGCATAAAATCCTATGAATGTACATGTATGTAGGGACACAGAGATACATCAGACTGAGTTGAAAACCCAACTCTGCCTCTTAGTAGCTGTGTGACCTTAAACAAGTTACTTAACCTTTCTCTGCCTCAGTTTCCTTGTTTGTAACATGAATACTCACAGAATTGTTGTGAGGATTAAATTAGTTGATATATATGAAATATCTAAAGCAATGCTGGGTACATATTAAATGACCAAGACCATGTCATCTAAAGCAGAGATGTGGAAACAATAAATGGGTTACCAAGGAGATCAAGGAAGAAATAACAAACTTCCTGGAAATAATGAAAATGAACACATAACAACACAAAACCTATGGGACACAGTGAAAGCAGTCCTGAGAGAAAAGTTCATAGCATTACAGGCCTACCTCAAGAAACAAGAATATTTTCTAATAGACTATCTAACCCTACAAGTTAAAAAATTAGAAAGAGAACACAAAGAAAAACCCAGAGTAAGTGAAAGGAAAGGAATAATAAAGATCAGAGTGGAAATAAATGACATAGAGACTAAAAATACAATACAAAACATCAATGAAACCAAAAGCTGATTCTTTGAAAAGATAAACAAGTTTGATGAATCTTTAGCCAGACTCACCAAGAAACAAAGAGAGGACCCAAATAAACAAAATCAGAAATGAAAGAGGTGAAGTAACAACTGACACCACAAAAATACAAAGGATTGTAAGAAAATACTATGAACAATTATACGCCAACAAATTAGACAACCTAGACAAAATAGACAAATTCTTAGAATCATACAATCTTCTAAAACTCAACCAGAAAGAGTCAGAAAACATGAGCAGACCAATAACAACTAAGGGAATTGAAGATGTAATCAATAAACGCCCAGCAAACAAAAGCCTGGGTCCAGATGACTTCATAGGGGAGTTTTACCAAACATTCACAAAAGAACTAACAGCTAATCTCCTCAAACTATTCCAAAAATCTAAAGAGGAAGGAAGACTTTGAAGCTCTTTTTATTAGGCCAGCATAATCCTAATTCCAAAACCAGATAAAGACACCACAAAGCAAGAAAATTATAGGCCAATATCCCTGATGAACATAGGCTCTAAAATCCTCAACAATATATTAGCAAATCGAATCCAGCAATATAGTACAAAAATTATTCACCATGACCAAGTGGGAATTATTCCAGGGATGCAAGCCTGGTACAATATTCACAAAACAATAAATGTGATACACCAAATAAACAAAATGAGAGATAAATCATATGATCATATCATATCAATAGATGCTGAAAAGCATTTGACAAAATTAAGCATCCATTTCTAATTGAAAAAAAAAAAAAGCATTTCCCTTAAAAATAGGAACAAAACAGGAATGTCCACTTTCACCACTTTTTTTTTTTTTTTATCCTCACCCGAGGACATCCTTCCATTTTTTGTACAGATAGAGTGGGAGGGAGAGAGAGGAAGGGAGAGAGAGTGAGAAACATCGACGTGAAAGGGACACATCGAGTGGCCGCCACCCGCACGACCAACCAGGGCCGGGGACAAACTGCAACCGAAGTACGTGCCCTTAGCGGGAACCGAACCCGGGTCTCTCCGGACCGCAGGCCGATGCTCTAACCGCTGAGCCAAACTGGCCAGGGCCACTTTCACCACTTTTATTCAACATAGTACAGGAAGCCTTAACCACAGCGATCAGACAAGAAGAAAAAATAAAAGGCATCCAAATGACAGTTTTACTTCCTGTCATTATTCGCAGATGACATGATATTGTACATAGAAAACCCTAAATCTACCAAAACTATATTAGATTTAATAAATGAATTTGACAAAGTATCAGGATACAAAATAAACATCCAGAAATCAATGGCATTCTTTTTCTTTTTCTTTTTTTTTATCCTCACCCAAGGACATTTCTTCGTTTTTTGTTCAGATAGAGTGGGAGGGAGAGAGAGGAAGAGAGAGAGAGAGAAACATTGACGTGAAAGGGACACATCGAGTGGTTGCCACCCGCACAATCCAACCAGGGCCGGGGACAAACTGCAACGTAGCGGGAACCGAACCCGGGTTTCTCTGGACCTCAGGCCGACGCTCTAACCGCTGAGCCAAACCGGCCAGGGCTCAATGGCATTCTTATATACCAATAATGAACACTCAGAAAAGGAAACTAAAAAAACAATCTCATTTACAATTGCAACAAAAAAATAAATAAAATAAAATACCTAGGAATAAACTTAACCAAGGAGGTAAAAGACCTGTTCTCAGAAGACTATAGAATATTGAAAAAATAAATAGAGGGAGATATAAAAAAGTGGGAGCATATACTGTGCTTGTGAATTGGAATAATTAACATCATGAAAATGTCCATACTGCCCAAAGCAATCCACAGATTCAATGTAATCCCTATTAAAATACAATGGCATATTTCACAGATCCAGAACAAATACTCCAAAAGTGTATATGGAACCAAAAAAGAGCCCAAATAGCCACAGCAACCTTGAAAAAGAAGAACAAAGTACAAGGGATTACAATACCGGATATCAGATTATACTACAAAGCCATTGTAATCAAAACAGCCTGGTACTAGCATAAGAACAGGCATAGAGATCAATGGAACAGAAGAGAGAACCCAGAAATCGATCCAAGACATTATGCTCAATTAATATTTAACAAAAGAGGCAAGAGCATGCAATAGAATAAAGACAGTCTCTTCAATAAAGGTGTTGGGAAAATTGGACAGGTACATGCAAAAAATGAAACTTACACCATGCACAAGAATAAACTAAAAATGGATGAAAGACTTAAATGTAAGTCATGAAACCATAAAAATCCTAGAAGAAATGTAGGCAGAAAAATATCAGACATCACAATTAGCCAAATTTTCACCAATACATCACCGAAGGCAAGGAAAAAAAATTAATAAATGGGACTACATTAAGCCAAAAATATGGGAAAACATATTTGCCAATGATATATTGGATAAAAGGTTAATATCCAAAATATATAAAGTACTCATACAATTCAACAAAAGGAAGACAAACAATCCAATTAAAAAATGGGCAGATGACCTGAATAGGCACCTCTCCAAACAGGACATACAAATGGTCAAGAGACATATGAAAAAATGCCCACAGTCACTAATCATCAGAGAAATGCAAATTAAAACAATTATGAGGTACCACCTCACACCTGTCAGAATGGCTGCCATTAACAAATCATCAAACAACAAGTGCTGGTGAGGATGTGAAGAAAAGGGGACTCTAGTACACTGCTGGTGGGAATGCAGACTGGTGCAGCCACTGTGGAAAACAATATGGTGTTTCCTCAAAAAATTAAAAATGTAACTGCCATTTGACCCAGTGATTCCACTTCTAGGAATATATCCTAAGAAGCCTGAAACACCAATCAGAAAGAATATGTGCACCCCTATGTTCATAGCTGTGCTATTTACAATAGCTAAGATCTGGAAACAGCCAAAGTATCTATCAGTAGATGAGTGGATAAAAAAGCTGTGGCACATGTACACAATGGAATACTATGCAGCTGTAATAGAGATCTCTTACCCTTTGAGATGACAAGGAGGGACCCAGAGAATATTATGCTAAGCAAAATAAGTCAGTCACAGAAAGACAAGTATCACATGATCTCACTTATTTGTGAAATATAATTAACACAATAAGCTAATGAACAAAACAGATCCAGAGACAGGAAGTAGGGAACACACTGACAAACCTCAGAGGGAAGGAGGGGGCCTGGTGGGAAGAGAAAAACCAAAGAACGTATATGCATATAGGCATAACCAATGGACACAGGCAACAATGTGGTGAAGGTGGGGGTGGGGTGGGGGGAGGCAAGAGCGGGGAGGAGGATGTCAATGGGAGGAGAAAAAGAGGAACATCTGTAATATTTTCGACAATAAATATATCTTTTAAAATGTTAAATTTAAAATGTAAAAATAAAGCAGAGAATTGGGCCTTGTTTTCTCTAGAGAAAGTTTTTGCTAAAGATGCAACTCGAACGCCAATTCTCAGAAGTTGACCGCAGGTTCCTTAGGATGAACTGAAATTTAGTTAATTTATTTGAATGAAGTCATTTCTCTATAGAGTTAAAGAAATAAAGCTCCCTGCGGATTTCGTTCTGCTACAGTCTCACAAATTCTGTTATTTACAACTGTCATTACTATTTATTTCTAAATAGTCTGTCACTTCCATTTTGTTTTCTTTTTAACCCGTTATTTAGAAGAGTGTTTTTAAATTTCCAAAGCAAGAAACACCTGGGGAGGACTATTACTGTATTGTTAGTTTTTATTTTATTATGTCATACCAGGGAACGTGGCCCAGATGACTTCAAGTTCTGTGGAATTTGGTATTTTTTGTGTCCTATTACATGGTCAATGTTTTTTAATCTTCTATATGTATTTGAAAGATCTTGAATTCATTTGTTGGATATAAAAATCATCAAGCCCTGGCTGAGGGGCTCAGTTGATTGGAGCATCATCCCCTATACCAAAAGGTTGTGGGTTCAATTCCTGGTCAGGGCACATACCTAGGATTCAGGTTCGATCCCCTGTCAGGGAGCGTACAAGTTTTGATAGAAATGATTGATGTTTCTCTCTCTCTCTCTCCTTCCCTCCCTCTCTCTAAAAGCAATAAAAACATATTGTCAATGAGCATTTTTAAAAAATGTAAAAAAAAAGTTTTAATAAAAATAAAAATCATCGAAGTTTCATCTCCATGTGCCATGTTCATTCCTATCTGCTTCTGCGTCTCAAGACCTGACCTAAGTCTAGAGACAGCAGTGAAACAGGATGGAAGCTCACATAAACCAAGGAAGGAGAAACAAACAAAAATGTCCTCCAGGTAGATGTTATCTATATTGATGAGTAATTTGTGGTTAGGGAGATTAATGCATCCAGACTCACACAGCCGAAAAGGAACAAAGCCAGGATGTGCTGCTCAGTCCAATTCATTGTTCACAGTGCACTAACTTAGAAAAGGATCTTAGGGCCTCATAACCAATCATCACACCCACAACCTCCTTCTCACTACAAGGTCCCATCCAGAGTGAGTCATTCATTTGTCCAATTAAACATCTGCCACTTGCCAAAGAAATAGTACAGACGCTAGAGACACAGACCCAGCTCAGCACCACCCAAGCGCAGGGACCTCACTGTCTGAGATGAGAGGCAGCCAGGCACACAGGTCATCACAAGCCCGCGTGGTGAGCGGTCAGCACTTACACAGGAACTGTCCACCCAGGAGAAGGGGCTGCTCAGCCTCGCCTAAACTCAAGGCAGGGCCTGGGGAAGAGGAAGCCTACCAGAGATGTGTGCAGAAGTGAGTCCTTGGGGAAATGCGGAAGGTGGAGTGGATTCACCAACGGATGCCTTCAGGAAGGCCCCTGGGATGAGAAGACTACACCTTTCTCCTGCTTTCTCTCTACCATTCAAGTAGATTCAAAGAATACCTTCTGCCTCCTCCTGGAGAGATCCAGTCCTCTTTCAAACCTTCCCCTTCCCTAGCCTTCTTCACTCTTTTCTGACTTCCTCCCTTTCCCTTCCCCCAGCTCCCCTACAACATCCAGCTCCCTAGGATACAGAAAGGAGGAAGGAACTGATCAAGGCTTCTCTATTCCGTCCTCAGCCTTCTCCTCCACCCATCCTTCTGCCTGTTCCACAGCCCCTCCCTCTCATGATCCTTCGGGAACACTTCATTAGTAGGTACAACAGACAACATTTTTGAGCACTCCACATGTGCTGAGGGTTCTTCCAAGACATGGGCCCTGGTTCTCCACCATCCCGAAGTGATGCCTCCCAACAGCAACCCACCCCAGCTGCAGCACACTCCACCGGCCACCGGAAACCACTTCCCAAGCACCAAAAGCAGATGCCACACCCACACGGTCATGAAGCACAAGAAAGACTGAGAAGCTGTCGTGGGCCAGGGGAGGCTGAGAACACAGGACAGCTGAATGCAGTGTAGTATCCTGGACTGGACTCGAGAACAGAAAAAGGACATTCATAAAAAAACTAGTGAAATCCAGATAAAGTCTGGAGGTCAGCAAATAGTAATGTACCAATACCACCTTCTCAGTTTCGAGCAACGTACCATCGTAATTAAGACATTAAAAAAGAGGAAACTCGGTGAGGGGTACACAAGAACTCTCTGTACTCTTAGTAACTTTTTTTTTTAATCCTCACCTGAGGACATTTTTTCATTTTTTTGTTCAGATAGAGTAGGAGGGAGGGAGGGAGAGAGGGGGAGAGAGAGAGAGAGAGAGAGAGAGAGAGAGAGAGAGAGAAACATCGCCGTGAAAGGGACACATCGAGTGGCCGCTACCCACACAACCCAACCAGGGCCGGGGATGAACTGTAACTGAGACACGTGCCCCTTAGCGGGAACCAAACCCCGGTCTCTCTGGACCACAGGCCGACGCTCTAACTGCTGAGCCAAACCAGCCAGGGCTATCTTTGTAACTTTTCTGTACATCTAAAATTAGTCTAGAATAAAAATTAGTCTAAAATTTTTTTAAAAAGCAAATCTGATGCCATACCAAGCTGCCCTAACCCAGACAGCTAAACATACCAGAAAGTACACGGTCCACTGATCTCTTTACATGGGGACTGAACTTCAGTCAGTCTCCAGACAGACTGGGGCACGTTGCTGTGGAAACGGCCCAATACCAGAAAACGGGCTGACCTAAATGGTGAGGGGAGGAAATTACAGAGGGGTCTAACATAAAGGTGGCTGGAGATAAGGCCCCTCAGGGACCACAGAGTCTCCAGGAAAGTTCACTGGCAGAATATCCCCATTCACCCACGGAGGTATGATTGACAGCTTTCCCGGCTGTGGGCTCGGAGGTGAACATACAGGGGGAAGGAGGCATGCAGGGTCTGTGCTGTCTCGGAGAGCAGGACATCACAGGGCAGGGGCTTCTGAGATTACAACGGTGTGCGGCTGCTTTCATACATCAACAAAAATAAAGAGCCTGTGGAGGTCCGAGGAAGGCAGCGTAAACGCTGTCAGCTCAGGGTCTGAAAGTTTTTCTGCAGTGATGACATTGGAACTGAGCCCTAACGTGTTTAAGATTTGGCCAGGGGGAAATGGGGCAGCTAGAGTTTCACTGTAGCATCTACATCTTCCCCTTAGTTTTCTTTCTGAACGAGGGCAACCTTCCAGGATGCACTGGGCTGGGGGTTGGGACATAGCCAGGAGCCTTGAAGCTCATCCATCCATGTCCTGGAGGCTGGAACTTCTGGCTTCATTAGCAAATGTATGGGTTTCCTGAGTTAATGTTGTACTTCAGGCAAATCAAAATTCACCAACACACTGGGAATGGAGTGGGACGAGTAAGTCATAATAATGAATAAGGGACATATGAGGGCCAAGCTGTTAATTAGTTAACAAATGTTTAATAGGTAACTATCAACCATGCAGAGTGCTAGGCACCGGGCCCCAGAGGAATAGCCCATCAGCCGCTGCATCGAGGAGCATACAGTAGTTGGGGAGATGAACAAAACAGTGCAGGGCAACACAATAAAGCAAGAAAGACATGCTCAAGTCTTGATCCCACCACTTCCGAGCTGGAGGCCTCAATCAACTGTGAGCCTCAAGCCCCTTACCTGTAACATGCGAAAATATAACAGTACCTTGACTTGCAGGGTTGAGAGGATTAGAGACAAGGTATGTAAGGCACCTAACACAAGTCCTGTCCAATAGTAAGTAGCTGCTCAGTAAATGATCACTGTTACTGTAGCTGGTAGGACAAGAAGTAACAGAACCATTTATCTTAAAGACAAGAATCACCCAGAAGACAAAGAGTCTATCTCATAAAGAACAAATGGGCCCGGCCAGTGTGGCTCAGTGGTTGAGTGTCGACCCATGCACCAAGAGGTCACTGGTTCGATTCCCGGTCAGGGCACATGTTCAGGTTGTGGGCCTGATCCCCAGTGGGAGGCATGAAGGAGGCAGTCAATCGATATTCTCTCTTGTCGATGTTTTTCCTTCTCTCTCTAAAATCAATAAAGAAAAAAATAAAATAAACCAAAAAAAAAATAGAAAAAAATAAAATAAACCAAAACAAAAACAAATAGAAGTTCACTCCATGGTAACAAATAACCCTGCTGATTTATTAGAAGAAAGGTATTTTGCTACAAAGCAATACACAGCCCATGCAGCCTATTGGAAGGGAGGGAGAATATTCTAGGCTCCGGTTAGGGGGCACTGCCCATAAAGAATGGGTTTGTGCAGACAGGTAGGGATTGGACAAAGGGGAAGGGGGCACTGAAAGGGAGAGAGGACACATGAACAAGCGTTCTCCCTCGGCACCTGCCAGTCCCCTCGCCTCCCCACACTCACAGGAATAAAAATAAAACTAATCCCCTTCACTCATCCAAGCATTTTCTCTCTGGCCTCTGGCTGATGGGTCTGTAATCCCTACACAATCCCTGTCCTCTCATCTCAGCTCTGCTTCCCATCTGCTCACAGCAAAACAGCTACCCCGGGAATGAACCCCCCAGGGAGAGAGAGGAGCTGGGGAAGAAACCACTGGCTAGGTAGAAATCCTATCACTGAAGGATGGGGTCTCAATGAAGAGATTCTCAAGTCGGGATGCTAAGATTTGGTTATGCTCCAAAGCACCTGGCACATAGTAGGGGCTCGATATATGTTTACAGAATGAATTCCGTTTTATAGGGAAGTTCAAAATAGATCCAGAGACATGGAAGTAGGGAACAAACTGACAAACCTCAGAGGGAAGGAGGTGGGGGGATTGGAAAGAGATAAACCAAACAATGTATATGCATATATGCATAACCAATGGACACAGACAATAGTGTGGTGAAGGGAGGGTGGGGGGGGGAGAAGCGGGGGACATCTGTAATACTTTTAACAATAAAGATGAAAGAAAGAAAAAGAAAGAAAGAAAGAAAGAAAGAAAGAAAGAAAGAAAGAAAGAAAGAAAGAAAGAAAGAAAGAAAGAGAGAGAGAAGTTCCGCTCTGTGTTTCTGTGGGGCTATACTATCACCATTATCCTGAGCAACTCTGATCCCGCAGATACCCCAGAACTTAAAATGGGGAAGGAGGCCAAAGACAAGCCCTTTAGGAAACAAGACAGAACAGAAAGAGCAAAAAGTTAGACTGGCCTTTCGAGCCCCAGGTGGTTGATTTCACTGGGTGCTGGCCTTGAAGGGAGAGTACATCCCAAGTCATTTCTAGTCCTCCAAAGATCAATCTCCAACAGAGTCCAAAGTCCTTGACCTCTATTCCATACATCACTAGCTTCTCTATTATCATCATCTACCTTCCAATTGGGTCTTTTCATAAAATACAGCCCTTTGTTTACCCTATATGACCCATTTACTCTTTTTTTTTTTATCCTCAACCGAGGACATTTTTGCATTTATCATCAGATAGAGCGGGAGGGAGAAAGGGGGGAAGAGGCGAGAGAAACATCAATGTGAGAGAGACATATCGACTGTTTGCCAACCACAGGACCCCAACCGGGGCCGGGGACAAACTGTAACCCGAGGTACATGCCCCTAGCAGGAACCAAACCTAGGACTCTCAGGTCCGCGAGCCAATGTTCTAACCGCTGAGCCAAACCAGCCAGGGCTGACCCATTTACTCTTTAAGACCGGGACTTTATGTAATAATTCTGGCTAACATAATGCCCAGCAGGATGGGGTCAAAAAGAATGAGGATGGGTGTGCCCACCACACAGAAGTCAAAGAGCACTGATCCTAGTGTATATGTGGGACACCCAGCAATGGGAGAGTAGTTGAGAAAATTCAGGATCCTTGCCTTACTTGGGAGACTCTATTTCCTCTGAAGACATTAGACTTGATTAGGGACCTGAGCTCAAGCATCATTTCTGGGAAGCGCCCCACTTCCTAATGCCCTGTCCCCATCTCCCACAGAGTATTCCTGCAGTTGCTTCTATCACAAGGATAATATCACTGTGCCTGTTTCTTGTGTCTCCCTATCTGACCGGGGACTTCCTAAGACCCAGGAAAATGTGTTAATCACCATTACACCCTAGCCCCATTCCAGAGGGCTTGGCACATAGTAGGTGCTTAGTAAATGTTTGCTGAACAAAAAGAGGCCAGGCAAGAGGTTCCTGGACAGGAACTGTCTGCACTCAGCAGATCCAAAGTTCAGCTACTGAGAAATCAGCAGGACCCGCCTTGTGAGATAGGCTAGGTGTAGGCACTGCACATTCCTGGCCAGTCTGTCCTAGACCCTAAAGAAGGTGACTGCTGAGAAAGCCCACCAGGAGAAGTCGTGCAAGCGATAAGTTAGGTCTTGTGACCCCGGCCTCGGGAGGGTGTACCCTGCAGTGTGGATGCTGCTCCCAGCAGGTCAAGTTTGAGGAGCTCACATTGAGTGTGGTGGGTGATTATCTGATTTTATCCTCCTAATGACCCTAGGGGAAAGGTACAATGATCCACTTTACTACGGTGCAACTCTGAGATCTCAGTCCTATGGACTCCAGAGCCTAACAGGTGCTTAGCACAAGTTCACAAGGAAACATTTTACACAACCACACATCCTCAGGGTGGATGGAGGCCTTAAATCTCCTGATTTGCCTCCTCCCCTTCACAGGTGCTCAAATCCCTACAACATGCAATGTTCCAACAAATCCTTGCCTCCTCCCTCCCATGCTTGAGGGTTCCCAACCTCTCCAGCCAGCCTAGCTGATCCTTGGCAGCTCTGACCACTAAAAATGCTTTCATGCAGAATCCTAGTTTCTACCCAATCAACTTCATATCTCCTCCCTGTATCTACACAGAGCAAACCTACTCTTCTGCACATGACAGTCCTCCAGCTCTCTGGAGACGGTTATCAGCTCGCCTCCCCCAGGGTTTAGAAAGATGCCTCAGAAAGAGATTGCACAGGCCGCTCAGTGTGAAACTGGTTTCATGAAGCTTAACAAATGCCTTTCCTTGATAAAGGAAATCAGAGAGAGAGAAGATGGTTATCTTGTGGCAATGAGAGCTGCGTCTCTCCTAGGGGAAGTGGGGGGGGGGGTGGAGAGAGGAACTGGACTAGAAACCAAAATTTATATAAACCTTAACAAAGTCTTCATGGAAAACATTAATATTGCCGAAGGGGCTTCTGAGGTCAAGCAAACTTTTTGTTTTACATGGGAGGAACAAAGATTCAGAGAGGGAAGGTGACACAAAGGAACAGCTAAGTGGCAGGGCCACAGTTAGAACCCTTTGAACCTGCAGCCCAGTCCCACCCATGTCCCTGCTCCAAAACACTAGAGCACCTGTGATTTCAGAACTGCACTCCCATAATAACTGTACTCCCGTAATAGCGGCACCGGCTAGTCTCACTTTCACCACCACCCCAAGAGGTAAAGGGAGGAAACAGAGTTAGCTCCACGTTACAGGGAGGAATAAGGAAGCTTGAATTTATACTTGAAATTTAAAGTTCGATGAAGGCTCTTGGCAGCTTGTTGACAATGGCTATTGAAAGAGGTTATGGGGTATCTTCCCCTGGAAATGGAACCCTAACTAAGTAAGGGAAGGGAGCCACCTCTGCCTGCTGTTCAGTTTGCACGCTTTTATGACGGCCGGGTGTACTGACCAGGGAAGACCTTCAAAACCATGCTCCTCTTCCCTTTCTGCCTCCCCAATGTGCTTCAGAGAAAGAGCACCGTGGAGGGTCACCAGCTGTGGCCTGCAGCATCCCTCCTATTTAGCCTGAGCTCTAGTCTCCTCACCTACAAAAATAGGGGCAGTACATTCTACCCTGTTGGTAACTGTTGTGAGACTCAGGTGACAGAGAGCAGGTAGGAGGCAGGGAAGCTCACTCTGGCAACTGTCCCTTCCCTTCTCTCACTTCCTCATTGACCTGCTCCTCTGCCGCCCTGCTACCCTCAGCAGGTGAAAAGTCATGAAGGTCTCATCCACGATAAGGGAGGAGAAAGAAAAACAATTGTGACATCATCCTACTAGTTTCTCTCACCTGTATGAGGTCCTTACTCTTCCAGAGAGCTGTACAGTTAGTAGCATTATATTTACCATTTATTCATACCCTATGTGCCATGCACCACACAGGGCTCTGCGTGCTCTCTTGGGGTTAGTACTCACAACCACCCATTTTACAGACGTCAACCCTCTGACTCAGAGGTTAAAGGATAGGTAGCTAGTACTTCTGCACTTCTAACAAGCTCCCAAGTAGATGGACTACGTTGTGTCAAGGGCTAGATTTTAAATTCCATTAAGGCAGAGCCTGTGCCCAGGGCTTAGCACTGGACCTGCCCCTAAACTGCACTCAATAATTATGTGTTGAATGAGTCAGTGAATATTTGACTCAAAAACCTATTATGCTTTAACACTTCTCCATATTAAATCTCATTATGTCGTTTGATCTCATAACAGATCTCTAAGGCATGATCATCCCCATTTGACAGATAAGGACATAGAGGCTCCTGGAAAGAGTAAATAGTCTAATAGCCTTTGTGCGGCAGGGCTGGAGGCCGGCTACCCTCAGAACCTTTGGCCGACCACAGCTGTCCTGAGGATGCTGGGGAAAATTAATAATTATAGACCACCGGCTGACAAGGAGCTGGACCCATGCCCGCACGTAACCAGCTCCAGCCCTGGAGATCGCCCAGGAGCCGTGAGCTGCTCTCGGGGTAGGGGGCCGTCAGGCTCCGCGACCCCCAGAAGGGAAACAGGGAGGGCAGGAAGAGGCCAGTCGGGGGCGTAGTGCCAGGAAACAGCGGGCAGGCGGTGACCTCGGACCTCCCAGGGAGCTCGTTCAGGCACAAGCACTGCCCGAGGATCCCGGCTCCGGACTGACACTGTCCAGCTTGAAGGGGTAGAAGAGGGAGGGGGAGGCTGGAGGAATCCAGGGAAATCGCAGTCCGGCGATGAATCACCGGCACATGACCCCGGTGGGGAAGGGAGGGGAGGGACGGCGCAGGAGGCGGCTGGGGCGTGTGGAGGGCAGGCCTCGCGCCCGACCCCTCTCAGCCTGGACTTGGGGAGAGAAGGGAAGTTCCTCTCCCGCGCAGCTCCACCCTCAGAAGCCCCGGCCCGCCGGGTTCGGGGCGACGGGACTCACGGCCTTCAGCTGCTCCAGCCGGTCCTTCATCCTGGTGCCCAGGCGCCCCGAGGCAGGTGAGCGCGTCCCAGGTGAGCGCGTCCAGGTGAGCGGCCGGAAGCGGCGACCGGGCCGGACCCGGGCTAGGGCGCTGGCGGCGGCGGCGGCGGCCGGCTAGGAGGAGCGTCCGAGACCACGGGAGGCTCCGCCGCGCCGCCCCCTCCGGCCCCGCCGGCACCGCGCGCTCCAAATCCGGCTCCCGGACGAGCGGCGGCGCGCGGCGCTGATCCGCCCGCGGACCCGCCCCTTACCTGGGCCGCGCCCCGCGCTCCTCCTTAAAGGGGCCGAGCCCAGCCGCCCGGCCACTCTCCGCTACTAACTCCACCTGCCCTCGCTCCTCGTCCCTCTGGGCAGCGGAGAAGGCTGGGAAAGAAAACTGAGCGCGCGTAGATCCCGCCGCAGGGCCGAGGAAGAGCAAGTGGGTCCGTGGGACCTCAGGTCCTTCCTCTTCACTTGACAGCCATTCGCTGCGGAGCAGGCTCCGTGTCAGGTTCCAGCCCTCAACAGACTCCTGGTCCGGGGCGGGGACAAAGCACCACAGACAATGAACTTTAACACAGTGTGGCATGTGACTTGTGCTAGAATGAGCGGGGGAGAGAGCAACTAATGTCACCTGGGGGAAAGGCCATCTCAGTGGATTTGCACAGCCGACAGAGGGTGGTCCTAGAGGAAGTAACTGGAAGTGCGCGGGACAGGACAGGCGGAACGAAGAATTCGGATTCCGTGATGGTGGCAGTCGGGACCCTTCCGAGATATGTGAAGTAGTTCGATGTCGAAGTCAGAACGCTTGCTACTAACCATTTGCGTGACTGGGAAATCACCGTTTCTCTAGGGGGCTGTTTCCGGATCCATAAATCAGAGATAGTACCCACTTCACAGTTCGGTGTGAGGCCTGTGTGACAGAGGACTGACTGACTGGTCACGTGTAGAGCAGGATTGTAAGTAAAGATATTTACACTGGAAAGCGTAAGCCGTTCTCATTTCCTGCCTGGTGTAGACGTTCCCAGGTGAGTTGTACCTTCTGAAAGGGGGGCGGGTTCTTCGCACTGCCCCGCCTCCCCCCCTTCTTCCCCCCACCCTGTCTTCTCTCTTCCTTATTTGTCCTCCTTCTTGGGAACAAATGACATACCCAGCAAGACATACCCAGCAAGAAGAGTGGCTGTCAATAAATGCGGCTGGCAGTCGGAAGATTCAGTTCTCAAGTCAAGAAAAGAATCTGCTCTATGCATTCAGGTTAGAGGGCTGTAATATTTTTCGTAATTCTAATAGAACTTTGCCCTCTTCTGCGGTCTCAGCGCGTGCCCCATGCTGACTTCATCGCCTCCCCTAAAGATACAAACAGTCGGTGAGCAGCCGGGCTGTGGGAACTCGGCCATTCTCAGCCCTAGTCCTCCGTCTTTAGCCCTAAACACTTTCTTCTACCCAGGCGTTAGCTAGGTGGTTTCCCACCTGTAGAAAATGCTTTCTACGCCCCCTGGTGGTCATACACAGAAAAAGAGTAAATCAGAAACAGATACCACCTTCACTTATCAAATCTTCCTTGGGATAGCTAGGTGCCGGCGCCTCAGGAAAAGTGGGTCTCCTGACTCCAGACACAAAGAGTTTTGCCATAAAACAGCTGTCACTTAACATCACACAATATATTTTCTCATCTTTCAAGTATAAGAGCTGATCAAAACTAATGATTCCCACTCTTCAAGGTAAAAAATATATCATGTATTCTTTATTTTCATTTGTGGGTCTCTCATTTTGAAAGATTCTATATCCCTAACAAAATATACTTACTGTGTAATAAGCCATTTTGTTTCCTCAAACCACAGACTGGTGGTTGGTGGGAAGGAGTAATATGGGTGAAGGTGGTCAAAAGGTACAAACTTTCAGTTATTGGATAAATAAGTTCTGGGGTGTAATGCACAAGCATGTTGACTATAGTTAACAATACTGTACTGTATATTTAGAAGATGCTAAAAGTAAAGGTTCTCATAAGAAAAGAATTGTTGTGTAATAGAGGGAGATGGCGGCGGGCAGGACCGGAGGTAGGGTGAGTGTGCGAGAGAGTGAGCAAGTGTGTGAGAGAGTGTGAGTGGACATGAAGGTGGATGACCAAACCCGAGCAGTGCAGAGACGCAGAGCAGAAGGTTCCTGTGCTGTGGACAGGAGCAGCCGGCTACTGCAGTGAGCGTCCCTTCAGGGTGCTTCTCCCTGTGCCATGGGGAGGTCCCACCATTTTGGAAGATCCCGGGTCTTCCCTGGGAGGAGGCCGTGGGAGCGGCTAGGGCCCAGCAACCTGAGCCCACCAGTGCACCTGGCACCATCGGACCAGTAGACACTCTGTGTCAACACAGACCGGTGCATAGAGTGGAGCTCCCAAGGTGCTGGTCACAGAAGCCACAGACGGCCCAGAGCCCAGCACCATCCCCCATAGTAGCAGCCTGATCAGAGTTGAGATATACCCCCAGCAACAGAGGCTGGGGAGCAGACATCCATCCCCAGGCAGCAGAAGCACAGACCAGCAGCTGAGACCCATCCCCCAAAACTAGAGCAAAACCTGAGCAAGAGTTGAGCCCCACAGGGCAGCAGCAGAACCTGGGGCTTCACAGAGGCCTGTGTGGTCCAGTAGCCCACAAGAGCAGTGGGAAGCCGGAGCCCAAGAGAGACTGGTGGGATCCAGCTGCCCGCACACGGAATCTGCAGGGTGCAGGGGCAGGGACTATGTGATCTAGTTACCCGCAGGACCTGCAGGGTGAGGGGGCACCAGAGAGGCCTGTGTGACCCAGCAGGGACTGTGCGATCTAGTTACCTGCTGGACCTGCAGGGTGCTGAAGTACCAGAGAGGCCTGTGCGATCCAGCAGGGACTGTGCGATCTAATAACCCACTGGACCTATGGGGTGCAGAAGCAACAGAGAGGAATGTGCAACCCAGCAGGCACTGTGCCATCCAGTTATCTGTGGGACCTGCAGGGTGCTGAAGCACCAGAGAGGCCTGTGTGACCCAGCAGCCCATAACATAGGCATAGAGCCAGGCCCCCAAAGGAACTGTGCAATCCCGTTACTCACGGGACCTGCAGGGTGCGGGGGCACCAGAAAAACCTGTGCAATCCAGCTGCACACAAGATAGGCATGGAGGATGTGAAAATGAAGGCAGAGTGAATAGAAGCTACTCAGACAATCTCCCAGGACCAAACAGGAATTACAACTAAAAAGACAAATCCTTGGAAAAAAGCACCAGGAAAGCAGCAGGACAGGACCATATAACCAGGGACACAGGTAGGATCTGTGGAGGCGTGAGAGGATGGTGGGCTGGGAGCCCACAGACAGCAGCAGTCTTAACTGTGAACAGTGCCCTTGGGGAATAAATACCAAGCCCACTCAACAGTGCAAAGAGCCGGGACAGAGCACTAAAATAGCCACAGCCACTCACCTGGAGGCTACAGCAGAGGGAGGGCAGACTGGGCTGGAACTCTGTGGGGACACCTGAGATTTGGAGGGCACTCAGAGTTTTTGCTGAGTTGCAGCCACAAAGAACAGTGGCCAGTGTGCTCCTTCCCCAAGCTGTGGGGAAAAGCAGCACCCCCCCACCCCACCCCACCCCACCCCAGCCCGCCTCAGAGATTCAGCCTTTCCCAGGTGAGGCATAAAAATGCAAATTGAGGCTCATTAACAACCAGCATCTATCCCACCCTCTGGAAATCCTCTTATGCAGAACACCAGGGCTACATTCCAAGACACTGAGTAACTGAGACAACTAGCCTCTAGGAAAAAGCTAGAGGATAACTGAACCTTTCCTGGGCTTGCAAATCTACCCAGGAAAGTAAGACTTGACAGTGGTGTTTAACGTGGGCCCACCCAGGCCCATCCAAACCCAGTAGAGGGAGCCACAAACAGCAGAACACCAACACCCACAGGAAAAATTTGGCAGGCTCCAAAACCCACTGAGATAGCCAAAATGGAGAAACAAAGAAACAAATCCCAAATGAAAGAACAAGAGAACTCTATCGAAGATGAGATAAATGAAATGCAGCTAAGCAACTTATCAGAGGTAGAGTACAGAGCCATAATATTGAGGAAGCTCAACAGCATGAGTGAGGACATCAGCACCATGAGTAAAGATATAGAAACACTGAAAACCAACCAAGTGGAAATGAAGAATGTTATAGCAGAAATTAAGAACACATTGGAAGGACTAACCAGCAGAGTAGAGGAAGCTGAGGACTGGATCAGTGAATTAGAAGACAGGGTAGAAAAAATCAACCAATCAGAAAACCAAAAGGAAAAAAACAATTAAAAAACAGGAAGACAGCTTAAGAGAACTGTGGGACAACTGGAAACGTAATAACATTCACATCATAGGAGTCCCTGAAGAAAGAGAAAATGGCCAAGGGTTAGAGAATATATTTGAAGAAATAGTGACAGAAAACTTTCATAACTTGGTGAAGGAAGAAGGCATTCAAGTTCAAGAAGTACAGAGAGCCCTGGCCGGTTTTCTCAGTGGTTAGAGCATCAGCCTGTGGTCCAGAGAGACACAGTTTCAGTTCCCATTAAGGGCATGTATCTAGGTTGCAGTTTGTCCCCAGCCTGGTTGGTCATGTGGGTGGCAGCCACTCAATGTGTCCCTTTCATGTCAATGTTTTTCTCTCTCTTCCTCTCTCTCCCTCCCACTCTATCTGAACAAAAAATGGAAAAATGTCCTCGAGTGAGGATGAAAAAAAAAAACAAAAAGCACAGAGTGCCCCAAGTAAGAAGAACCCAAACAGGCCCACACCAAGACACATAGTAATTAAAATGCCAAAAATTAAAGACAAAGAGAGAATTCTAAAGGCAGCAAGAGATAAGCAACAGGTTACCTACAAAGGAAACCCCATAAGGCTCTCAGCTGACTTCTCACAAGAAACACTACAGGCCAGAAGAGAGTGGCATGAAGTAATCAAGGTCATGAAAAACAAGGATCTGAAACCAAGACTACTCTATCCAGCAAGGCTATCATTCAAAATAGAAGGTCAAATAAAGAGCTTCCCAGACAAAAAAGGGATAAGGGAATATATTAACACCAAACCAGCACTGCAAGATATGCTAAAAGGACTGCTGTAATTAGTAGAAGAAATAGGAAGAAAAATATAACCACACTAAACAAAAATGGCAATAAATAAGTACATATCAATAATCACCTTAAATGTGAATGGCTTGAATGCTCCGATAAAAAGATACAGAGTAGCTGACTGGCTAAGAAAGCATGACTCATCTATGTTGTTTACAAGAGATCCACCTCACAACAAACGATTCACATAGGTTGAAAGTGAAGGAATGGAAAAAATCTTTCAAGCAAACAGAAAGCAAAAACAACAACAACAACAACAACAAACTGGGGTAGCAATACTCATATCTGATCAAATAGATTTCAAAATGAAAGCCATACAAGAACAGGCATATAGAGCAGTGGAACAGAACAGTGAACCCAGAAATGGACCCAAGGCAATATGCTCAATTAATATTTGACAAAGATGGCAAGAGCGTACAGTGGAGAAAAGACAGCCTCTTTAATAAATGGTGTTGGGAAAATTGGACAGCTACATGCAAAAAAATGACTAGACCATTAACTTACACCATACATAAGAATACACTCAAAATGGATAAAAGACTTAAATATGACTCATGAATCCATAAAAATCCTAGAAGAAACTGTAGGCAACAAAATTTCAGACATCATACACAGCAGAATTTTCACTGATATATCACCTAAGGCAACAGAAACAAAGTAGAAAATGAACACATGGGACTACATCAAACTCAAAAGCTTCTGCACAGCAAAAGATACAATCATCAAAATGGAAAGGCAACCCACTGTATGGGAGAGCATATTGCCAATGATATATCAGATAAGGGGTTAATTTCCAATATATATAGAGTGCTCAAACAACTCAACAAAAGGAAAACAAAAAATCCAATTAAAAACAGGCAGAGGAACTAAATAGACACCTCTCCAAACAGGACATACAAATGGCTAAGAGACATATGAAGAAATGTTCAACATCACTAATCATCAGAGAGATGCAAATTAAAATAACAATGAGGTATCACCTCACACCTGTCATCAACAAATCATTAAACAATTGTTGGTGAGGGTGTGGAGAAAAGGGGACTCTAGTACACTGCTGGTGGGAATGCAGACCAGTGCAGCCACTATGGAAAACACTATGGTGTTACCCCCCCAAAAATTAAAAATGTGACTACCATTTGACCCAGTGATCCCACTTCTAGGATATATACCCTAAGAAGCCTGAAACACCAATCAAAAAGAATATATGTACCCCCATGTTCATAGCAGCACTATTTATAATAGCTAAGATCTGGAAACAGCCCAAATGTCTATCAGTAGACGAATGGATAAAAAAGCAGTGGTACATATACACAATGGAGTACTATGCAGCTGTAAGAAAGATCTCTTATCCTTTGAGACGACATGGAAGGACCTGGAAAGTATTATCCTAAGCAAAACAAGCAAAACAGAGAAAGACAAGTATCACATGATCTCACTTATTTATGGAATATAATGAACATAACAGTCTGAGGAGTGGGGTAGCCCCAGAGACATGGAAGTGGGGTACAGACTGACAGTCCCCAGAACAGGGGGTGGTGGGGCAGAGATAAACTACAGAACTCATATGCATGTATGCATGAACAATGGACATGAACAAGAAAGCTGGAGACAGGGTGGGGAGGGTGGGGGAGGGGGAATCAGTGGGGGGGGGGAAGCAGAAACATCTGTAACAAAAATAAATTAAAAAATAAAACAACAAAAAAAGAACAAGGAGAAACATTTGTAACAAAAATAAATTAATTGAAAAGTAATAGAAAATTTTAAAAAAAGAAAGAAAAGAATTGTAACTCTGTAAAGTGACCTCAAATCATTGTGTTGTATGCTAAACTGATACAATGTTATATGTCAGTTCTATCTCCAGAAAATTGAGGGAGGTGGGATTTGGTTTCCTGTGAGAGGATGTTTCCATGAAGAAGACGACGACCTTTTGGTTAGCTAACGTGGCCATACAGAAATAACGATATGATTTTCCTTAAGTTTTTAAACACTGAAAACAGTGTCAAGGTTCCTGTTGATGGCATTTGGAGTACAGGGACCAGGAGGGGGAACATCAGCAGAGTTATTGTACTATCACATTCTATTGGAAGGCAGTTGCAGATTTCAAGCCTTCTTTAAACCTCCTAGTGGATAACCTTATTTTGTTAATTTTACCTTAACATTCATATTTGCTCTTTCCTTACAGGCAGAAGTCTAGATTCTACCTGCCAATTGTATGCCAAAAAAAGGTCAACTAATTCATATTGAGCCCAAGTAGACTGTAGGGTCTCCACGTAGGTAGACAGTGACTTCCGGTTTCAGGCTCAGTAGGAGCCCCTTCTATCTGATGTATCTTCATTCTTCTGCCCCACCGTGGTACTTGGTTTTCCACCCACCAGGTCTTAATGTAGCCACTTCCCCACTAAACAGGGTCAGGATTCATTCACGTATTTGCATTTTGGTTGTAAATAAATCACCTGACACTTAATTTCAGTAAACCAAAGACAGACTCCTGGGATTTGGGGCTCCACTTCCTTCTCTCTCCACCCTGTAAGCCTACTTCTTTCCCGGAGGAGGAAGGAACTGAGCCTCGCCCCATCTAGATCTCCAGAGCCTGCTGTGAAACAGGTGAGACCACTTTCTGCCTGGTGTACCTTGAGGTAGTGTCTCCAGCATGTGATGTTCAGTAGAAAAAGATAATGGGAGCTAGAGAATTGCAGGGAAGTTTCTTTCTGTCCTCCACAGCCGATGTTCCCCACGGCGGGAAGGGTGGAAAATAACCAGGATGGAGAAGAAACTTTCTGACTTGTAGTTTTGCCCCCTTAGCGTTTGTATTAGTTATCTATGGCTGCATAACAAATTGCCCTGAAACCTAGCAGCTTGAAAGAACAAACATGCATTATACTATCGCTTCATGTGATTCAGGAATCCCGTGCAGCTTAGACGAGTGCCTCTGTGTCAAGATCTCGCACGAGACTGCAGTGAAGGTGTTGGCTGGGGCTGCAGTCCTATTTCATGCTTGACTGTGAAAGCATCTGTTTTTAAGGTCACTCCCATGGTCGTGGGCAGGATTCAGTTCTCAGGGGCTGCTGATCTGAGGGCCTCGGTTCCTTGCTGTCTGTTGGCAGGAGGCTACCCTCAGCTCCTGGCCGTGTGAGCCTCTCCATAGAGCAGCCCATGACTTGGCAGCTGCCTTCTATCAGAGCAAGCAGATGGGAGAGACAGGGAGAGAATGAGAAAGACAGAGAAAGAATGGATGGAAGCCAAAGTGTTTTTGTCACATCTAATCTCAGATGTGACATCCCATTGCATTTGGCGTATTCTGTTGATTAGAAGTGAGTCACTAGTTCAGCCCACACTCAAGGCGAGGGAATGAAGACCAAGAGTCATGTGGAGGGCTGCCTGGTACATAGTTCGAATCCCAATTAACACTGGAGTTATGTATTTCACCTTTGAAGAGCTCTCTTCTCCCCCATATCTGACTTGGACAACTCTCACCCATTCCCTGGGCCTCGGAGGAGATGCCTCACCCTCCAGGACTGAATTAAGTGGCCCTTGGGCTGCCTCTATGACACCCTGGAGCCTCCACCACACCAATGAGCTGGGCACCGGCCTGCCTCCTGTCCCTCCTATAATCTGTGTGGGCAGCAGCCTAGTCTCTCCTCCTCACTGATGTGTACCCAGACCTAAGCATAAGGCCAGTAATGTGCAGGCACTCAGTATATATATGTTCACCACATTTATTAACTGAATGTTCTTGTAAGACGACTGACTCTCTTTCTTCTGATTAAAACTCCTCAGTTGGTTTCTCATGACAGAATAGGGAGTCCAGAGTCAGAATGGTATTCAAACCCTTGCCTAATCTGGCCTAAGTCCCATGTATTGACACTCCCTGACACACACAACCCCATCATCAGCCTCACCAAACACCCACCTCTTCTCTGAACCTAATGTGCCCAGGATTTGCCACCACCTCAACCAGTCTCATGACAGGGACATCACAATAGAACAGGCTGATGTCTTTGCTGCTGCAGAAGGGGAGCTGGAAGATATGCTCAGTCAGCTGCATGGCCAAGATGAACCCCAGCAAGAGAGACCCCAGAGCCAACTGGACACAACTGCCAGCTCATCACGAGAGTGTAACACAAAGGGTGACGGATGGCCACAGAATGCAGTCTGTGATGCCCAGGAAGATGAACATCTGGGCACCGCAGCCAGGCAGGGAGATGAGGGTTCTCTCTGTGGACAGGATGCTGTCCAGTCAGAGGGGCGAAGGTGAAAGAGCAGCAGACCTCCAGAGTTGCCAGGTTGGCCAGGAAGAAGTACATGGGGTGTGGAGAGAACATTGACCCAGATGATCAGAGAAATGGAGTCATCACTGCTGATGCTGATCAGATACATGATTAGGAAGGTCATGAAAATCAGCACCTGCACCTCGGGGATTTGGAGAAGGGGCGGCAGTGGAAGTGGATCATCCCCCCAGTTGGTTTGCATCTTCCACATATTCCACGCCTCAGATCTGAAAATGGCACAGGTGCTGCTGCCCCCTGAAGGTAAATAAATGTCAGGACATAGAGCTTCTCCTGGATGACCCATTCAACTCCTGCTTGCGCCCTTCCCTGATCTCAACTCCAACCATCTTCACCTCCAGTCTAAATTCACCAATTTACTTCTACTACGGATCTGTTATTGCTGCTGCTGCTGCTGCTGCTGTAATCATCCACAAATTCAACACTAATATCTTTTTTAAATTGTGGTGAAATATACATTACATAATATTTATAATTTTAGCCATAAGTACAAAATTCAGTCACATTAAATACACTCACAATCTTGTGTGACTATCACCTCTATCTATACCCAAAACTATTATCCCCAACAAAAGCTCTGTACCCATTAAATAATCACTCCCCATTATCTCCTTCTCCCAGACTCTATCCTGCTTTATGTCCCTATGAATTTGCCTGTTCCAGGACCTCACGTAAGTATCCTTCCGTATCTGGCTTATTTCATTAAGCATAATGTTTTCAAGGTTCATCCATGTGGTAGTACAAAAATTTTGCATTTCTTTTTATGGCTGAGTAACATTCCATTGTGTGCATATACCACATTTTGTTTACCCATTCATTTCTCTATGGAAACTTGGGTTGTTTCCACCTTTTGGCTATTGTTTACATTGGTGTATAAATATCTGAGTCAGCACTGGAAACTTAAACCACAGTATACCATTCCCAGACTACAAATCCCCCTATTCTCTTAATCCCTTGCCTGGTTGTCAAGAGCACAGCCTCTGGGGTGAGACCATCTAGGTTCTAATCACTGATCTGCCATGAACCGACTGTATGACCTAGAGCACGTTATTGAAGCTTTCTGCATTTGTTTCATCTACAATGATAACAACTCTTAAGATTGTTGTGAGAAGTAAATGTTTTTGCCCCCTAACCTCTCCATAAATGTTAGCAATAATCATTAATACTCTTCCACCTTTTAAGACCACCTTGATGTTTCCAGTTAGCCCAAATAAGCATGCTTCAGGATTTAGTCCCTGCCTCATCCAACCAAGGTCTATGGTCCTTCTCTTCCATTAGTCTTCACCAATACTGTCACCATCCTTGGCTCCTTGACCTTTTATCAACTCTGTTACCTTCTGTAATATCTAATATCTCTATTCCAGGCTGAATATAACTTAAGAAGATCACAAAATTCTACTGACTGGTGCCACAAAATAGAAATTACCTCATCACTCTAAGGCACTGAAATCATATGGAGGATTCCAATTCTTTACTCCAACAAATTTCTCCCACCTGTCATCTACAAATTTAATAAACAAATTTCCCAAAGCTATAACTGCATTAGACCATAGCTCTGGGAAGCCACATCCTTCAAGGACGTGGCTACCATCAACATTGACTACAATCAATATCCCTCAATGTTTTCTTTAAATCATCAATTTTTAATAAGTTTAAAAATAAAAGGCTCTCTGTGCAGAATGTCTCTGGAACACCTAAAAACTACAATAAATTCCATTGCAATAAATAATCACATTGTTTATGTAAGGGATGTTCAACATTCCTCAAAGATTCATTTGAGTTTTTAAGCTGTTCCCCACACCCTTGCCCAGACACATACATAGCTCTCTCTTTTTTTTTTTTTTTTATCCTCACCCGAGGATATTTTTCCATTTTTTGTACAGATAGAATGGGAGGGAGAGAGAGGAAGGGAGAGAGAGAGAGAAACATCGATGTGAAAGGAACACATCGAGTGGCTGCCACCCACACGACCTACCAGGGCCAGGGACAAACTGCAACCGAAGTACGTGCCCTTAGCGGGAACCGAACCCGGGTCTCTCCAGACCGCAGGCCGACGCTCTAACCGCTGAGCCAAACTGGCCAGAGCCATAGCTCTCTTAATGAACACACATATATATCATCCCACTTGATCAAGAGAATTACATAATTCATATTTCCCTTTTTGCCTTAGATTCTAGGAAGCCCAAAGCTAAGTTTTATATTCAGTTGCTTAGCGTTCCTCAGCCATAGTGTCTCTGATGCTATTTAACTTTTGCCTTCAATACTGTGCACGTTTTTGGTTTGTTTTTTTTTTTTAATCCTCACCGAGGATATTCTTCCATTGATTTTCAGATACAGTGGGAGGAAGGCAGGAAGAGAGAGAGAGAGAAACATCAATATGAGAGAGACACATCGATTAGTTGCCTCCCACATGACCCTGACCAGGGCCCAGGATTGAACCCACAACCCAGGTATATGCCCTTGACTGGGAATTGAACCCAAGACTCTTCAGTCCGAGGAATGATGCTCTAACCACTGAGCCAAACCAGCCAGGGCTGCAAGTTGCTTTTGATCTCATTGTAGCTAGGGTTTTATTGCAAGGCACTTTATTTAGGAGTGTTCAAAGCATAATAAATATATTACACAAGTAGCCCTGGCCGGTTTGGCTCAGCGGTTAGAGCATCGGCCTGCGGTCCGGAGGGACCCGGGTTCGGTTCCCGCTAAGGGCATGTACCTCGGTTGCAGTTTGTCCCCGGCCCTGGTTGGTCATGCGGTGGCAGCCACTCGATGTGTCCCTTTCACATCGATGTTTCTCTCTCTCTCTCTCTTCCTTTCTCTCCCTCCCACTCTGTCTGTGCAAAAAATGGAAAAATGTCCTCGGGTGAGGATTAAAAAAAAAATTTAAAAAAAATATATATTACACAAGTAAAAAGTTATTCTTGCCTTTTGTGTCTTCATCCAAGTCACTGACAAGTGAATGAGAATCTCTCCACTCTGCATTCCCAAATTTGTTTCCCCTCCAGGGTCTTCTCAACAATACAGATGACAATATTGTGAGCTTGTTTGTAGTTAAATGTTCTCTTCCAATCTTCTTTATTCTACCTTTATTGCTGCATAATTCCTTGCTACTTGAAGATTAGATGGGGAAACCGCAGGTCTTTTCTAACCCAGGAAATATAAACCCTCAGTAATGTTGCATCCTCTTTGATGAGTCTCTGGTGGTACCAGTACTGCCTTGGCGAACATTCTCATGGAAAGCCCTTCCTTGTCCATAAACACCCTTACATACTCCCCTCTCTCTCTCTACCTCACAGGGTGTAATTAGTAAAACTATTTATGCATTCACTCATTTAACAAGTATTTATTGAGTCTCTACTATCAACTAGGCATTGGGTATGTAACTTGGAAACTGAAGAGATTACACTATATTTTCTAGGTATCCCAACAAAGCACACAGTCCTCCTACAAGGAGGTGGACAACTCTGTCTCATGCAACCTAGGAAATCAGTCACAGTTCTACGAAGAAACAGCCTATCCTCACATCCTCAGCAGTGGAGTGTCTGTTTTGAAGACTTGTTGTTTGTGTGTTTGGCATAGTGTCACTTCAGTAGCTTCAGGAGGATAAAGTATTGTTTAAAGTCATATGCACCTCCACTTCAGGGAACCCCTCATGGGACCAGAAAATCATAAAGTCTGTAGGGCTCACTGGTCCACTCTGCAGGGTATGTATGACCCACACAACTCAGCCAGCCTGGTCTTCCCTTTACCCTCCTTACCTTCTGCCTAGAGAGGGGCTGGCAACCACTTCCCTGAGGCTGAGTGAAGCCAAAGGTGAAATTCCCTTATCTTGGAAACCATGGAGACTGAATCTCGGAGGAACCCACTAGCACACATCTAGATACAGGGAACCCTTCCGTGCTGCCTCTTCTCCAGGGAAGAACATGGGACTTTGGGATTTGCACAGACAGAATTCTGGGTTCCTTCTGGACTCTCACTCCTTCTCATCTGGTTTCTGAACAATTCTCTGCTACTTTGGTTCAATAGGGCCCCAGGAGGTTAAGTTAGCCTTAACTTGACCAGCCTCTGTAGGTCAATGTTTGAACACAAACAAGAATTGTTTGGGGATGTGACATTCTAAACTGGTTTAATTGCAAGTAGATTTAACTCTATTTTGATTATTGCTTAAACTTTTATTCTCCAACTTTGAGGGAGCTTAGCAAGACATACAGTTTTACAAAATAAATGAATAAACAAAACAGAAACAAACTCATAGATACAGAGAACAAATTGGTGGTCACCAAATGAAAGGAGGATTAGGGGGATGGGTGAAAAGGGTGAAGGGATTAAGAAACCAAAGAATTTACATGCATGTACGCCTAACCAATGGACACAGACAACAATGCTTGGGGGTTGGGGGCAGGATAGCGAGGAGGGTGTCTGCAGGGAAAAAGGAGAAACATCTGTAACAAAAATTAATAAATTAACAATTTTAAAAAAAGAAATACAAATTGCCAATTATAAAATAGTCAGAAGGGCCTAGTTGGTGTGGCTCAGTGGTTGAGCATCAACCCATGCACCAAGAGGTCGCTGGTTCAATTCCCAGTCAGGGCACATGACTGGGTTGTGGGCCAAATCCCCAATGGAGGGGCATACAGGAGGGAGCCAACAGACATTCTCTCTCATCGATGTTTCTACTCTCTCCCTCTCCCTTCCTTTCTCTCTAAAATCAATAAAGAAAATTTGTTTTTAAAAAATAGACGGATGTAGCCCTGGCCGGTTTGGCTCAGCGGTTAGAGCATCCGCCTGCGGTCCAGAGAGACCCAGGTTCGGTTCCCGCTAAGGGCATGTACCTCGGTTGCAGTTAGTCCCCGGCCCTGGTTGGTCGTGCGGGTGGCAGCCACTCGATGTGTCCCTTTCACATCGATGTTTCTCTCTCTCTCTCTTCCTCTCTCTCCCTCCCACTCTGTCTGTACAAAAAATGGAAAAATGTCCTCGGATGAGGATTAAAAAAAAATTTAAAAAAATAAAAAAAATAAAAAAATAGACGGATGTAAAGTACAGCTCAGGGAATATAGTTAGTGATATTATAATAACTATATATGGTGTCAGATGGGTACTAGACATCAGAGTGATCACTTAATGTTATATAAATGTCTAATCACTATGTAATACAACTGAAACTAAGATAATATTATATGTCAGCTGTAACTGAAAAATAAAGACAAACAGTTTTAATTTATCTGAGTAGAGGTTAATTTTATGCACCTAGACAAATTCTAAGAATTCTTCAAAACTCAGCCATTTGTCACCTGCTAAATGAAGCCATATTCTAATTCACACACCTTTCCAAACCCTCTTCCAAAAGCGGTCTGTTGAGAAGGGGAAGGAGTGTATCACGTCTGTCTGGTCTTCCTCTTCCACTAGACCTGGTACAAGGCAAGAAGTGCGAAAGCTCCATGATATTGATATTGAGCCTGGAGCAGGTCCAGCTGTGCCAACACTGCCTGCGATCACTGAGCACTTATGCTCATTGCTTCCTTTGGAGTTTAGTTAGTGTTATCTTGCCTCCCTCACTGCTTAATCTACCAGCTGTGTGACCTTGAACAAGTTATGGACTTGAGCATCCTCATTTTAAACATGTTTAGAGTGTAAGACACATCTCAGAGTTGTGGCAAGTTAAATAAGATCCCGTCTGAAATTGTCAAACCTGATGTCAGACATGCAATGGTTCTCAGTACGGTTTTCTATTTCCATTCTTTCCTTCATGTTCATGCCTTTTTTTTTTTTTTTTTTTAAAGCAAACACTCCTAACTATTCTCATGCCTGTTCATTACTATGATTATTGAGTTATCCCAAGAGCACTGTATTTACAATGGATATATTTGCTAGACAAAGCATGATATGGGGACCAGCAGAACCAGCATCAGCTCGGAGTTTAGTATAAGCACAGAATCTCGGGCCTCACCTCAGACCTTCCTCTCTCTCTTAATAAATACAGTAGTTTAAAATTCCTTGTTTTCTAGGTGTCAAATCACATCATCTGAAACCAAATGTTTCATTGTGTTGTCTCACTGCAGTATTTAGAATCTCCAGAAAGTGCTGACTAATCATGATGATGGGTGTCCTGTCTAGCACCCCATATTTTATGAGCATGGTTATTTCACCAATTAAAATGGTGCCTGTTGTGAGATGTTAATATAGTCTTTTTCATAGAAAGAGTCAGCACACGATAGAGCATTAAGCTCCACAGCAGGGGTCAGCAGCTTTCTGTAAAGCCCCAGAGAACCTGTGCTTCAGGCTCCGCTGGCCCCACAGCCCTTGTCACAACTACTCAACTTTGCTGCTGTAACATGAAAACAGCCATAGGCAATAGGAAGACGAACAGAGTGTGGCTTTGCTTCAATAAAACATTTACAAAAACAAGCAGCTTACAGGTTTGGCCGTTAGGCTGTAGTTTGTCAATTCCCATGTTAAGAGTGGGACAGCAGGTTTGGATTTTGGTGCCATTTCTTGCTAGCTGTATGACCTGGAACTTGGTCTTCAGTTTCCTAATCTGAAATATGAGGGTATTAGTAGTACCTCCTTCATAATGTAATTGTGAATATTAAATAATACATGTGAAGTATTTAGAAGAGGGACTACTGTAGAAGAAGCATTCAATAATGTAAGTAAGAGCATAAACCTTTCTGACTTCTTCACCACTGTACTCCCAGATCCTGGCACAATATGTACTTGATAAATATTTACAGAATTACTAAATAGTTAACTAAAAGTTAACTATTATTTATTTAAACAGTTTGTTTCTATTCCTGTTTTACTCAGAGCTTTTGTAAAGAATCTCTGCTGGAATATATCAAATAACTTTTCAGCATCTCTTAATATAAATGTATTATTTGCCACTTCTATTCAACATAATACCAGAAGTCCTAGCCAGAGCAATTATGCAAGAAAAAGAAATAAAAGGCATCCATATCAGAAAGAAGGAAGTAAAATTATTTGCAGATGACATAATCTTATACAAAGAGAATCCTAAAGACTCCACAAACACAGAACTGTAAACAAATTCAGCAAAGTTGCAGAATACAAAAGTTAGTTGCATTTCTAACAACAAGTATTTGAAAAGGAAATTAAGACATAACCCCATTTATAACAGCAGCAAAAAGAATAAAATACTTAGGAGTAAACTTAAATAAAAAGGTGATGCCCTGGCCGGTTTGGCTCAGTGGTTAAAGTGTTGGCCCAAGTACCAAAGAGTCTCTCAAGGGCATGGACTCCGATTGTGGTTTGGTCCCCGGCACTGGTCAGCGTCATGTGGGAGGCAGCCAACTGATTCGTCTCTGTCACATCGATGTCTCTCTCCCTCTCTCTCTATGTTTCTACCTCCCACTCTGTCTGAAAATAAATGGAAAAATGTCAAGTGAGGACTTAAAAAAAAAGTCATATAATAATAAGTACTGGTGAGGATGTGGAGAAAAGGGGTCTCTCATACACTGCTGGTGGGAATTTAAACTGGTGCAGCCATTATAGAAAATAGCATGGAGGCTCCTCAATAAATTAAAAATAGAACTACTGTCCTGGCCAGTTTGACTCAACAGTTTGAGCATCAGCCTGAGGATCGAAGGGTCTCAGGTTCCATTCCCAGACAAGGGCACGCTACCTAGGTTGCAGGTGTGATCCCTGGCCCTGGTAGGGGTCACGTGGGAAGCAACCAATTGATGTCTCTCTCTCATATTGATCTTTCTCTCTCTCTCTCCCTCCCTCCTTTCCCCTCCATCTAAAAATCAATAGAAAAATATCCTCGAGTGAGGATTAACAAAAATAAATACAAATAAAACTAGAACTACCATATGATCCAGCAATCCCACTCTGGGTATATATCCAAAGGAAATGAAATCAGTATCTTGAAGAGCTATCTGCACTCAATTTATTGCAGCATTATTCACAATAGCCAAGATATGGAATCAACCTAAGTGTCTATCAACAGAGGAATGGATAAAAAATTGTAGTATGTATATATATATATATATATATATAAATGGAATATTAATCAACCTAACAAAGAAGGTAACCCTGACATTTGTGAAAACTGATAAACCAGGAGGGATTATGCTAAATGAAATGTTAGACACAGAAAAACAAATACTGTATTATATCATTTATATGGGAACCTAAAATGGTTAAACTCGCCCTGGCCAGTTTGGCTCAGCGGTTAGAGTGTCGGCCTGCGGTCCGGAGAGACCCGGGTTCGGTTCCCGCTAAGGGCACGTACTTTGGTTGCAGTTTGTCCCCGGCCCTGGTTGGTCGTGCGGGTGGGAGCCACTCGATGTGTCCCTTCACGTCGATGTTTCTCTCTCTCTCTCCCTTCCTCTCTCTCCCTCCCACTCTATCTGTACAAAAAATGGAAAAATATCCTCAGGTGAGGATAAAAAAATAATAATAATAATAAAATAAAATGGTTAAACTCATAGAAACACAAGGGTGGTTACCAAGGAGTGGGGAAAATGGGGATATGCTGGACAAAGTGTACAAGCTTGCATTTATAGGATGAATACATTGCAGAGACCTATGTACAACATGGTGACTATTTCATGGGTCAGGATTCAGAAAAAAAGAAACTAAGTATTTCTGCTCTACATGGTGTTAAAAGGAGTCACTTGATATTTGGCTGGTAGCTGAGCTGAGCTGAGCTGGTCTGGAAAGTCCAAGAAAAGCTTCTTCATTCACATGTCTGGTGACTTGACAGGGACGGCTGGTAGGCTGGATACAGCTGGCCCCCTCTTCCTCTCCATGAGTCTCAGGGCCTTTCCATGTGATCTCTTCAGCAAGGTTACTGGGTTTCTTACATGGCTTACACAGCAGCCTTATCTGAGGCTTCACTTTCCAGTTTCGGTTACCCACAGTCAATGGTGGTCCAAAAATATTAAATGGAAAATTTCAGAAAGAAACAATTCTTAAGTTTTAAATTGTGCACAGTTCTAAATAGCTCCATCCTGCCAGGGACATGAATCATCCCTTTGTCCAACGTCTCTCCACCCATTAGTCGCTTAGTAGCCATCTCGGTTGTCAGACTGACTATTGCAGTATCTCAGTGCTGTGTTTAAGTAACCTTTATTGTACTTAAAGATAGCCCCAAAGCACAACAGTAGTGATGCTGGCAATTCGGATATACCGGAGAGGCCATAAAATGCTTCCTTTAACTATAAAGTGAGTACAGTACAATAAAATATTTTGAAAAAGACAGAGACCATATTCACTATGTATTATAATTGTTCTATTTTATTATTACTTACTGTTAATCTTTTACTGTGTATAATTTAGAACTTAATCATAGGTATGTAGGTATAGGAAAAAAACATAGTATATATAGAGTTCGGTATTCTATGGTTTCAGGCATCCACTGGGGTCTTGGAATGCATCCCCCATGGATAAGAGGAAACTACTGTATGCCAATCTTCTTAAAGACTAGAGCCCAGCCCTGGCCAGTTTGGCTCGGCAGTTAAGAGACCCTGCCCGCGGACCAATGAGTCCCAAGTTCGATTCTGGTCAAGGGCATGTACCTCGGTTGTGGTGGTCCCCGGCACTGGTCTCGGTCGTGCGGGAGGCAGCCAGTTGATGTGTTTCTCTCATATCAATGTTTCTCTTGCTCTTTCTTTCTCCCTTTCTCCCACTCTATCTGAAGATAAATGGAAAAATATTCTCGGGTGAGGATTAAAAAAAAAAAACTGAAAAAAAAAGACTAGAGTCCAGAACTGGCATAACATTACCTCTCCCACAGTCCATTGGTCGAAGTCACAGTCCAGTACAAATTCAAAAAGTGGAAATAAAACCCACCTCGATGGGATTCTTTGGCCTAAGAATTTGTGGCCATGTTTAATGTACCACAAATTTTGCCTTGCAAATTTTTATTTTTGTTATATTACTTCTTTGTCTTAATGATTTGTTGCACCAAGAATTACCTTAAATTTCTGGGCTGTCACCCTGGCCAGTTTGGTTCAGCGGTTAGAGCATCGGCCCGCAGACCAGAGAGTCCCGGGTTTGGTTCCCGGTGAGGGCATGTACCTCGGTTGCAGTTTGTCCCTGGCCCTTGTTGGGGTCATGTGTGTGGCAACCACTCGATGTGTCTCTCTCACATCGATGTTTCTCTCTCTTACCCCCTCTCTCCCTCCCGCTCTCTCTGAAGATAAATGCAAAAATCTCCTCAGGTGCAGATAAAAGAAAAAAAAAAATTCCTGGGATGTATCACAACTTCGTTGACTACCCTCCGGGCAGCCCACCACTCTATTTTTCCCTCTCTATAACTTACAGAAAATGTCTTCAAGCAATGCTTCTCAAAGAAAAGTCCCAGAACCAGCAGCATCAGCATCACTTGGGAAGTTGCAGTTCTCAGGTCCTACTTCAGACCTACTAAATCAGAAGCTGGAGATAGGACCCAGCGGTATAGGTTTTTAATAAGCCCTCTTGGTGATCTTGAGAACAACTGTTTTAGAGTTATACATTACTTACTGAGAAACTATTAAAACTAGTATCACAAGAAATCAAAGTTTACGTTATATGTGTTTTACAGTTTCTTAAAAAAAGAATGCATTGCCCTGGCCAGTTTGGCTCAGCGGTTAGAGCGTCTGCCTGCAGTCCGGAGAGACCCGGGTTTGGTTCCCGCTAAGGGCATGTACCTCGGTTGCAGTTTGTCCCTGGCCCTGGTTGGTCATGCGGGTGGCGGCCACTCGATGTGTCCCTTTCACATCGATGTTTCCCTCTCTCTCTCTTCCTCTCTCTCCCTCCCACTCTGTCTGTACAAAAGGTGGAAAAATGTCCTCGGGTGAGGATAAAAAATAAAAAATAAATAAATAAATAAATAAAAAAGAATGCATTGAGTCTGTAAATACCACAGTGAATTATGTGCAGCTTGTTGAGCAAGGACAATGCCAAAGAAAGCCCAGTAACTTTCTCTATTTAATGTCCTCTCTCAGTTGTCAAAAGCCTCTTCCACTTACCTGGCATGCAGGAGAGACTTTCTTCCACCCACTCAAGGGACATTTTTCAGAGACATCATACCTTATTCTAACAAATCACTTGTGCAAAGAACTTGAACCCTCTCCAACTTAATAACAGCTATTACACAGCTAAAAAAAAAGGCGGGGGAGGGGGTTTGTTGATCTGCTGTACACCTTTTTTCTGTTTTTTTAATTTCTGATCTTCATTACTTTTCTTTCTACTGTTTTCAGGTTTATCCTTTAGTTAATTTATATTCAGGCTTTCCTATTTTCTTACATAAACTGCTATTGCTGTATCCTAAAAGTCTTGATATGTTGATATGGTTTATCCTTCAGTTCTAAGAATTTTCTACTTTCTATTATGTTTTCTTAAGTATTCCATGGATTGGAGGAATTTTTAAAATTTCTTATTTCTACCACAATGATCAGAAAACATAATCTACAGAATCAAGGATCGGCTAACTCTTTCTGTAGAGGGCCAGATAGAAAAAATGTTAGGCTCTGCTGGCTAAATAGTCTCAGCTCTGCCTCTGGTGCCCTAAAGCAACCAAAGACAGTATGTGAATAAATGAGTGTGGCTATATTCGAACAAAACTTACAAAAATGAGTAACTGGCCAGATTCGGCCAAGGGCACCAATTCTTTGGTCAGTGTTAGGACTTGCTGTTACCTGGCACAAGAAGTTTTGTGATGCTCCATGTATGCTTGAAAACCATTATCATCTTATCCTTGGTCTGCTCCACTTCTTTCAGGTTCAGTCCTGGCCCATGTAAACATCTGCTTTTGTTAAATTGTCACAGTTGATTGAGTGTTTGCACCTGTCAGTGTGGCTCAGTGGTTGAGCCTCAACCCATGCACCAAGAAGTCACCAGTTCAATTCCTGGTCAGGACACATGCCCAGGTTGTAGGCCAAATCCCCAGTGTGGGGCATGCAGGAGGCAGCCAATCAATGTTCTCTCTCATTGATGTTTCTATCTCTCTCTTCCTCTATCTCTAAAATCAATAAAGAAAAAAAAATTTTTTTTTAAGAGATTAGGTGTTTGGAATCAGGCAGAGCCCAATTGCCAGCTTTCCACTTGCCATTGGGTGATTTGGGACAAATTCTTTAACGTCTCTAATCCTCAGGTTCATTATCTATAAGGTATAACAAATATTAGCACCTACCTCATGGGGTTGGCATAAGAGTCAATGAGAGAACCCATATAGAGCACCTAGCAGAGTGCCAGGCAGACTTCAATCATTAGTAGTAGTATTGGGCATCATCTTGCCAGTGAGGCAAGTATCATTAAACCCATTGTACAAAGAAATTAAAGCTCAAACAGGTTTAGATAGCTTTGCCCGAAACTGACAGCTAGTGACACAAAGCACTGATTCACACCCATAACTTCTATTTCCAACAGGCTCTGATGAATCCAACCACACTAACAGGAAAGGAATTTACTGTATGCCACTCCAAGGCGAGACTGCATTTTTAAGACACCGGAGAAAGGAGTTGCGAAACGCACAGGAACTCATTCTTCGCTGGGCAAATGTGGTCCTTGAGGGGAAAGAGAAAATTCCGCCAGCTCTAAGGCAGAAAGGGCATGGGAGGTGCTGGCGGGTGTTACCAACCACCGAGGTTTCAGAAACCAATATGCCGAGGCTTATAACCTGGACACACTCTTCTGGCTTTGACCCTCCAAGGAGGCGGTGTCACCCAGCGGCGCACTCAGCTCGCGCTTCTCGGCCTCCGTGACCTTGCTGCCCACGGCGGCGCTGCCCTCTCTGGCCCTCCGGCTCCACGTGCCTGGCGCGCCTGGCGCCTAAAAATATCACCCTGGTTGACCCTCCCGGGACATGCCATCGGCTTTTTAAAAAACGGGCGGCGTCGCCACTTTGAGACACATAAATCACAGCCCTGACCTGCTGTTGATTCAGCGGGTGACGTGCCGCTGAAAGTGGCGACGAATTCACCCCCTTCGGATGACCTGAACCCTTGTTTTGCCTCCACTTGGCGTATATCATGTATCAGGAGGGCCGTCCAGCAGCCCGAAGACCGTGTCGACGTTGGAAAAAATAGCCAAGGAATCTCCATTTCTCCCAGTTCAGATTAAGCCTGGAACTCTTCAAAGCCATATCCTATGACAATCACAAGGGTTTTCTCCGCCCCGACGGTGACGGAAAACTCGTGACTCTGACCTGAGCGCCGGGCCGGCGCAGAGACACCAGGGCGGAGCTGCAAGTTGGAGCGCGAGGAAGCCCCCCGCAGGCAGCGCGTGCGCAGTCTCACGCCACGGGACCTCCTTCCCGCCGCTGAGACTAGGAAGCGGGACGCCAAATCTGTCCCCGCGCAGACGCTGCCGCCGGGCGAAGAGCAGGGTGGCCGCCCTCCCTGAGGCGCGCCTGCGCACGTTCCCACGCACGCTCCGGCGTACGGCGGCGGCCAGGGGTCGCGAGCCGGTGGAGGACCCGCGCGCGGAGGAGCCGGGGGAGTCAACTCTTCTTCCCTCCCTCCCCCATTCCCCTCCCCGCTCCCTCCCCCCTCCCCAAGAATGTTCCGCTACGAGGTGAGCTGTTGGGACCGGAAGTGGCCCCTCCCTCCATCACGCTCCCCCTTTCCTCTCTCATCCCCTGTGCTTCTGTCCCGCGCTCCTGGAGGGGGAGGGGGCGGGCGGTGGGACCTGCGGGACTCAGAGGAGCGCGGTGGACCTGGGGTCGTGGGTTTCCTCCAGGAGCTGGGAGCTGGCTTCAGGGGACGGGACTGTCCTATTAGTTGTCGCTGGGGAGAGTTAGCCTCGGTTTTGCGGTGGGGAGGGCCCGTTAAGTGCCTTAACCAGACCACCCGCCGGCCCCACCCGGGGAGGAGCTGCGGAGGGGAAGCCCTGCATCCACCCGGTGGCTCTTCTTGAGGAAGAGTCGCCAGGGAAAGTCCAGACACACGTTTCCCGCCCAGGATCCGGAACCACCTCCCCTCCAGTTACACACACCTATACACAGGCAACCTTCGGGTCAGTGGGGCCTGGCTTGCCCTTTGGCTGGGTCCGTAGGCTGTGTACCAAAGAGGCCTCGGAGTTGGGAGGGGGCGTGTCCAGCAGAAGTTCCTTCTTCTGGGCGAGTGGAGGGAGACGAGGGTTTGGTGACGGTCCCGGTGATGTAGCAATAGTCGGGAGTCCCGAAGCTGTCACTAAAATTCACTGTGTGACCTTGAGCCACTCCTAATCTCTGGACATAAAGTTTCTGGATTTGTGGAGTAAGAAGGCTGGCCTAGGTAATCCCTAAGAGTCTTTCCAATGTAAAAAGCCAGTGATTTGGTTCAGTTGATCTTTGTGATTTCGGAAGCAGTGCTGCTGGACGTTGCCTTTCAGGTGGAGGCAGTTGCCTGACTGCTCTGTGTATGTTTGCGAGGGCTTAAGATGGGTGAAATGGCCCTTTGGCCTAACCTTTCTTTTGAGAACAGCCTAGCTAAGAGGTAGCCAGGCAAGGTATATCACAACCCTGCCTTCAGATACTGAAACTCAGAAAATTGAGGACATACACTTGATAGGAAACGGTTTAAGACCAAACTAACTTCATGTAAACATGGAGGGAGAGGATGAGAAGCCGTAGGCAGTTGCCAAAAGAAAAACTTGGGAACTGAGTTAAAAACTGAAGTGGAAGGAGGAAATATTTGAAATAGAACTCCCCCCCCCCCCCGTTGTTATGGTGATATCTAGCATTGTTCAGCAATCCACAGTCTTTGCCTAAATCTGTGCTTCATTTGACCCTTATAACTTGAGGTAAATGGTATTGTACCTGTATTACCACTTAAGAGACTGAGGCATAGAGCCTAACAAAGCCTGAGCCATATTAGGTGCTCAAGAGGTATTTAACGAATTAATTTCAGAAAATGACTTACCCAAGTTCACACACCACTTGCAAGAGTGGAGTTAGAACTTGAACTTGCCATATCACAGTTTTTTGAGAGTTTACTTAATTGTGGTTGAAAATTTTAGTTTTCTGTTTTATCACCAGTTTAGGCCTATAGGAAACAGAAGAGGGGAAGGATAGAAAAATGAAGAGAAAGCTTTAGAAGAGAATAATAAGTTGAAAAGATGGCATGAATATGGAGAAGGTGAAAATTTTGTTGAAAAAGACACTAAAACTGAAAATAATAAAGTGTTCATTTGCAGTTGTCATTATTCTAACTAGTGATGTAATTAATGGGAGTTGGCAAACCATGAGGAAATGCTCTTATTATATTCCTGATAGAGAAATGGAATGTTTGAAGGAAAAAGTTAAATGAAATAAGGAATAGAAAAGAGAAACTGAAAGAAGATACTGAAATTTTTCAATGTTGGGGAAATTGGGGGATAGAAAAATGCCATCTTTACAAAAAGTCATAATGAACCTATTATGTTGACTTGGAAGGTAAGATGAACATTTTTAGAACATTTTACAGTGAGGTTGTGAACTTCATGAATAGTTAAATCTCTTCTCTTTTTTCAGTCTTTAGAGGATTGTCCTCTGGATGAAGATGAGGATGCATTTCAGGGCCTGGGAGAGGAAGATGAAGAGATTGATCAATTCAATGATGATACATTTGGGTCAGGTGCAGTTGGTAAGTGACGTCTTTCTCTTATATCATCTTGATCTCTTGCTGTTTTCAAATGCTCTCTTTTATAAGTGCTTTGTCTTAGTAGGAGTAACCTCAGTGAGTAATTTAGCAAAATATTCCATTCTTGGTCTGAGAATAGTTTATGACTAGAAGCATCTACCTTTCTCTTCTGGGCCTCTTTTTGCCTGACTTATAAAACCAGGTGTTCTTTAAGCCTTGTCCCTTCTAGCTATATGATCTGTTGCTCTAGGTTGATACTGTAAAGAATTCAAATTAGAGAAGTAGAGGTTTTACAGAGGTTTAAAATAATCCTAGAAGAGAGGAATTTTCATTTGTGGAACATGTAACTTAAGGAAAACTCAGATTTGAATATGTATATTTTAAAATTCAGTTGATTAGTAGTATATATTATATGACCCTGCTATTGTTGTATCTTCAGTAAAATAAAAATTCTTTGATTCAAAGAATTTTGGTGATAAAGTCTTCATAAATTAGAAATAAGATGAAGTTTTTTCCATCCCTGGATATAGATAAATATTCTAGGAGTTGGAAAAGGTTATAAAAAGTTAAAGAGCCAACCTATTCTTAGAGACCACAGAGCTATGGTTACTGAGATGGGGAATTTAGAGAGCAAGCTTATATGATAAAGTATGAGAATTAGAGATCCTAGGTCAAGTATACTAATAAGTTAAAATTAAACTGTACATTTAAAAAATGAATAGGTAAGACTCAATGCAAATGTTTTTGCTTTGACTGTTGATATTGAAAATAGCAATAATTGTTTTTGCTGGGATTTATAAATATTTGTGATTTCTTTGGAATCAAGCACTTCCGTCTGCAACAAATATTCAAAGTTAAGTAATAATAAGAAGAAATTTAACAGTATTGGGTAGTTCCAAGATGTTGAATATCAAAAACAAATAAGAGGTCTTAAAAGTGTTTTAATGGTTACTGGTTTTGCAGTGACCTAAATTGCTTACATTTATTAAAGTTTAGACTGAGTTGAATGAACTGGCAAAAATGAAAGAGTATACTATTATCAGTCAGTGTTTACAAAATTCATTAGCAAGTTCAAAACTGCCACTATTAGGAGCAGCAAGAGAAGTGTTTAAGGTAGAAGGGTAGACTCATTGCAGAAGGGAACCAAAGACCTTTTGGATTATAGCCATAGTTTAGAAGATGAGATCGCCCAAGAGGATGACATGATCTAAGATGCTGTTCTCTCCATGGAGATCACAGGCAAAAACAATAGAATAGAATTACAAAAGCAGGGAACTGGTGTGTATTGTAAATTGTGTTTGGAAGTTAATAACCTGCAGAATACAATAGAAGCTACAAACATTGTGTGCTTATTTCTAGAACTCTCTTTTAAAATATTGTACTGAATCTTACCATTTTTAAGCAGGTTCCTCAGTATAGACTGAAGTTTATGGAATTGATTTATAAATATTAAGATGAGGCAGCATAGTATTATGTCCTCAGTTTTGAACCTGGAGAGATGAGGAATAGTCTTGCTTTCTCATTGACTTCCAGAGTACTGTGGATAGTCTTCCTTTCTGAGTTTCTATGTTCCTCACAAGATGGGGAAAATATTGCCTTTAAAGGATGCTAGGAGTTTCAGAACTGTTTTTTATATGATGGAAAGAAAGAAAAGTATACACACAAAATGAAAAAGCCTCTGGGGTTACACAGAAAAGAACAGGTAGTAAAAAGCAAAGGCAGTGAAATAACATATGGTTAGCCCACTACATATCCTCAGGCATAGGGGTGATTAAGAAGAATTTCTTGGTCAACAAAGTTTATAATGAAGAAAAAAATTTCAAAACACCAACCCTTTCCATTGAGTATAATATATTTGAATTATAACATTAAAATCTTAATTTCTCATAACATCTTTATTTTTTTCTCATAACATCTTGATCTAAATACTATATGGGTTTATAAAAGGGAAATTGCTTTCTAAGTTCACCTGTGACTTGCTTACTACATCTCTACAAGCAGATACACAGCTGGTGTAGAGAATTTAAACCAGGAGATGAAGTGTCAAAACATATGTTTTGGTTTGATGGTTTCTAATTCAAGGAGTGAGTGTCTTGAATGAAACCTATTAGTACAGTAGTTATTTTAAGTTGCTGGCTACAAATGCTCTCATGTCACCTTTCCTTAAGAAACTAGTCACTGTCTGCATGGAAAACTGTTTGCATCATCTTAGAGCAATAAATGGGCCACAGTAATCTCAACTCATTCTCTAAAAATAAGTGCTTATACCTAAAATATGCTTATTATGTGCTAGTCACCATTTTAAATGTTTTACATAAAATCCTCACAGCAACCTTGTGAGGTAGGTGCTATTCTCATTTAAATAAATGAGGAAGGGCCCTGGCCGGTTTGGCTCAGCAGTTAGAGCGTCAGCCTGCGGTACAGAGAGACCCAGGTTCAGTTTCCGATAAGGGCACGTACCTCAGATGCGGTTTGTCCCCGGCTCTGGTTGGGTCCTCCAGGTGGCAACCACTCTGTCCCTTTCACATCAATGTTTCTCTCTCTCTTCCTCTCTCTCCCTCCCACTCTATCTGAACAAAAAATGGAAAAATGTCCTCAAGTGAGGATAAAACAATAAATAAATAAGTAAATGAGGAAAGAAAGTAACAGAGAAGTCAAGTAACTATAAATGGAGTCAGTATAACCCACCAGTTAAAGCAGTCTTTGGGGAATCGTGGGAATATCCTGCCTCCACGTGGAAGGACTCCTCCATTCTTCCTACTTTTGTTGATAGCTGCTATAATCTTTAGAAACTCAGATTGCCTTAAAATTAAATCACCTCCACTTCCTTATTTTGTTTTCATTTAAAGATATCCCTGAGACACACTTTAGGGGAATTATTACAAGTATAATTAGTACAAGTATAAGTTTATGGGAGCAGTCAGAATTCACTAACCCACATCAGGGTATAGGTTAATGAGTTGAAGGAAAATAGGTATCTCTTTACCTTCATTTGTTATTCTTTTGCCTACCGTTTATCATTTTTAACAGTGTGGATTGAAGTCCAGCATTAGCGTATTTAAGTAACTATATATTTAGGTCATTTGAAAAGATACAGAGTGAAAGTACCCTCTTATAGTAAGGGCATTCCATGTCTGATGTTGATTCAGATGATTTTTCACAAAAGGCAAGTAAAACCTGAAATGATGATGATGGTATTTATGGCATAGATTTCTTTGCTTACATGTTTGAAAAAGTAACAATTCACAACAGCCATTCTCACAGAATATGGCTATTTAACCAGTGTTTTTTGAAATGTAATTATTAAGGACAAATAGACTATTCATTTTTGTTCAGATCTGGTAAAGTTAGTAAAGATAGGTATGAAAGCAGTGAATAAAAACAACACAAATTAGAACTCTACTGCTTTGGAAGCAATCAGTTAACAAATTAACTTCTTAAATTTGGAAAATAAATGTAAATACATTCCTAATTCAGGATTATAGATCCCAGTTTTTTTCTTTTTCCTTTTTTCTTTTTCTTTATTGATTTTAGAGAGGAAGGGGGAGAGAGAGAGAAACATCAGTGAACATCAATTGGCCGCCTCCTACATGCTCCCCACTGGGGATTTGGCCCACAACCTGGGCATGTGCCCTGACTTGGAATCGAACTGGCAACCTCTTGGTCAATGTTCAACCACTGAGCCATACTGGCCAGGCTATACTCCCAGTTTTTTGGCATTGCTGAATTAGTAAAATTACAAAAAAAAAATATTTGTCATTTAAAAACCTTTTCTGTTTACTTCTCCTTAGCAAAGATGACAAAATATTGATGTCACAATTGATTTTTACTTACACTGTTCTTTTAAGAACTTTTTTTGCTGATAACTGATTATTTAAATTAATACTCTAATTTTCATCTAAAGTGGAGTTTTCCCTTCACCACAAATATTACATTTAAATCTACTGCAATGCCCAAAGATTAAAGAATTTGGTTCTGATCATACCACATTATAAATTTTGGAAGTCCCATTTTACTACATTGTTATATGGTAAAAATAGAAAATTTTAAGTGTTTATAATCTGACCCTAAAAGGGACTTAGCAATATTTGCTCAAGATATTAAGATACATATAACATTTATTACAATATTAATCATTATATTGAGAATTTGCAAATAACCTACATTTCCATCAGTAGGGGATAAATTAAATTAGTGTTAGTTTATCAGTAGAATAGAACCTTATATAGGTATTAAAAAGAATGAGATAATATAATCAGTAGTTACATGTGTGTACATGCATGAAAAGATGTCCAAGCTATACTGCTTAAGTAAAAAGGAAATGTTAAACTTCATAGTTTGCAATATAAAAAAATTTCACACCCCTGTTGAATTGTGGGAAATTTTAACTTTCTGAGTTACATATTTGTGTGATGTAACATGTCTTTCCTTTGTAAGAAGAAAAAAGAAAGAGAATTTTAACAAGTTGCACATGAGCCCTTCAGAAAACTGTTAATCTGCCCTAACCAGTTTGGCTCAGCGATTGAGCATCAGCCTCTGGACCACAGAGTCCCAGGTTCGGTTCCCGCTAGGGACATGAACCACCAAAAAAAAAAGAAAAGTGAAAGGAAACTGTTAATCATCTATATCTTTTTTTTAAGTGGTTACCATCTTTTATACCCTACATATCAGGCACCTTTTTTATTCTTCTCATGATGATTCCAGTTTTTCCATCTTTTTTCTTCTAATGAGGTATATAGGAAAATTACATGGGAGGATTATCATTAAGGACACTTTTTGAGAATTCTGTGTTTCTGTGTTATAAAGGGAATTACCTGCTATTCCTGTGTTGAATTTTATTGCACAGATAATACAAAACTAAAATAAAAATAAAATATATATACAAAAGAACACATGGGTGTTTGTAGATTAGAAAGTAGTATGTGTTTAGATGAGGTGAAGGCAGAATGAAAGTGAAAAGTATAGGGAAATGTCAGTGAAGAGGGAAAGGTGTCTGAATTTAAATGCTGAGAGGAGCAAAATAGTGAGTAGAGCTTTTATGATGGAAGCAGAATGGAATGATGAGCCTAAGGAGCACTGGACTGAGAAAAGTGATGGAAGTAAGGTCTAGTTCTAGGGAAGCTCTTAAAGGGTCCTGAAGATACTCATCTTTGCTATAGCAGGACTCAAAAATAATCCTGTATCAGCATGAAAAACCGACACAGTAACCTGGTGCCAGTGATACAGACTGTATAGTAGTATGCAGGAATTGCCCTGGCTAGTTTGGCTCAGCAGTTGGAGCATCAGCCCATGGACGAAAGGGTCTCGGGTTTGTTTCCCTGGCACATACCTGGGTTACAGTTTGACCCCGGGCCCCAGTTGGGGTGCAGGAGGCAACCAATTGATGCGTATCTTACGTCTCTCTCTCTCTCCTTTCTCTCTCCCTCCCTCCCTCCTTTCCTCTCTTCCACTCTCTCTAAAAATCAATGGAAAAATATTCTCAGGTGAGGATTAACAACAACAACAACAAAATAGCGTGTAGGAACAGCAAAGGCATAGTTAAAATAGAAGAGGAACCGACCAGGTCCAAGTCACCATCACCTTTGCCCTGGAGTACTGCAGTAGCCACCTGGCAGTCCTCCATGCTTTCAGTGTTGCTGCCCTCTCCCCCCAGTCTGCTTTCAACACAGCAGCCAGAGGGGTTCTCTCGAAAAGTCAAGTCACATTAAAACCTCAAGAAACCCTGAAGGAGCTCCCTCCTATTAACCTTTTTGACCTCATTTTTTTTTTTTTTATCTTCCCCCTTGATTATTCCAGTCCAAACACGGTTCTTTTTGTTTCTTTCATCTTAAGGCTTTTATACTGGCTCCCTCTGCCTGGAACACTCCACCTAGATAACCCACAAGACCAACTATCTTACTCTTGAATCTTTTTCTCACATGTTACCCTCTCATGAAATGTACCTCTGATCATCCTATTTAAAGTTTTCAGCTGCTTCTCTTCCTCCATATTCCTGTAGCATTTCATGTTCTAATATAGTATTTAATTTACTTATTCATTATGTTTATTGTCTATTTTCTGTCTCTTTCCTGCTTGAAAGAAAGCTATAATAGATCCTTGTCTATTTTGTACACTCATGTATTTCATGCACCTAAAACAGTGCTTGTCACATAATAGATGCTCAACAAATATTAATTGAATGAAATTAATGGATTCAAAAGCTTATAAAGATGACAATTATAGCCCTGGCTGGTGTGGTTCAGTGGTTAGAGCAGCAACTTGTGTACTGAAGGGTCATGGGTTCGATTCCCATTCAAAACCAACAGTTTTAGAATTGGTTTCAGAATACAGTTTGGACACCATTGGTAATGTATTAACTTATTACTCTAAATGTTTGCATTGTGTCTTGGTATGGTATTGTTGTTCTTAAAAGTGAAAAGCCCAGTTTCTTCTACTTAGTTTAAACTTTATTCCATGTCTCTAAGTGGAAATTTAACTGTCTACCTCTTCTGGAGTTGGAATTTTTCACTTGGTTAACAGAAAATTTTATAAAACTTTTTAGTTCTAATATGAACTATATTTCTTTTTTATGGTTTCCTTATAGATGATGATTGGCAGGAAGCACATGAGCGACTGGCTGAATTGGAAGAGAAGCTACCGGTAGTAGTCAATGAACAAACAGGCAATGGAGAAAGGGATGAGATGGACTTGTTGGGTGACCATGAGGAGAATCTGGCAGAACGGCTCAGTAAGATGGTGATTGAAAATGAGCTAGAAGATCCAGCCATCATGAGGGCAGTGCAGACCAAGCCAGTTTTGCAAGTAAGTTACTCTGGTTCTAACACAGTAGCAGACTATAACTAAAGTGAAATATTGAGCTTTGCCATTTTATTTTATCAACTATAATGAGAGAATTACATAATCCATAGAAAATTGTTAATGTAATTCCTGATAACAATTCTAGACATTAAGTTGGGGAATGATACATGCTTTGGAACACAATAATTTCTTATTTTCAAGCAGTTCAGGCTCTTTTGGAGCCTTGTTTACCAAAAGTGGATACATCATACAGAGAGCCCACACTATTTCAGATTTTGTGTATTTTCCTTTTTTGTTAGCCCCAACCAGGAAGTCTCAATTCCAGCATCTGGGATGGATCTGAAGTTCTGAGGCGAATCAGAGGACCACTGCTTGCTCAGGTATTAAACATTTTATCTTTATATAAAATTTCTAATATGTGAAAATTTCAAGCTGGTCACTATTGTCTTCCTTTCCTTGCAGAAACATATAGTTGGATATCATTTTCCAATCTTATGTTGATCACTCCACCCAGCATTCATAGTTGTACCACTTGATCTTACCCTTCCTCAGTCTCCGTGAAAGTGCTCACTTGACTGTGCTTTACTTTGAAAAGGTTGAAAGGAAGCCATTGTTGCTTAAAGTTGTCAGCTTACAACTTGAGTACATAAAAAGTACATAAAAGTACATAAAAAGTACATAAAAAGTACAACTTGAGTACATAAAAAGTCATTTCTAGCCTGGACCATTTAGCTCAGTGGATTGAGCATAGTCCCATGGACTGAAAAGTCCCAGTTTAATTCCTGGTCAGGGCACATGCCCAGGTTTCAGGCTCGATCCCCAGTAGGGGGCATGCAGGAGGCAACCAATCAATGTTTCAGTCTCACCTCAGTGTTTCTATTTCTTTCTGTAAAAAATCTATTTAAAATTTTTTTCCCCTTTATTGATTTTAGAGAGAGAGAAAGTGAGAGGGAGAGATAGAAACATCAATGAGAGAGAACATCGATTGGCTGCCTCCTGCACACCCCCCACTGGGGATTGGGCCCACAACCTGGGCATGTGTCCTAACCAGGAATCGAACCGGCAACCTCCCAGTACGTGGGTTGACGCTCAACCACTGAGCCACACTGGCCGGACTCTAAAAAAGCAATTTAGAAAAAAATCATTTCTAGATAGAACTATAAGGCTGGAAAACAGATGCGTGGTTGCGAGTGGTGGGAGAGGTAGACTACAAAGCCACAGTATGAAAGAAGTTAAGGAGTGATAACACTGTTCTGTATCTTGAGTGTGGTGGTAGATTCATGACTCTGCATTTGTTAAAACTCAGAACTGTACACTACAGAGGGTATGTTTTACTGGATATGAAAAAAATAAAATGTTTGAAAAACTTCTCCATATTTTGACATCTGTAGAGATTATTAAAACATTATTAATTGTTTTTTACTACTTCCTTAATTAGGAAATGCCTACAGTGTCTGTGTTAGAATATGCCTTGCCTCAGAGGCCCCCACAAGGCCCAGAAGATGATCGAGACCTTTCTGAGCGTGCATTACCAAGGCGGTCAACGTCACCTATCATTGGGAGTCCTCCTGTTAGAGCTGTCCCCATAGGCACCCCACCTAAGCAGATGGCTGTACCCAGCTTCAACCAACAGGTACCTCTCATTAACAGGCACTCAGCCCAGGTATTGGGAATCTGGGCAAAATTATTTGGGAAATTGGTGATGGCTGGGAGGAGGGTGGAAGTTTTGGGTAGGCATTAGAGTAGAAAGAAATATAGCCAATTAGAGGAGAAGTTAGTACCAATAAGAGACACATTCCCTAATGCCCCTTGCTGGTGCTGCTCCTGTTGCTCCTGCTTTTTAAATGGGGGAGAAAAAGGGTAGTTAACCACATTTAGTGTATATATCCTTTTTAAAGGGTTTTGCTAGCTGCCCAAAACATTAGCAGAGAGGTAACTGAAAGCTGGGGGGAGTGGGAACACACAGCATTGTCCACATCCCTTTTTACCTTTAAGATATCCCTGCTTTCCCTAGAGCCTGTGCAGTCCTGTTCCATAGACTTTCCTCCACCTGAAACGAGCAGCTGAAAAGGAAGGCCAATTTGGAAGGTATGGGGGGAGGGTGGTGTTGGTATGGCCTAGTTAGGCTCAGTATCCCATGAAATGGTGGAGTCACAATGTATCACAAAAGAGCTAAGCATGGCGGCCATATCACAGGGGCTTCAGAATAGGACTTAGTTAATCCTCCAGCTTTCTTTTCATTCCTTCTCCCTCACTGCTACCAAAATACATCCTCTTGGAGAGAATTTGCAAGCTTGAATATCTGCTGGTACCTCCCTCAGATAGCATGGAAGGGTGGGGATAACTGGAGAATTAGCTAAATCTTCCTCAGTTAAAAGTGGCACTATTGCTTGGTATTTGTGAGAGGAAGTGACCAAAGGTTCTGTATGTGAACCCCTAGCCATAGCAATTTGCTTAGAAGTAGGGCTTTGCATTGAGTTCTGTGTCTCTACCAGTACTAGAGGGGAGGGACTATAGTTAGAGGAAAAACTGACTTCACTGAGTGTAGTTGTTTATATGTTTGTCCTGATAGATTCTGTGTCCGAAGCCTGTCCATGTTCGGCCCCCAATGCCACCACGTTATCCTGCTCCCTATGGTGAGAGGATGTCTCCAAACCAGCTCTGCAATGTCCCGGTATGTCAGTCTACAACCTAATGAAAGTGCAGTCTATATTTTTTTTTATCACTGCCTGTATAATCACTTTTCGAGTAAATAGACTTTTCCTAAATTATACATATTTTTTCTTTCTATATCCATACTTAAATTTCTGGATCTTCTGGTTCCCAGGTCAGAAGACATGGTTCATTATGTTCATTTGTTTCTTACCTCAGTTTTTTTCTTATCTTTAAAATTTTAAACTCAAGTGTGATCATCTAGTTTCCTGCTATCTCTGTCACTTCTTCTAATGCTTTCTTTTTCATGTTACATTATCATAGTACTTCACAATTTCATAGTTATTCTCTTCTACATGTCTTCAGTGGACAGCTTGACTGTATAATTAAAAGTTTTTATATCCAGCCCGGCTGGTGTGGCTCAGTGGTTGAGCATTGACCCATGCACCAAGAGGTTACCGGTTTGATTCTATCAGGGCACATGCCCAGGTTGTGGGCCAAATCTCCGGTGGAGGGCATGCAGGAGGCGGCCTTTTGATGTTTTCTTTCATCGATGTTTCTCTCTCTCCGTCTCTCTTCCTCTCGAAAATCAATAAAGAAAAAAAACTTTTTTTATCCTCACCTGAGGACACTTTTCCATTTTTTTGTTCAGACAGAGCGGGAGGGAGAGAGAGGAAGGGGGAGAGAGAGAAACATCAACATGAAAGGGACACATTGAGTGGCTGCCACCCGCACAACCCAACCAGGGCTGAGGACAAACTGCAACCGAGGTACATGCCCTTAGGGGGAACCGAACCCAGGTCTCTGTGGACCACAGGCTGACGCTCTAACCGCTGAGCCAAACCGGCCAGGTTATTTTTTTTTTTTAATTTTTATATCCAAGTTCATTCTGCATTTCTGTTCAGTTCCCTTATTATATTGATTTACCTGTTTCTCAGTATAATTTTTTTTCTTTTGTGTTTTTTCTAGAACTCTTCCCTACTGGGCCACCCTTTCCCTCCTAATGTTCCTCCTGTTCTCAGCCCCCTCCAGAGAGCACAGCTTCTTGGAGGAGCACAGGTAAGCCCTGAATAGCCCGGCCCATAAAAAGCTCTTTTACTTTCCTAAGGTTCACTAGATGATACCCTTGTTTTGTTCTTTAATCAATCACTACTGCCTCTTTTTTTCCTATTACCTTCTCAAGCAAAGTTACTGATGGAAACAGTATTAACTTTTCTGTGGATAAAAGCAAGAGAACTTACTGATGAACTAAATCTAAGATTTTGTCCCTCTAGCTACCGCCTGGACGAATGTCTCCCAGCCAGTTTGCACGGGTCCCTGGATTTGTTGGTAGTCCGCTTGCTGCCATGAATCCCAAGCTGCTGCAAGGGCGAGTTGGGCAGATGCTTCCCCCAGCACCAGGCTTCCGTGCCTTCTTTAGTGCTCCACCCCCTGCTACACCACCTCCTCCACAGCAGCACCCCCCTGGTCCAGGACCTCACCTGCAAAACTTACGGTATACACAACAAGTACTACTGTGTGTTTATTCATTGTTGGCTGAGTCTCTTGTTTACATCTATGTTATAATATGGCAGTTTCTTGATATTTTCATGTGATAAATTTTGAAATGTTACTGGATCCTGAAGTTGCCAAACAGAGAAATATGTGACAATCTGCAGACTTTCTTATGAATCACACTTCCCTCAAGTCACATTCTTCCTATGTAGCCCTGGCCAGTTTGGCTCAGCGGTTAGAGCGTCGGCCTGCGGTCCGGAGAGACCCGGGTTCGGTTCCCGCTAAGGGCACGTACTTCGGTTGCAGTTTGTCCCCGGCCCTGGTTGGTCGTGCGGGTGGCAGCTACTCGATGTGTCCCTTCACGTTTATGTTTCTCTCTCTCTCTCCTTCCCCTCTCTCCCTCCCACTCTATCTGTACAAAAAATGGAAAAATATCCTCGGGTGAGGATAAAAAAAAAAAGAAAGAAAAAAGAAAACATTCTTCCTATGTACATTGGCACATTACTGTTAATCACCTGTCTTCTAAACTTTCTTCTAAAATTTATGTCTCACTTTTACATTCGTTTTACGAACACCTGCATACATACACACACACACACACACACACACACACAGTGCTTGTCACTTAACAGGACTTACCATATGCTAAGGGTTCTTAGAGAAATAGAATCAAGGGGTGCCATAGATACATGTACAAGGGGCAAAGGTGGGTTACAGTTGTTCATATGGAAAATAATACAATAATTAATAATACAAGAATAAACTGTTTTGCATACTCACAACTGTAAACCTACTTTTGCTCCACCTTGTACATACTTACCTTCTATTTTACGTATATATATTCTGTATGTGTATGTAACTAATTTAAATTATATATTAAATCATATGTTACATATACATGTAGAGCATACATACAATAGAAAATAAATACTCATTCTCCTTTGTGGTTTAATTGTGCTTTTAATTTTGACAGTGTAACAAGGTGCTACTAATTTATATATTGAAATTTGAGTACTGAGTCTGAAGTTTATAGGGTGGGCTGGCAGGCTGGAAACTCAGGCAGAACTTTTATATTCCAGTCTTGAGGCAGAATTCCTTTTTCTCTGGGAAACCTCAGTTGTTGCTCTTAAATTGAGTGAGGCCCGCCCACATTATCAAGGGTCATTGCTTTGTTTCTTCAGGTCAACTAATTGTGAATGTTAATCACATACAGAATACCTTCACAGCAACATTTAGACCGATGTTTGACCAAACAAATGGGCACCATAGCCTAAGCCAAGTTGACATATAAATTTAACCGTCACACATATTTTCATTCCCAAATGGTTCTAACTAGGTATATTAAATCTATTTAGAGATTTAGGTTTAACAGGAGGAAAAAGAAAAAGAATTATACTACTTGACTGTCAATTCACTCAAATTTATGATCGTCTGCTCAGGAGTTGAGAATTGGCCTTTGTGGAAGACATAGGAACATATGGCTATCTTTTCCTTCTTTTTTTTTTAATCCTCACCTGAGGATATTTTTCTATTTATCTTCAGACAGAGTGGGAGGCAGGGAGGGAGAGAAAGGGAGAGAGAGAGAAACATTGATTTGAGAGGGACACATCGACTGGTTGCCTCCCACATAACTCCAACCAGGGCCGGGGACGAACCGCAACTGAGGTATGTGCCCTTGACCGGAATTTAACCCACGACTCATTGGTCTGCGGGCCGGCACTTTACCACTGTGCCAAACCGGCCAGGGCTATCTTTTCCTTCTTAAAGACTTCCTTAGAATAAACTTTAACATTCCCTTGGATGAACCTGTATGAAGTTAAAGTTATCTTGTACTGACAACATTCTTGAAAACTTCAGAACATCAGGACAATGGAATTGAAAACTTTTTCTCTTTTTTCTTAGAGCTCAGGCCCCAATGTTTAGAGCAGACACCACTCACCTTCATCCACAGCACCGTCGACTTTTGCATCAGAGACAGCAACAGAATAGGAGGTAAGTGCTTACCCTCCTCCTTTGCAGTTTCTTAATTCAGATATTTTGACAATGTAACAAAGTGCTACTAATTTAGTTTACTTTTTTAGTAAGTTTAATTAGTATGAGTTTAGTTTACTGGTAAAGTCAGAACATATAAGTTGTCATTTTATATTTTTGATACACTAGCTTTATTAATATTTTTTTTTATCCTCACCCGAGGACATTTTTCCTTTTTTGTTCTGGTAGAGTGGGAGGGAGAGACAGAAACAGAGAGAGAGAGAGAGAGAGAGAAACATCGACGTGAAAGGGACACATCGAGTGGCTGCCACCCGCACGACCAACCAGGGCCGGGGACAAACTGCAACCGAGGTACGCGCCCTTAGCGGGAACCGAACCTGGGCCTCTCGGGACCGCAGGTCGACACTCTAACCGTTGAGCCAAACTGGCCAGGGTGATACACTAGCTTTAAATGACAAGATTTTGCCAGCTAATTTCCAAATTATTAGAATTCTGTTGATCATAAATCAAATACAGTTTAGATTTTTTTGCCAACATTTTATGTGTTCTCTTTACCAAGTTTTTACCAAACTCTTAACTACCTTTCTCTACATCTCAGCTCTGAGGTAATCTTGAACTATGTTGGTGGCTAGCCTCACATTTGGGTCTTGTGTAAAGCCAACAGTCGCTCTTTAGCCATAGCTGTAATTCTTCAATCCTCATGTGACAAATACAAATATATATATTGATATATGTGACCCCAGCTGTATACCAGGGACTGGAGCAGGTAATGGGGATTGAAAGAATAGGACAAAACCCTGTGTTAGTGGAGCTTATTGTATAATCATTCATATGTATAAAATAAGAAAATTAAACAAAACTTTGAGGTTTCTTCAACCATCACTTGTATTGTTCTTTGTGTGTAATCATTTCTCACTTTTCTGAGACATTCTAGAATATTTTTGCATGAAAAAAAATATACAGGCTCTTAAATTTTTTGTTGTTGTTAATCCTCCCCTAAGGATATTTTTCCATTGATTTTTAGACGGAATGGAAGAAAGGAAGGGAGGGTTGAGCGGAGAGAGAGAGAAAAACATCGATGTGATAGAGACACATTAATTGGTTGCCTCCCACACAACCCCAACCAGGGCCAGGGATCAAACCTGCAACCTAGGTACATGCCCTTGACCGGGAATCAAATTTACGACCCTTTGGTCCATGGGCGGACACTCTAACCACTGAGCAACACCAGCCAGGGCTAAAATTATTCATTTTAAAAATATTGTAATAAGCCTGGCTGGTGTGGCTCAGTGGAGTGAACATTATCCCATGAACTGAGAGATCCCAGTTTGATTCCTGGTCAGGGCACATGCCCAGGTTGTGGGCTCGATCTCCAGTAGGGGTAGTGTAGGAGATAGCCCATTGATGTTTCTCTCTCACATTGATGTTTTTATCCCTTCCTCTCTCTCTAAAAATATCAATAAAAACATTTTAAAACACATATATATATGTATATATGTATAGTATTAAAATTCTAGTGCCTATCATTAATTAGAAATATGGGGTTATACACTTCTGACTTTGTTAAGAGGGTAGATAACATGATAACTGTTCTGTGTAACAAAAGGCATGATACAGTTCCCAGTAGAACCTACGTGGTTCATAAAAACGAAGAGTCTCAGAAAGCTCACTTGTAATCAGAAAAACACAGATTAAAATTAGATAAGCAGCCTGGCCAGTATTGGTCAGTAGTTGAGTGTCGTCCCAGGCACCAAGAGGTCGCCGGTTCGATTCCTGTTCGGGGCACATGCCCAGGTTGCAGGCTCAATCCCCAGTAAGGAGTGTGCAGGAGGCAGACGATCAATGTTTCTCTCTCATTGATGTTTTTATCTATCTCTTCCTCTTCCTTCCTTTCTCTCTCAAAATCAATAAAAACATTTTAAAAATATTAGATAAGCATTTTACATCACCAGATAGGCAAAACTTGAAGTGTCTCATCACTATCATTGTTAGCAAGAATGAAATGTACAGCCTCTTATAGAGAATTTGGCAATAAATAATAAGGTTGAAAATGTCTTATACCACATCTTAGCAGTTCTAGTTTTTAGTACACACCTGGGTATATTATCAGTGCGGATAAATATGAAAAGCATAGTGTTGAGTAAGAAACAAGGAGACTATTTATATAAAACTGAAAGGTACACAGAATAATACTGTATAAAATTTTAAGATGGACACACAAGTAACCAAAGAAGAGTGTGGTAAAGGCCTGGGGTAGGGCGGGGGCTGGGTGAAAGGGGTTAGAGGGGAGGAAATGGGGATATCTGTAATACTGTCAACAATAAAAAATAAATTTAAGCCCAGCTGGTGTGGATTTATGGACTGAGAAGTCCCAGTTTGATTCCCGGTCAGGGCACGTGCCTGAGTTTCAGGCTCTATCCCCAGTGGGGATTGTGCAGGAGGCAGCCAATCAACATTTCTCTCTCTCGCTTCTTCTATTTTTAAAAAATTCATAAAACATTTTTTTAAAATAAATTTTAAAAAGAAAAAGTATAAAACATTTCAGGGAAGATATATACCAAAGTCATTCCTCTAGGAAGGAAGGGATGCCGGAAACTGGGATCCATCCAGACAAATACAAGAGGGCCTTCAGCCTTAAATGTAACACTTAATACTGCTACTTAAAAATCTGTGGCTAACTTGGCAAAATAGATTTTTTTCATTATGTCTAGGTGGAAGGTAAATGGATGTTTATTACAGTATTTACAGGGCTTTTCTCTACATTTGAAGTATTTCGTGATTTTCAGCAAGTTAGAAAAGGTATATAGACTAGGAATTAAATTGGCCTGTGTTCACATCTCCTTCTCTGACCAGTTGTGTGTCTTTGGACAAATTACCTGATCTCTTTTGCCTTGGTTTGTTGGCTTAAACCTACTACCTCATAGGGTTATTATAGGGCTTATACAAAAGTCCATAGGTGAAAGTGCTTAGCATGTGGTAAGGAAGTCAGATCTTAGTTTTATTTCCTTAAATGTATATTGCATAACTCTTTCCTCTCACATTTTTGTAAAGAATCAGCTCTTTTACACTTCTCTTTTAACAAAAGCAAAGGAATCTTTTTGTAAATTGGCCTGATTTATTCCTATATTATAAGGCATAATTAATGTACCCACGTGAAGTGAAGATGGCATATGTTTGTTTTTCAGTCAGCATCGGAATCTCAATGGTGCAGGAGATAGAGGAAGTCACCGGAGCAGTCATCAAGATCATCTCCGAAAAGACCCTTATGCCAATCTCATGTTGCAGCGAGAAAAGGACTGGGTCTCCAAAATCCAGATGATGCAACTGCAAAGCACTGATCCTTACTTGGATGATTTTTATTACCAGGTATATATTCTGTGCTAGTTTTGAGGATAATAGTTTAGTAGTCCCTTTCTCTGGTGAAGTCATTCATTTAAATATCAGTAGATTTGAATATTGATAGGATTTTTCTTAGTAGTCTGCATGTGGATAAGAATGACTAAGCAAATTCTGTCCTCTTTTCGAGTTGGATGGCCTCACACAGTATTCGCTAAAAGGTCTGCATATATGCCTTTATTTTTCACACACAGGCTCTCAGACCAATGTTTTCAAATACCTTTGGCATCAGTAATCTGGTTCTTTCAATTAAGAATATTAGCAGTCCGCCCTGGCCGGTTTGGCTCAGCGGTTAGAGTGTCGGCCTGCGGTCCTGAGAGACCCGGGTTCGTTTCCCGCTAAGGGCATGTACCTCGGTTGCAGTTTGTCCCCGGCCCTGGTTGGTCGTGCGGGTGGCAGCCACTCGATGTGTCCCTTTCACGTCGATGTTTCTCTCTCTCTCTCTCTCTCTCTCTGTTCCTCTCTCTCCCCCCCACTCTACCTGAACAAAAAATGGAAAAATGTCCTCGGGTGAGGATTAAAAAAAAAAAGAATATTAGCAGTCCACCCCACCAGTGTGGCTCAGTGGATTGAGAGGTCCCCATTCAATTCCCCTTCAGGGCACATGCCTGGGTTGCAGGCTCAGTCCCCAGTAGGGGGCGTACAAGAGGCAGCCAATCGATGTTTATATCTCTCTCCTCCCTTCCTTTCCCCTAAAAAAATTTTAAAAATATTTTTTAAAATATATTTAAAATATTTTAGCCCTGGCCATTTTGGCTTAGCAGTTATAGCATCGGGCCAAGGGCATGTACCTCGGTTTCGGTTCGTCCCTGGCCCTGGTCGAGGTTGTGTGGGAAGCAGCCAATCAGTGTGTGTCTCACATCAATGCTTCTCCCTCTCTCTTTCTCCCTCTCTCTTTCTCTCCCCCTCCCTCCCTCCTATTTTTTCAAGTATAAAAGTTTAAAAACAATTTTTTTTTTAAAGAATATTAGCAATCTGCCCTGGCCGGTTTGGCTCAGTGGTAGAACATCGGCCCTCAGACCAAAGAGTTGCCGGTTCAATTCCAGTCAGGGACATGTACCTTGGTTTTGGTTCGTCCCCGGCCCTGGTCGGGGTCGTGCGGGAGGCAACCAGTCCGTGTGTCCCTCTCACGTCAATGTGTGTCTCTCTCCCTTTCTGTCTACCTGAAGATAAACAGAAAAATATCCTTGAGTGAAGATTTAAAAAAAGAATATTAGCAGTCCAACATTAAAGATATTTCCACTGATGATCAGCTTTTTTGAAGGCTGGGATTTTTTGATAATTTATAGCAGTCTAACAAAAATGAGAGATCAGTACATTTACAGAGGGCAAGTTGTTATAGCCACCAGTATAATTATTTAATTTTAAAGAGCTGCCATATTCTGTGTTTGTATTGTAATTGAAATTATCTTCTCATGTGGCAGAATTACTTTGAAAAACTGGAGAAACTGTCAGCTACTGAAGAATTGCAAGGTGATGGCCCTAAAAAGGAGCGCACCAAGCTCATTACCCCTCAGGTGGCTAAACTAGAGCACGCCTATAAGCCAGGTAAGCCCTTATCCCCATGCCCATAATAGAAATTTGACAGGCTGCTGATGTGATAAAATATAAATAACTATAGGTGATTGGATAGAGATGTTTAAAACTGATTTATAAAGTACCATTGTTCTTAATACAGGGATCAGCCTTTATTCAAGTGTGGAATAAATGGTGTGGTAAATGACTTTTTAGGTCCTTTTCTATTTGAGATTCCATAACTTTTTAATACTTGTTTTAATTTTTAATGTAGCTAAAATGGTTAAAGGAGGAACACTTCAGATCTTTATTTGATTATTATTGTAACAAAAATATGAGAAAGCACAGATTTTGACAGGAGATTGCTTTAGATGATACGTGGATTTTTTGTAGTAAATTGTTAGGTTATGAGTAAACAATAAGAATATAAAGATCTCAGAAAGCTGCCTGCCAGCATTGCTGAATTTTTATTTGTTGGAAATGTTCTGTCCTTACAGTGCAGTTTGAGGGCTCTTTGGGAAAGCTTACTGTCTCTAGTGTGAATAACCCCCGGAAAATGATTGACGCTGTTGTGACATCTCGGACTGAGGATGATGTAAGTGTCAGCAGAATTGTGTGTTTAAGAAATTCTGGGTGGTCATTGCTTCTTTTGGGGTCATTGTGGAATGAAATCAGGCATAATGGAGCTGTTTATGTAGTCTAACTTCACCTGGAGCTTCTGGCCTGGCACGGCATTCTGATTCTCTTCAGCTGTGCTGAGATTCTGATACCTTCATGTCTGCGGCAGCAAGGCAGCACCTGGGGTGGCAGGAATTCTTCCACGGGGTAACTGGCCACAAACAGTATCAGCTCTTTTCTCCAATTTTTAAGTTATCGTTTTCTGTATGTTTTAAGATTTTTCTATGACATCTTCTACTGCATTCTATAGTTATCTATCTGTGAATTCAGTTTAATGGCTTGATCCAATCAACTCTATGACCTTTGTCTGCATCAGTGCTGTTTTTAGATTATTAACTTGCAAAGTCAAGATTGTCTTCTCAAAGTCTTGTCACAAATGAAACTAACATATGCACACTTAGAAACTTAGTTTTAACAGAAGTAGAGTCCACATTGATTAGTCTTGTCGTTTTTTTAGGAAACAAAAGAAAAACAGGTTCGAGACAAGAGACGGAAAACCCTTGTCATAATTGAGAAAGTAAGTTTTAGAATTCGTTGCTATGGTTTCAAATAAGTAACTGTCAAATGTATATGTACACAAGAAGTGGGAAAGGAGGCAGTGTTCTGTAATTTTTATTAATTGATATGTTCTTGTTACGTGCCTATTATATACTGAGCCTACTAGAAAGGAATGTGGTGTACCTTACCTGTGGCCTCATAGAAAGAGCACTGCACTTACACAAGTCCTGGGGTTTGGTCCAAACTTGTTCAGGTCACAGCTGAGTGCTAGCTGTCACCTTTCTAGGAAAATGGGAATAAAAATGACATTGTTCCATCTATGAATGAATTTTATCAATTGAGGCACTTCACATATTTTATCGGATACTCCCTGGATGCTAGGCACTGTGCTAGGTGCTGAGAAAAACAAGGTAACACCCTGGCAGTTACTCTGTAATTAGTAAATACTATGTTGCAAGGCCAAGAGCAGACTCTGGAACCAGGCTGCAAATCATGCCTTTTTAACTTTTAATTGATAATAGTCTCTTTCTCACTGGGCTGTCGTAAATATTCGGTGAGTACATACATGCAAAGCGCTTAGAACAGTGCTGGGCACACAGTAGTAAAACAATTTTTGTTTTTATTAATGTAAGGCATAACTTGGAGCAAGTGGTACAGGTTGTTCATGTTACAGTGCCATTGTTGCTGCTGGGAAATTTTAGAAAGGGTGTAATCATGTCACTATCATCACCTTCTGGATTACAGGTTAAGGAGGGATGAAGATAGGTTTTTGAAGAATTTTTAAAAGTTATTTCACTATGCTTTTCTGGATTTAAAAGAGCACCTTTGGTCTCTCAATTTTACTATAGTGAGCTTTTATTCCTGGGTCTTTATCTGGTAGTTCTAAACTGTGAGGTGGTTTATCTAATATTCTGACCCTCATTTAGACCTACAGTCTACTCCTGGATGTGGAGGATTATGAAAGGCGTTATCTCCTAAGTCTAGAAGAAGAGAGACCTGCACTGACAGAGGAAAGAAAGCACAAAATTTGTAGCATGTATGACAACCTAAGGGGGAAATTACCCGGACAAGAGAGGTAAGAATTGTGCACTTTGAGGAAAACAGGAGACTAGCTGGACTCCCTACTCTGCTAAATTGAACTTTATACATTTCTACCTTTTAGATATTCTTCCTTACCATCTCGGTAAGCTCCAAGTCTTTCCTTTCGGCCTAATTCAAATGCCATATAAAACATTTTGTAATCTTTCCCAGCCAGGAAAAAATTACCTTTATCCTGAATTCATTTATTCAACAAATATCTACTGGGGACTGTGCTGGGTGCTGGAGAGACATTGGGGAGTATTATTTAGTTTCTGTTTTTGAGTTTAGATTATACCTGGTTTTTGCTTACTAGCATGTTCAGCCATGTAATCTTTGTGTATTTTCTTTCCTAGTAAGCTGAAAAGTGTAAACATTTAAACTTCTTTGGGATTTTTATAGATTACTCATATACTGCAGAAACCAGTCAATCTTCCAATGGAGACTAAGCTCCTTAATATATCTTTTTTTCTGTATCTCTGTCATCTCTCTCCCACCCAGTATCTGGAAGAGAATCTTGCTAATGGTAAATGTTCTATAAATCCCAAATATTTGTTTGATGAATGCAAGAGGACTATCTAAGCCAGGACATACACCAAACAGAACATAAGAATAAATGACTTCTTTTCTGGAGTTGGGCTGACAGGGAACTGGTTGGATAAATGTGGTTTATCCATGGATTGGAATGTTATGAAGCCATTAAAACGTATGTAGTTGAAGTATATTTATTGATGTAGAAAATTGGTCACAAGAAGTTATTGGGAGAAGTAACAAAGCCATATGAATTCTATGGACCGATCTTTTTATGAAAGATAAAAATATATACAGCAAAAACTTAAAAAATGTTAACACTGCCTCAGAGATTATGAATATTTTCATCTTTGCATACATATTTTTTAGATTTTGCTGTATTAACCATGTTATTTGTATAGTTGGTTAAAAGTTAAAAAGAAAATTTATGTATATACTTTGACCAAGTTTTTTAACATACAGTTTTTGAAACAATGTTCTACATTTGAGGAACTTGAAAAATTACTTTCTATTATTTGGTGGAGAGTTGGAGAAGGAATTCTCATTATTTTGTAATTGTACAGTGAAAATGAATGCAGTACATTTATTTAGTAACATGAGAGGAAAAAAAGGATTTTTTATATTGTTCTTACTGACCTAAGTTAGCATTTTTCTTCCTCTGCAGGCCAAGTGATGACCACTTTGTACAGATCATGTGTATCCGAAAAGGGAAGAGAATGGTTGCCCGCATTCTTCCTTTCCTCTCCACAGAGCAAGCAGCTGACATTCTCATGACAACAGCCAGGAACCTCCCTTTCCTTATCAAGAAGGATGCACAGGATGAGGTGAATCACACGAGGGAGGGAGGGACATCTTTCCTTTGGGTCTTCCTAGTGAATACGAGTTCTAGAATCCAAATGTCTTTTCCTCTCCATTCTTTATGTATTGTTTCACCTAACCTTTGGCAGTATGACTTAATTATTTAAAACAAAACTTTACTCTAGGCTTATATACATATATTTTTTAATTGATTTTAGAGAGGGAGAGGGAGAAAGAGATGGAAACATTGATGAGAGAGAACATCGATTGCCTGCCTCCTACATGCCCCACACTGGGGATTTGGCCCACAACCTGGACATGTGCCCTGACTGGGAATTGAACTGGCAACCTCTTGGTGCATGGGTTGATTGCTCAACCACTGAGCCAAACCAGCCAGGCCCCAGGCCTATATTTACTTACTTATTTATTTTTAATCCTCACCCGAGGACATATTTGCATTAATCTTCAAATAGAGCAGGAGGGAGAGAGGGAGGAAGAGAGAGAGAAAAACATCAATGTCAAAGAGTCACATCGACTGGTTGCTACCCGCACGACCCCACCCCGGGCTGGGGACGAACCACAACTGAGGTATGTGCCCTTAGCGGGATCCGAACCCGGGACTCTGGTATGTAGGCCGACACTCTAACCACTGAGCACAAACTATAATTTTAATTCCATGTTTCTAAACATGAAGAAAGCAGTAATTCCTTCTTATTTAGTGTAGCTGTAAAGGTGTGGGCTGTATCCGATTTACTTGGGAAGCAAATAATTTAGCCCTGCCCCACACAGGCTGAATCAGAATTTACAGAGGAAAGAGCAGTCCTCTGTATCTAGAACAGGGTCTCCAGCTGAATATGATGCTCACATAGTTTGTAAACTAGGGTCTCGGTTACTTTGCTGAATGTAAAGTATCACTCTTTGGGCTGTTGTCACCAGCTTAACATTTACCTGTAGACTGAGTTGAATGGCATCCTGCCTACAGGAATCATGCCAGTGCTTTTAAGTACCTTTTATCACTATCTAAGCTAGGTTGGAAGCCCTGACTGGTTTGGCTCAGTGGTTAACCCGAGGTCCGAAGGGTCGTGGGTTTGATTCCTGGCCAAGGGCACATACCTAGGTTGCCGGTTTGATCCCTGGCCCCAGTCAGGGTCATGCAGGAGGCAACCAATTGATGTGTCTCTCTCACATGAATGTTTCTCTTTCTCTCTTTCCCTCTGTCCCTCCACTATATCTAAAAATCAATGGGAAGATATCCTCAGGTGAGGAGTAACAGATAAATAAATAAAAATAAACTAGATTGGAAATTGAAACATGATTATCAAGTTTACAAGTTAGCTCTTGGTAAGAATTGTTCTCTGCTTAATCCTATTGTAACACTTGAAAGGTTAGTGAAACTTGGAACAGTCTTAGAAGTTCAAAACAAGAAATCGATAAGGGTAGCACAAAGGGCTAATATTATTAACTCTGAGATTAAGAAAAATAGAATTAATGATAGTGAACCTGTTAGAGTAAGACTACAAGTTGAGCAACAACCATCTGCAAATAGTCCCCAAGAAACACGATCTCAAAATACATTAGTGGTATAACATGAGAGAGTTGAAAATTATCCCTTCTGAAATGAGTTGAAAAAACACCTTGAAATTTTAGCATCTGCTGAAGAAATGAATGTGAAGTTTAGGTCTTGTCATTGGAAAAAGTGAAATGAGATGAGACAAGTACATTTTTTAAAGAGTTCAAGAATGAAAAATGGGTTGGAGGTTAAGCATTAGAGATTTACCCTAGAAAACAGAAGACAAGTCTAAAAGGAACCACAATCTTACAGCATGTAAATTATAGGCAAGGAGGCAGGCACTCACTCATCCTTATTACTCAGATCATCAATAATCAATAATCCTAATCATCAATGAAAACAAGTTTGAGAGAGCTTTATTCATTCAGCAGAAATGTACTGAACACTTCTATGTTCCAGGCACTGTTTTGGGTTTTAGAAATACATCTGCTTCTAAGTGCTAGGAGCTAGGAATCCAAAGATCCCTGCTTCAGTGGAGATTACCCGCTAGTGGGGAAAACTTGGTTACATGGAGAGGCTAAGTTTTTGCCTATATTTATTAATGCGTAGTAGACCACTCTTCTAAATGACATTTCCTTGAAGTAAGAACTAATTCCAGGACCGAGGCATAAAATGTACAAAATAATCCTGGAATCTCTGTGCCAGAAAGCAAGGAAGCCAAAGATTACTAGGGTCCTGTGAAAAGATGCACAAACCAACTCAAAAAGGAGCTCCTATTGGTAAAAGTGGGATTATTTGCATCTTGAAGAAAAACTACAGCAGTGGATTGAAATAGGTATATTTCATGAGTTTAGAATGGTACCGAAAAATATGTCAGTCACCCTCAGAGATTGCTAGGCCATCAACTTATTATTCTGAAAACCAAAAAGTAAAGGACAAGAATCAAGTGTTCATTCTGCCTTTCCATCACAACCAAATATGGTAACCAGAGAAATTGAAAGTTCTTTATAGAAGAATTTCAGCTACTAAATGCAAAAATAGGATAAAATTAGGAAATCATTTTACAACCCCCAATGGAAAAAGCAATCTGGACAGCAGTCATGTTGAAAGCATTAGGTAAAAGGTGGATGGGGAACTTTACAGGGGTTGGAGCAGGCTAACAACACCTGAACCCGCTATCACTGTTCACACCACTAAGGGGACAACCAGACATTATGTGCATTCTTGACATGATGCAGTAGGAAGCACACAGCTCTGCTGCCCCTCCAGCAATCCCCATTGAACTTGAATCTAATCAAACCTCTAATTTTAACTAAGAAAAGAGGATGGAGGAATTTGTTAAATGATACCACACAGGTGCAATTAGCTGGATCCAGACTATGAGGCAAATGACCCAGCATCTCCCAGTGAAATGGGAAAAGGAGATGGACAGTGACAGAGGACCTGTCAGCAGATTTTAAAGCCTCACCGACTGCGCTGGCCGGTTTGGCTCAGCTGTTGGAGCATGGCCGCAGACCAAAGAGTGGGCTTTGATTCCCGTCAGGGGCACCTACCTCAGTTTCGGTTAGGTCCCTGGCCCTGGTTGGGGTCGTGCGGGAAGCAACCAATCGATGTGTCTCTCTCACATTGATGTTTCTCTCTCTCTCTCTCTCTCTCTCCCTCCCTTCCTCCCTCCCTGGCACTCGATTTGAAGATAAATGGAAAAATATCCTCGGGTGAGGATCTTTTAAAAAAAAAGTCTTACCAACCAAGTGCAGTCAATGTGTGGATCTTATTTAAACCGTGATTAGATAGAATAAACTAGCTGCTAAAAGACATTTTTGAGACAATTGGAAATTTTTGAATTTGGAGTATATATTAGATGATATTGAATTAAATTTTGTCAAGAGAGGTTTGGTTAGAGATGCAAGTATTTATAGATGGAATGATATGATAAATGAGGAACAGATTTAATAGATTGCCATATGTTGGTTTAATTGTTGAAGTTGGATGATGGGTAGGTGGGTACATGGACTTCATTATACTTTCATGTATATATAAAAGTGCTTTAATTTTTTTTTTTTTTAATCCTCATCCGAGGACATTTTTCCATTTTTTGTACAGACAGAGTGGGAGGGAGGGAGAGGAAGAGAGAGAGAGGGAAACATCGATGTGAAAGGGACACATCGAGTGGTCGCCACTCACACGACCAGCCAGGGCCGGGGACAAACTGCAACCGAGGTACATGCCCTTAGCGGAAACCGAACCCGGGTCTTTCCGGACCGCAGGCGGACGCTCTAACCGCTGAGCCAAACCGGCCAGGGCAAAAGTGCTTTAATTTTTAAAGCTTTGTTTATGTAGAGTAGATCACAAAAAGTAGCCTACTCTCCATCCTTGGCTGCTATTTAAACTAAAACCATCAGTTTTTTTATACCATGGGCATTGAGTGCTGGAAGTACTATTGATTTCCTTTCTTGTGTTGTAACCTAGTTATGTTGGTAGCTCTATACATTTTTAAAATATATATATTTTTACTGGTTTTTAGGTAGAGAGGAAGTGAGAGGGAGACAGAGACAGAAACATCTGTGAGAGAGAAACATTGATCTACTGCCTCCTGCACACCCCCTACTAGGGATTGAGTCTGAAACCTAGGCATGTGTCCCAACCAAGAATTGAACCAGTGACCCCTTGATGCATAGGACAACACTCAACCAACTGAGCCACACTGGCTGGGCAGTAGCTCTGTATTTTAACTTTTCAGTCTGGCTCTTATGGCCAAAAGAAATGAGTGGCTAGCAGGCTACAATCCAACAGCCTTGGATTCTATTTCTAGCTACTAGCTTTGTAACTCTGAACACTGAGCTTCTGATCACTTAGATTCTCTAACAATCTATAAAATTGGTAAATTTTTCCACTTCCTCATTGAGCTTTTATAAAGACAAACCATGATGGAATTAAGTCTGAAAATACTCAGTAATTCTGTAGCACTAGAATATACCTATCTTAGAGTATTTCTCACAATATATTGAAATTGCCTATTTACTCATCTTCCCCTCTCTATTTTTTATCCCTAGGGGTATATCATTCCTTTTAACTTTTGTTTTTAGCTTAAATACCTGGTACATGGTAGACATTTAAATATTTGTGGGATAAATTAAAATACTGATATTTTATCATGAATCTTTTGTATATGAGAAGTGGTTTTATACCCTTGCTTCATACAAGTCATGTTTCCTATGCAAATTGAGTTGAGATAATTTAGAATTCGTTCTTAAAACTAGTAGTATCTGCTAGACTTGTCAGCCCTTGTGGTTACATCTCCCCGGGAAATGGAGTGTAAGCTGAGCACCTCCCATCGTGCCCACTGACGGAGGTGACTGAAGGAACAGTTGCCGGATCTAACGCCTTTATTTACTCTTTGTAGGTGCTGCCGTGCTTATTGAGTCCCTTCTCTCTCCTCCTCTATCATCTTCCATCAGTGACTGTCACCAGCCTTCTGCAACAGCTAATGAACCTACCTCAGAGTGCAGCTGCACCAGCACCCTCTAATCCTCACCTCACTGCTGTTCTCCAGAACAAGGTGGTCTTGCCTTTTTCATCCCTGAATTTTGTAAGGCTTCTAAATTTGAGTTACAGATAACAATAATGGCTGCTGTGGCAACTTGTTCTAAAAGTTTCTTTCAATTGGGAGTTACATTAAGCTCCTAGTAATAGAGGTTAGAAATAACCGTGATTTCAGCACAATAGAATTTTGTGTATCTCATGTCAACAAATCTGGTATAGTGGCTCCACAGCATCGCCAGGGATTCAGGCTCCTTCACTTTGCCTTCTCTGCAGTCCTCAGCGGTGTGCTCATGACTTCTCTGTGTCCATAGTTGTTGTAGAAGTCAAGGCTCTGCTTTGCATCAGGAGGGGAGGTGGGTGCAGAGGGCTAAAACAGGTGGATTAGCTGTCTGTCTTTCTTATGAAGCTTTTCCAGGAGTTTTAACCAACAGTTACTTAATCTCAATGGCTAGTCTTAGTCACATACCACACCTAACTGCAGGGAAAGCTGGAAAACATCGTTTAGTTCACACCATTGTCACCACAAATGAAATCAGTGCTCTCATAGGAGGAGGAACGCATATTATGTGAGTAAGTAGCAGTCTTTGTTATACAACTACAAATAGAAGAACATCCCATCAAGTTAAAGATCCAGAGACTCTTAGGGGAAGCATAACACAGAAGAAAGAGCACTAGCTCTTAGAGCAAGTTTTCATTCCTTGCCTGCCACTTTCTAGGTGTGGGACCCTGAACATATTATTTCACTTTCCTGAGCCACAGTTTCCTGATATATGAGGGGTAGGGGGGTGATGCCTACTTCAGCGTTTTCCTGTTACTGAGATGAGACAACAGCTGTGAACAGTCACTGTAATGCCCAGTACATGGGTGGCACTCATGAAGGGCCATCTGTGACAGTAACGTGAAACAGTAGGCTCTTTCCTCGCACCCGAAAACCTCTCAGAGCATGACTGAAGGGAGAGCAGTGGCAGTGCCTCAGGGGCTTCCGATGGGGCCTGGAGTGATCAGTTATGTGCTCTCCATGTAATTTGCTTTTCTGGTATTAGATTTGATAAAGGCAGTAATAAATTATGAGGTCTGACAGGACCTTTTGTGGAAAGGCAGGATTATCCTCTGTGAATGGAACTCAGAAAGGGGGGTGGAATCTCAGAGCATCCCCATCTTCTCTTTATGACCCATTAGCACTGTGACGCAGGCATTAACCCAGTACTTCTGGTCCCTGCTTGTATTTTCACTCTGTGCCCTTTTAGATTGCGTGTCTCCTTTTACTCCTGCCCCTAAAAACACAAAACACGATATGTTTTCATCTCTGAAGCATGTTGCTGAATCTTAATAATCCTAGATATGGTGAATATATCTGTTTGTTCTTTTCCTCTTTTGTTTTTTTTTTAGACTCAATAATATTGGCATCCTGTCTAAGCCATATTTCTAGATAGGTGTGTCCTTTCTTAAGAAAATTTTCTCTTTTGTATCCTGATCATTACAGTTACTTTTCTTTGTACATTTTCCCATGGACTTTAACACCTTTTTTCTTTTTTTTTAAAATATATTTGTATTGATTTTTTTTTTCCCTGAGAGAGAGAGAAAGGGAGAGAGAGATAAAAACATGGATGTGAGAAACCATCAATCAGCTGCCTCCGACGTGTTCCCCACTGGGGATCAAGCTCACAACCCGGGCATGTGCCCTCACCAGAAATTGAACTGGGACTGCTCTGTCCATGGGATGACGCTCAGTCTACTGAGCCATACCGGCCTGGCACCTTTTTTCTTAATTCAAAATATCTTACTTTATTAAATGTTTTTTTTATTTTTTCCATGAACTTTAATTTTCTGTATCAAAGTTTATCTTCATTTAACTTTCCTTTTTAATTCATTTATCCATGGCAAGGAAAAATTATCTTTTTAAACACAGGGTGAGCTGGGAGAACAGAGAACCTCAGGACACTGGGACTTTTGTTTCCATTGATTATGCTTCTTGCTGCTGTGCACAGTGCCTCTGCTCGTGGTGGTCTGGGCTTTGCCGTTTCCCAGAAGAGCACCGCAGTGGGGTCGCTGTGATATAGTGCCATTTCCCCTCAGTGTGTGGGGCAGCAGGAGATGCACTGCTGAACGTGATTCCCTCTCTCCTTTGCAGTTTGGCCTGTCACTGCTCCTCGTCATCCTGAGCCGTGGGGAAGACCTACAGAATTCAGACCCTACTACAGAAGCAACAGAAAACCACCAGTGGTCAGTCTGGGCTGTATTTCTTTTCAGTTCTTTTAGTTAATCTTTTCATTCTTTTTCTTACGTTGTTGTTATCGGTTTTCCCTGTCAGGACGGAGGTGATGTTCATGGCAACCCGAGAGCTTCTGCGGATTCCCCAAGCAGCCCTGGCCAAGCCCATCTCTATCCCCACAAACTTAGTATCCCTCTTTTCTCGCTATGTTGACAGACAGAAACTGAACTTGCTGGAGACAAAACTGCAGTAAGTTGGCAACAAGAGAGTTCCACTTACGTTGGCACTTTAGAAGTTATGAGGAGGAGATGGGGGGACATAAATCTGAATTTAGTGGAAGACAGTAAAGATTTCAGTCAAATGTATGAGTATCTAGTAGATGTAAAACACTGTACTGGGTGCAGCAGCACCTCGTAGTTGAATGCTAATGGTAGAGACATCTTAGGTGTTTTGTTATGAGAAATTTTACAAGGGTGTAATTTTATAAAAAACGTTGCCTTCTGTTTTAATTCATTTATACAAACACGTTTCCTTTCTTTCTTTATATCTGTAGGCTAGTTCAGGGGATACGGTAAAAGATCTGCAAATGTGTCCTGTACCTCCTTTGGCTGTCACCTGCACTGCTGCCATCACCAATGGAGTGTCTGTAACGAGGGAGGGGAGGTAGCTCATTCCCCAGAACATCTTGCGGACCGATTCCTGTTCACAGGGGTTGTCTCTAAATGCCAGTGTTTCCCCGCTGCTCTGTCACATTCGGCTGGGTGATACTTCTGCTGGTTTCTTCTTACCTTCTCTGTTACAATTCTGCATGCCCTACTTTTGCTCAATTCTTCTCAATTTTGCATTTTCTTTGCCCTAGAGACACAAATATAATCTCTCCCTTTATCCCACAACCACTCTTCCAGTTCAGAGTAGATTATAGCCTGCCAAAGGATCCCTTCCCGCATCTTATTGAAGTCTTTTTCATTGCCCCATATTAATATGACTATAGGAGAGCCAATTAAGTAGAAATTAATATACATTTGCGTGAACACACACCCCTCTACGTATGTTTCTGTGGTCTCCAGAGGATCCTTAAAGAATGAGTTTTAGATGGAGAAATATTCAGTTGACACATCACTCCTCTAAACACAAACCAGGTGATGTATTCTTAACCTGTTTCTAGTCCTTGTAAGTTGGTGGGTTCTCCTTGTTTTAATATAAATACAGGGTATGCCAGCATATTTAATAAAATCAGAACTCTTAATTGGCTGATGCCCAGCTCTAGACTGAGAAGTTCTTTTTCTCCTCCCCACTTGAATTTCCTTTGTTTCTGTCCACCTGAATGGAAACAACACACGGTTAAGCCTTTTTCCTGCTACAACTACAGTGTACTTGAGCCTGTCACCTCAAAAGCGTGGAAGATTGCCCAAGGTGATTCTAACCTAGAGCCTGCTTCCACAGTGTAGCTTTTGTCTTCCTGAGACTACTTCAGTAAGCCATGCTTTTACTTCTCTCTTCCCCATTTTTATTCGGTGTCCTGGATAGAAGCCTCCAAATGTAACCATGGGAGCTAAGTCTGGCTCGCTTTGTTCTTCATTCTCCACGCCATGGGCAGAACTGCTGTCCTTGCTACTTCATCTCACCCAAGGCCCATCCCAGGGGCCTGGATATGAATCCTAGCAGGGACAGCCTGCCGTGACCCTTTTCGCTTGTCCCTTTCCCATTCAGCAATCAACAAGGATAAGGGGTTTCGATCCCTACTAATTGCCGTCTTCAAGAAAAATTTGAATTCATTTTACATGACTGTCCTGATATACTTTCTGCTGTCCTCACCTTTTCGAATGTAGTGGGGGAGACAAGTTATGATGTTTAAAGAGAATAAACATTTTGCACATGTATTGTACAACAGTAAAATCTTCCATTATAAGCAGCTGTCCTTGTCTCCATCTCCATTTCTTCTCATTCTGTGGCCCTGGCCCCACCAGCTGTCCCCAGTGATATTATCAACTGACTATTTTCACTAGGCGCCTGTCTTGCCTTTCCACTTCACAACTGATCAAGTGAATACTTGATTATCATTTCTTCCTCTCTGTGCTTTATCTCTTTTGTTTGGTTCTAATTAATAAAAATTAAAGTTTCTAAATTTACATTTTTATAGGGTATTGTAAATAAAAACAAATTGTATACTTGAAAAAGTGTGTGCCTACATTTCTCCTTTCTTTTACTTCTGAACATGGTTGTTCATATGTTTCTAGCGTATTTAGGTAGACTGGTAAACTTGATGTTGGAGATTGGTAAGGATATAACCTAACGTTTTTACCTTTTTAATTTTGTTGTAAGACAGACAAAGATCTTATGTTCACATGGTAACTTTCTTTTAAAACCCTACAGTGCTTTCAGTCTCCCAGCACCGCCCCCCCCCCCCATTTTAACTACAAACTGGAATTCTGAGCTATAGATACACTCTAGGCCATGCACCTATTTCAAGGTGTATGGGACTTTGTCTGAGACTCACGTAGCCAAGTTTGGCCTTAAGCCACAGTTCATCTCCTCAAAGAAGATGGCAGAAATTTGCTAATTCTTTAGAGTAAATTTATGTTACTTATTTCAGACTTGAGTATAATTTTTACTCTAAAATGTTCAAGACAAAAGGTCCAGTGCACTCTCCCCTTCTCTCTGCCATCATGGTGTGGGGTGGTTGTCTTTTCCTCACCATGTCTTCTCACAAGACTTTCAGGTTCAAGCGATTCCTAACCAAGCAACAAAGGCAGAATCGGCCCATTCCCCAGTGGATTCGTATGGAGACGGGTAATAAAATCAGGTACAGCTCCAAGAGGAGACCCGAGGACCAAGGTGGGTCTGGACAGTCGCACATGAGACGGCCCACATGCTTGTGCTGTGTCACAGATGCTAGCCTTTTACATACAAAGCTAGGAGCATCTCTCTGGGCAATTGGACATGTTCTACTGGAAAACATTTTTCTCTTTCTATGTTTCTGTACTAGTTGATTGGTTCAGTAATCAATGTGAGACCTTTTGTTTGAAAAAAAAGATTCGGCAAACAAGTAGAGGAAAAAGTTAAAAATTGTAAAGAAGAGGGGAGATAATTTAACATTATTGGCTGCCTACTTCAATGAAGCTTATTTTTCCCCCATGCGTGGACAGGCTCCTTGAGGTTCAACAGCTTGCCCAGGGTGACAGCTGAGCAGCAGAGCAGGGGACGCACACAGGATGTTCTGATGCTGTGGAGGAGTAAAAAACTACCTTCTGGGAGATCTCACCCCTACATGGAAGAACATGAAGTCTCATTAGATAGCTCTGCTTGGTCAGAGAGGACCTGGCCCAGGGGTGCCCTTGCATTCCCAGAAGCGGGATTCAGAACATCAGAGTGGGGAAGACCCGAGGGGCTGGTCCGTGGCAGGGAGCTGAAGCCGAGAGGGCAGCAGCTTGCCTCAGGTCACGTGGCTGGAACGAGTTGTATGCTCTGGTCCTCTCCAGATTACAGTTCACCGCAGCCTGAGAAATGTTGGCCTAGTCCAGATTACGTCCGTGTTAATGTCTCTTGTGAGGTAAAGCCTGAGTTTAAGAAGTGCTTTGGCCCTGGCTGGGTAGCTCAGTTGGTTACAGCATCATCCCAATACACCAAGGTTGCAGGCTCAATCCCTGGTCAGGGCATGTGCAAGAATCAACCAGTAAATGCACAAATAAATGGACCAACAAATAGATATTTCTCTCCCTGCCCCCCCCCTTTTTTTATTATTATTTTTTAATTCTCATCCAAGGACATTTTTCCATTTTTGTTCAGATAGAGTGGGAGGGAGAGAGAGCGAGAGAGAGAGAAACATCGATGTGAAAGGGACACATCGAGTGGCTGCCTCCCGCACAACCCAACTAGGGCCAGGGACAAACTGCAACCAAGGTACGTGCCCTTAGCGAACTGAACCCAGGTCTCTCTGGACCGCAGGCCGACATTCTAACTGCTGGGCCAAACTGGCCAGGCCTCCCCCCGCCCCCTTTCTTTTTAAAAGATAGAAAGAAAAACAAGTGCTTCTATTTGATGAATGTAACAACAGCCTACAATGACTAACAACTGATTTTGAGTCATGTTATATAGTCAAAATATTGTTTGTTTTAGGTGTTTAAAAAGTCATTTAAGACTTCCAAGTAACCACTGAAAGTAATGTTAATCTCCCTACTAATATATGTCAAAAATAATCAAATTAAGTGAGGCACTAAAATAGTTTACAACAGTGTGTCAAAGTTAAAAATGGACATCAATGTATATAATCTTTCTTTAAATTTTTTTCCATGCCCTGGCCGGTTTGGCTCAGCGGTTAGAGCATTGGCCTGCGGACCAACCCAATGAGTCGTGGGTTCAGTTCTGGTCAAGGACACGTGCCTCAGTTGCGGTTCATCCCCAGCCCAGGTTGGAGTTGTGCGGGTGGCAACCAATCGATATCAATGTTTTTCTCTCTCCCTCTTCTTCCCTCCCTCCCTCCCGCTCTATCTGAAGGTAAATGCAAAAATGTCCTTGGGTGAGGTTAAATAAATGATTTTTTTTTCCTTTATTGATTTTTAGAGAGAGAGGAAGGGAGAGGGAGAGAGAGAGAAACATTGATGAGAAAGAACATCAATCGGCCACCTCCTGCATGCCCCCACTGGGGATTTGGCCCACAACTTGGGCATGTGCCCTGACTGGGAATCAAACCAGTCGACCTCTTGGTGCATGGGTCGACGCTCAACCACTGAACCACACCAGCCAGGCTGTATATACTCTTATGTAAGAAAATGACCCTGATAATAGGTAACACACGTGAATAATAATTTTCACAAATGAAAATGCAAGTAATATTGTAAAATTAAGACGTTCTCCCCACTACTAATCTGAAATAAATTTTTTTTTTTACTTATCAAATTAACAAAATTTTTAGAAATGTTAGTGAAAATTTGAAACTGTCACTCACATTGATGGGGTCAATGTCTGCATTTCTGGGAAGTGCTTTGGCAGTGTGAAGACCTTCAAAAGTATTCATAGCCTCTGACTAGTTAGTTTGGCTTTAGAAATCTAAGGAAGGATTCCAAAGTAATGATACTTCTCACAATATTATTAATAATAGAAATAATCTAAATGTCCAACATCACAATAATGGTTAAATAAATGATAATTCATGTGTCATGACAATTAGGCAGACTAATCATGGAAAGTGTTTATGATATGAGGAAAAGCATAAAATATATATGCTTTGAATCCAATTATTTTTATTTTTTTATTTTTTATCCTCACCCGAGGGTATTTTTCCATTTTTTGTACAGATAGAGTGGGAGGGAGAGAGAGGAAGGGAGAGAGAGAGAGAAACATCGACGTGAAGGGACACATCGAGTGGCTGCCACCCGCACGACCAACCAGGGCCGGGGACAAACTGCACCCGAGGTACGTGCCCTTAGCGGGAACCGAATCCGGGTCTCTCCGGACCGCAGGCCGACACTCTAACCACTGAGCCAAACCGGCCAGGGCTGAATCCAATTATTTTTAAGAAAATGCATATATGGTGGTGTGAACATGGGATCTTTCTTTTGATTTTCAGAGTTTTTCAAATTTTCTATAGAGAAAATGTATTGCTTATAAGAAGAAAATCTTGCCCTGGCAGGTTTGGCTCAGTGGTTAGAGCGTCGGCCTGTGGTCCAGAGAGGTCCTGGTTCGGTTCCTGCTAAGGGCATGTTACTCGGTTACGGTTTGTCCCCGGCCCTGGTTGGTTGTGCAGGTGGCAGCCACTCGATGTGTTCCTTTCATGTCGATGTTTCTCTCTTCTTCTCTCTCCCTTCCACCCTATCTGAACAAAAAAATGGAGAAATGTCCTTGGGTGAGGATTAAAAAAAAATGAAAATCTTTTAATGTTTTTACTGATTTTTTTTAGAGAGGAAGGGAGAAAGAGAGAGAAACTGATGTGAGAGAGAAATATCAATTGGCTGCCTCCTGCACGGCCCACACCTCGGGCATGTGCCCTGATTGGGTATCAAATGGGGACCTCTCAGTCCACGGGACAATCCTCAATCTACTGAGCCACACCAGCAGGGCCCTTTTTCCTTCTTGAAGCAGAGGCATGGCTGTGAGTAGATTACACGTCTCATAAGAGCCTCTGCTTTGCTTTTTATTATTGCACATAAGGCTGTTCCAAGGAGCTTATCATGCATTATTCAATGTGATTCTCCAAGCTCCCCAACTTAGTAAAGTTCATTTTTCAAGGTAGTATCAACCCAGATCAGAAACAGCTATAAGGGAGCTAGGTAATCAGTGATGTGTGTACCTTGCCAGTGGTGAGTAGAATATCTTAAATTGCTTGGATTTTGTACCAATCTAAGGAACCAAAGAGAAATATGCATATAACTTCCAAGTTCAAATCCCAGAAAAACCACTACTAACAGTTTAGTGTATTGTCCTCCAGGTGATTTCTGTATGCACTTGCAGTCATAGTCAGAATTATAGATATTTTTACATCATGGACATCTTTTCTGTGTCACTATATAGAGAGCTACACTGTTCATTAAATGCTTGTATGTTGTTGCAGTGTGTGCCATTGTGCCATAATTGATTTAACTTCTCCCTTATTAGTAAGACTGAGTTTTCAAGAACTCTGTCAGTCATCATTGTTCATCCAACAGTGAACAAAGGTAAATCCACAATATCAACTTACAAATATCTTATAGTGTACAAAGGATACTCATTCATTTTCTAATTCAGTCTTCTATGTAACCTTTTGAAATAGGATGGGCAACTATAATTGGACAGTACCAAAACTGTAGATCAGCAAGACCATCCAGCTAGTAAGAGCTAAGGCAGGGATTTAAACCATAAATGTTGCCTTGGCCGGTTTGGCTCAGCGGTTGGAGCACCGGCCTGTGGACCAGAGAGTCCCGGGTTCGATTCCCGCTAGGGGCACGTACCAAAAAAATAAATAAATAAACCATAAATGTTAAGCTCCACAGCTACTGGATGGATACAAGAAAGCTCCTGCCTTAGACCTGTGTTTCATACAGGAGCAGCAGAAAAGTGACAAGCATTTAAGAACATATCTGTAAACTCTTCTGATCAGACTTGCATGCCTTTGTTTGCAGTAGACAAATTAAGCAACCGCCTCCCAGTAATGTCAAAAAGGGCCAATTCAGGTTGTCCTTATCAGGGCCAATTGTAATATACAAGGATTAGACTTAGGTGAAGGCCATTGTGCGGCATCTGTCTGGTCCTTTCGGTTTAAGTATTTTTTTATTTTTATTTATTTTATTTATTTTTTTATCCTCACCCGAGGACATTTTTCCATTTTTTGTTCAGGTAGAGTGGGAGGGAGAGAGAGGAACAGAGAGAGAGAGAGAAACATGATGTGAAAGGAACACATCGAGCCCTGGCCGGTTTGGCTCAGCGGTTAGAGCGTCGGCCTGCGGTCCTGAGAGACCGGGGTTCGGTTCCCGCTAAGGGCGCGTACCTCGGTTGCAGTTTGTCCCCGGCCCTAGTCGGTTGTGCGGGTGGCAGCCACTCGATGTGTTCCTTTCACATCGATGTTTCTCTCTCTCTCTGTTGTTCTCTCTCCCTCCCACTCTACCTGAACAAAAGATGGAAAAATGTACAAAAGATGGAAAAATCTCCTCGGGTGAGGATAAAAAAAAAAAAAAGGAACACATCGAGTGGCTGCCACCCGCACAACCGACCAGGGCCGGGGACAAACAACCGAGGTACGCGCCCTTAGCGGGAACCGAACCCAGGTCTCTCAGGACCACAGGCCGACGCGCTAACCGCTGAGCCAAACCGGCCAGGGCTAAGTATTTTTTAATTTATTCCTCACCCGAGGATATTTTTCTACTTATTATCAGATAGTGTGGGAGGGAGGGAGGGAGAAAGGGAGGGAGGGAGGGGGAGAGACAGAGAGAAAGATTGATGTGATAGAGCCACATCGACTGGTTGCCTCCCACACTACCCAGCCAGGGCCAGGGACAAACCAAAACCAAGGTATGTGCCCTTGACTGGAATAGAACCTGACACTCATTGGTCCATGGGCCGACACTCTAACCACTGAGCCAAACTGGCCAGGACTGATTTAAGCATTTTTGAATAGGAGAAAAAATAAGACTCCTTGTTTCATCCTTTCTTCTCAATTCCAATGTTTTGAAATGCATTTTTATATTGGATATATTCAATTGCAGGTGATTGGTTCATTCATTAATTCACTGCATTAATATGTGAGCTCCACAAATGCAGGAATTGTCTTGTTCACAGCTGTACCCCAAGACCCAGCACAGAGACAACACCTAGCCAGCATCAAACAAATACCTGTTCATGAAATGGTTATGCTATGAAGAAACGAAGCTTAAAAGGGTTAATCAGAGGACGGACCATAATGTAATCAATTAGCCTGTGTGTGCAAGACCCATTTCAAAATGCACTTATTGTTTTATCACCACAACTCCTAGGTCAGGAACAATTTGATAATAAAAGGCAAGCACCCGTGTCCATATTACTCCAGGTCCAGTGGTGACAAAGACAAATGAAGGTCCTGCTCTGGTGCAGCTTCCATTCTGAGGGGGCACTTATAGTGATAAGTGCTGAAAAAAGAACAAAAGGGGATGATGGAATCAAGAGTGATGGGAGATGTGTATTTCAGACAAAGTGGTCAGGAAAGGCCTTGATGAGCAGGTGACATTTACCCAGGCACATGAATAAATAAAAATAGGAGAGCCATGCAAAGGCCTCAGAAGAGCCCAAGCAAAATGAAGAAGATGATCAAGACCCTGAGATGAGAATGAGTGAGGAGTTGAAGGGACCATGGCAGGTCAATGGTGCTGGAGTGAAGGGAGAGGGCTAGGGTGACCACACAGGGTCTTGAAGGGATCTATTTTCATTACATGGGAAGCTTTTGCAGAGTTTTTAAGGAAAAACAACACATGATCTGATTTATAGTTTTAAATTTAAATCACTCTGCTGTATGGAGATGGAAAACCAGGAGAAGGGAGCACGTAGGAGAGGGCCTCACATCATTCCTCGTCTACAGGATGAGAAGACTGAGCCTTTAAAAGGCAAAGTGACTGAGAATAAATTTTTTAAAAATAGACAAGACAGTGGTTCGCTTTGGGAGTGTTTAGGGGAATGAGATTGGCATAAAGATGTAGGAAACTGGTCAGTTTCTATTTCCTATGCTGAGCGCTGGATTAATGGGTATTAGTTTTACTGCTGTGCTTTATAACTTCCATGTATCATATGCATTCTATGGATGTTATGGGTTGCATTGTGTCCCTTGAAACTCATGTTGAAGCCCTAGCCCCCTGAATCTCAGAATGTGACTGTTTTGGGGAAAGGGGCCTTTAACGAGGTTTTAAATTAAAATAAGGTCATTAGATGGGTGGGCTCTAATCCAATAGGGCCAGTGGCCTTTTAAGACTAGGAGACCATGTGAAGACACACAGAGAAAACAGCCATCTAAAAGTCAATGAGAGCCCGGCTGGTGTGGCTCAGTGGTTGAGCATCGACCCATGCACCAAAGGGTTGCTGGTTCAATCCCGGGTCAGGGCACATGCCGAGGTTGTAGGCCCAGTCCCCAGTGGGGGGCGTGCAGAAGGCGGCCAATCGATGTTCTCTCTCGTCGATGGTTCTCTCCCTCTCACTTCCTCTCTCTCTAAAATCAATAAAGAAAAAAAAAAAAATTAAATAAAAGTCAACGAGAAACCAGAAGCAGCGAACCTTACCAACATCTTGATTTTAGACTTCTAGGCCCTAGAATTGTAAGAAAATACATTTCCATTGTTTAAGCCTCCCCATTTGTAGTATTTTGTTATGGCAGCCCTAGCAAATGAATAAGTATAGGTGTCCAAATATTTCATCATTAAAATTGTTTCATTTTAAAAATCCATAAGGTAGAAGAATATAGGTCAAACTATTAACAATGGGCACTTTTAAACATTTCTTCAAGTTTTAAAGATTTTTTTCCCTTCATAGCCATCATACTAATATTACATTGAACAAATGTAATAACTGCCTAACATCATCTAATACCAGTCAATTTTCAAATTTCCCCAATAATCCCAAAAGTGTGTAAAGAGCTAGTTTTTTTTGTTTTTGTTTTTTCCAGAACCAGAATCCAGTCATGCATTTGATTGCCTTTTAAGTTATTTGAAACTTATAACAATCAACCTCTGACCCTTTTCTATTACATCAATTTCCTTAATCTTTGTGTCTTTTATCTTCCATAAAACTGGTTATCTTATAGAATGCCTCGCATTCTTGATTTATCTGATTGTTTCCTGTTGTTTCTTTGAGAGTGTCTAACTGGTTCCTCTAGCTCCTTCTGTAAAGGGAGGTTAGCTCTAAAGCTTTGATTGGATTCAGGTTGAACATTTTTGGCAAAAAACTTTCATTAAGTGATGCTGTATAGTTCATACTGCAGCACACCAGGGACCCCATAAAAACTTGATTGTCCCAGGGTTAACGATGCTAAGTTGAATAACCGGGGTGAGGTGAGGACAGCCAGATTTCCCCATTGCAAAAGTATGTCTTCTTTCTGAATGGCAAGTAATCTGAGAGGTGTATTTGGCAACACACTTCACATTTGTGTAGCTGTTTACAGTTTATCAAATGTGTTCAAATGCACAACTGCACCCCTGTAAGGTTTTATTTCTATTTAACAGAAATGAAAACTGGTCTTGTAGTGCTTAAATGAAGGACTTTTCCTAAGTCCTAGACCCAGTAAGTAGCAAAGGCAGGAATGAAGCATAAATGAGTTCACTTTAGTTCAGTTTAAAAAAAGAATTAATCCGAAATAGCCTACATCTAACTGCAGATTTTCCAAGCGTGCTCTTTCTCTTGAATTCAATAAATTTCTCCTTTTAAAAACATTTTCTATAAAAGGATATATATATATTTTTTACTTTCTTGATACTGGGAAGAACATTACCAAGGAAAAGCAATTTCTTTTACAGTGGCTAACAGCTATTTCTATTGCCTATCTAAACTAGCAAAATGTAACAGGCTCCCCAAAGCTCCATTTTAACAGCAGTTTACAACAACTAAATGTTAAATGAGTTACTGAATATGTTACTTTCACAAATATGTGAACAAAGTCAATTTATCAAAAAAAATTTTTGGTGCTAAGTTATGCATACACATGTGCGTTTATGCTGAAACTAAGTGTCTTTCAGTCTGGAAGAGATACCGGTGGGAAGTATGAAAAAAGTCAGGTCCTCGCGAGTCTATTTTCTCCTCGCAGTTAGGTGGGCACCTCCAGAACTAGAAACTGAAGATAAGGGGTGTGGTGCGATGATAAGAGCACCAGGGAAGGGAATTAGGAGGAGAGGATCATGGATCCTGGAGGGAACTGGTGGTGCTATTTCGGGGCTACCCGGGAATCTGGGCCTTCAGATCTGAGCCTGCTGCTGGGAGAGGGCTCTAGAATGGGGAGACTCAGGAAGAGCTTGACTGCTGACAGTCACTCTTTCTAACCAGAAACTATGGCGGTCTTAATTCAGCAAGAGGGGCTCCAACACCGCACTTAATAAAAAACTCTTTAGTGAAACTGACTTGATTTTATCTCCCACCAATTTCTCCAAAGCTGGAAGCAGGCGACTACGCCCCCAGGCGCTCAATCCGGATTTTATTGGCTGCCCCGGCCTGCCTCTCACAGTAGGTTTCTTTCATTGGTCAGCAGATCAATGACACTCAAACCAACCAATAAGAAACGAAAGTGAGGCTGTGACAACGAGACTCCTCCTCTTTTTCCTCAGCTCATTCAGTCAATGGTAGAGAAGAGGTAGAGCAGCTGATACCAACCACCAATCCGTAAGGGCGGAAGAAGGAATCTAAGAAGAATGATGGGAGGGGCTGACGTGGCGGTGACGGGAGCATAAACTGAAATGAGTGGCGGAAACACTAGCCAATTGGCAATCAAATTAGCCGGGCGTTCTGAATTCTCGAGTCCTCCATAAGTACCGGAGACTTCAGAAAAGCACCAATGAGCTTCGCATAAGTATGATTGGCCTTCATGTAAACCAATCAACGATGCGGCTGGTGGACACGTCCTACTCGGGACTCTCACTGGGTTGCATGGAATGACAGGCCCCAGAAAAATGCCAATGTCTTAGGGGTCTTCCGCAAGTGACACTCAGCGGCACCAATCGACTTCCTCTTTCCCGGCGGCCGGTCCCTCCTCCCCCCGGCGAGCCTGGCGGGGCGGTGACGCTGCGCGGCGGCGGCTGATGCGCTAGCTGTGTGGGGCGCTCCGGCGGCGACGGCGGCTCTCGTAGGCGGTTCCGGTTCTGTGTCTCGGGGCGGTGGCAGCTCATGGCGGCGACAGAGCTGAGAGGAGTGGTGGGACCGGGCCCGGCAGCCATTGCAGCTCCGGGCGGCGGCGGCACCGGTCCCCCAGTGGTGGGAGGCGGAGGCGGCCGCGGAGACTCGGGGCCGGGTTCCGGGGCCGCGCCGGGCACCGTCGCCGCGGCAGCTGCGAGCGGCCCGGGCCCTGGAGCCGGGGGAGTGGCGGCGGCGGGCCCAGCTCCAGCGCCGCCGGCGGGGGGCTCGGGCGGCTCGGGCGGCTCTGGCGGCTCGGGCGCCGGGGGTTCGGGCTCGGCTCGAGAAGGCTGGCTCTTCAAATGGACCAATTATATCAAAGGCTACCAGCGGCGGTGGTTCGTACTGAGCAACGGGCTCCTGAGCTACTACAGGTAACTGCTTCCGGGGCCCTGTCCCCCACGCAGCCCCCAGGCTCCGCGCCATCACCCTCTCCCGCTGGCGCCGCAGCCAAGGTCGCCCCGGGCCCCTTCTCGTCATCTGCGCGCTTTGACAGCCCCTGACAGGAGCCCACCGTCACGGAGAGTGACTGCCCCAGGACTTACCCCTCTCCCTGCGTTACCATCCTTAGTGCCATCCCTTCCCCCTCGGCCCCTGGCCTTTCCAGTTGTTTGAAGAGCATCTGCTCTTCCATGATGTTCCCACCGGCACATGGGTGCAATGATCAGTTCTGCAACGAAGGCGCTGTTGTAGGTGCCAAGGGCCACATAGAGAGAGCAAAGCCCAGGCACTGCTCCCAAGGAACTTAAAGTCCCAAGGTTTAGCTGTCTGTGACCAGTCTCCAAATTTCAAGGTTATTAGCAGCCCTTTATGTTCCCACCTTTGCTCTCTCCACATTCAGGCACAAGGACACCGCACACAGGGTGGCCTCAATATCTGTTTCTTGTCTTCCTTATCTCTCCAAGACGTGGGTATGCTTTCTTCTGCTAGACAGCTCAGAATGAAGATGTGCACTCTAGTGCTGCTTTTATTTTTGCTTGCCCCATCTCCTCCTGTGTGAATGATTGTCTTCTCTGTCCAGCAGTATTTTGGGGGGTCTCTGGTTAGTTTGGTGTCGGTTTACTCAATGTCTTTGGTATGATTATTTCTGTTCAACAATGTGTGTTTTGGGATGTTTAATATATATTTACGGTGACTCACAATCTTGTCATAACATAACATGTTTTTGGCTACTCATGTTACTATAGATAGAGGAGTTAAGATACCGGGTTTGAGGACAGGACATAAACATTTCCTGAGGGCTAGACTGTCTGGATAGGCATTTTATGTACAGTATTTCATTGACTCCCAACAACCCCAGGGATTAGGAGGTATTCCCATCTTCCTGATGTGGAAACTGAGACTTAGCTTGGGCAACCTTCCCAAAGTCTTGAGGAGTCAGGATTTGAAACTAGTTCTCTTCACACCAACATAACCTAAAACCCAAGATAAGGTTACATGAATCAGATACAGAGATAATTAAGTATCAATAGCAACTAAGTTTATAGATCATGGTTACTGTGTTTACTTTATACAAAATAGATATAAGTCTCTTTGAAGGGAGACTTTGCTTAGTATAATGGCATTTTTATGAAGGCCATCCTATTTGGGATACAAAACACTGTTGTTAAGAGCAGCTCACTCTATTTCTTTTCCTCTGCCAGTAGTCACTCTGCTACCAGGAGAGTTGGGGTGAACGAATCTCTTCCATTAACTGTATTGTATTGGCTTCTATTGTATTGGAGGTGGGAGTTGGAGGTTTAGTTGGAGTTAGGAACAGTGGAAAATGCTTTAGTGCATCCTCACTGCTTAAACATTAGTTGTGAATAGTTACGTATATCATTTGCATTACTATATTCAGAATTCATTTTAATTTTAACCTCTTCTAATTACTTATCCAGGACTTTAAGGTTAGATCAAAAATCAAAATTTTGGTTTGCTCCAGAGCTTTTCCCCTGTTCAAGTTTATGTTTATCTATTAAACTGACTGTCAGCCCTGGCCAGTGTGGCTCGGTTGCGGGGTCGCCAGTTCAAATCCCCATCAGAGCACATACCCAGGTTTTGAGTTTGATCCCCAGTCGGGCGAGTCTGTGCAGGAGGCAACCAGTCAATGTTTCTCTTTCTCCCTCTAGCTTCCACTCTAAACTCAATAAAAACATATTTTAAAATAAATAAATAAATAAACTGCCCATCATTCTGATGTTCAGTTGATTCATACCCTATTTGGCTTATAAATCACTATTAACACTGATTCCCCATTTTCAAAAGTTGTGTATCAGCTGAGGGTCTTAATGTGTGATCATTTTCCCTCATCTAAATTCTTATCTGATGTACTTTCCAGGCCAGTTGATTCTTTGGTTAGTACCAGTCTTGATCAATATTGATCTTGATTGGACATTGATAACATATGTTGTTTTCTCTTCAACCTCGTTTGACTTCTCTTTTATAAGAGCTGGTGGTACCTGTCTGACCACAGATAAAGCTCCTTCCAAAACATACCAAACCACATGTTGGGAAATATGCCATGGGCCTGTCCTTGCCGGCTAAGATAGTGCCACCCACAAACCAACCAAGCAACAGGATCCAGAGTTATCGAGTCTATGCACTACTACCCTCAAAATCACATTGAAGTACTTCCAACCAACTATGTTGGTAGTTTATCCTTCCTAATAGAGTTCTTCCAGTCCCCATCTCTCTAGAGTTGTTTAGCTAAGTTGTCATTCCTCTTTTCATGCATCCAAAACCTGTCATTTCCTATGTGTGCCTTTTATTTTATTTTTTATTTATTTATTTTTTTTTATCCTCACCCGAGGACATTTTTCCATTTTTTGTACAGATAGAGCGGGAGGGAGAGAGAGGAAGGGAAAGAGAGAGAGAAACATCGATGTGAAGGGACACATCGAGTGGCTGCCACCCGCACGACCAACCAGGGCCGGGGACAAACTGCAACCGAAGTACGTGCCCTTAGCGGGAACCGAACCCTGGTCTCTGCGGACCGCAGGCTGACGCTCTAACCGCTGAGCCAAACTGGCCAGGGCGTATGTGTGCCTTTTAAAAAAATACTGTTTGTTTGTTTGTTTAACTAAGATCATGTAGTTCCTAGACCCATCCTCTGATAAACTGTCCTAATAGGTTTTGGTAACACCACTTCCCTCTTTTTATGTATTCTGTTCTGTTCTTCCTTACATACCCAGTTACACAGATGGCCAGTTACTTAAAACCAAATGTAGAATCCTAGCTGTCCCAGACACATCATGACAGGTATTAGTTTTCCTAGCTAGCTTCTAGAGATGGAGTTACTGTTTCAACTTGCCTTTTCAGGGAAGAAATTTCTGGCCAGAAAATACCATCTAATACTGTAGTGTCTGAAGAACTTACCATCCACTCTGAAAATCATTTTTTTCCGGCTTCTATACTAATCATTTATAAGCATTGGTATAGTTGTCCAAACCCAAGAGCCCCAAGGTCAAGCCTGCCTTACTCCTAGGATTCTTTTGTAACTTGTTGCTGTTAATTCTCACTGGAGGATATTTTTCCATTGATTTTTAGAGAGAGTGGAAGGGAGGGAGAAAGAGACAGAAACATTGATGTGAGAGAGACACATCGATTGGTTGCCTCCCGTATTACCCACTTGCACGATCCTGACCGGCACCAAGGATCGAACTTACAACCCAGGTACATGCCTTTGACTGTAATTGAACCCAGGACCCTTTGGTTCCCAGGCTGATGCTCTAGCCACTGAGCCAAACTGGTCAGGGAAATTCCTTTGGTGTTGCTTTTTTATCCTCACCCAAGAATATTTTTCTGTTTATCATCAGATAGAGTGGGAAGGAGGGAGAGAGAGAATGAAAGAAAGAACAATGATGTGAGAGAGACACATTGACTGGTTGCCTCCCACATGACCTGACCAGGGCCAGGGACAAACTGCAACAGAGGTAGGTGCCCTTGACCGGAATCAAACCCATGACTCATTGGTCCACAGGCCAACAGCACTTCAACCGCTAAGCCAAACCAGCCAGGGTCCTTTGTGTTTTTAAAACTGCTACAGACTTTATATGATTTAAGAAACTTCTTTAGTTTATCAAGCTGAACAGGCAGAAGAGATTCCTGGGAAGGGATTTGTGAAAAATAACAACATATTGTGAGGAATGTGGTAGAAGGTCCAAGCAGCACCTCTGGAGTAGAAAGCAAGGGTGAGCAGGCTGTCAGCTGTGGGTCTGCAATTCTGCCTGCATTATTCATAATGTAACTGAAGCTTGGGGTGGGGGGAGGGGTGGTAAGAATAGAAAAAAACAGGGATCCACATTACAGTGTGGCAGGTGCAGGGGATGGAAAGTGGCCCAGTCCATTGAGACCCCCCCTGTCATCCCATACTGCTCATTTGTGCATTTGAGGTTAAAAACCAGTTTCATGTGACAAATCGAACAATAGCAAATCTGTCTTCCTAAGCACAGTGAACCGACTTTCTCAAGCATACGGAATCCTTTCTGGAGATGGGTGTGTGTCATTTCTGGCATGCAGGGATTCTGGATGTGCCAGGTGTGTTTGGCCACTTGGCTCCAGTAAAAGGGAAATGACTCTGCTTTGCACTGTGGCAGTTGGCAAAGGACTTTGACCTCTCTGTGTTCCAAGTTGGTCAGGGAAAACTGCGGTCTCAACATGCATGTCCCTGGGCATAGCCAGCAGGTGGTGGGGAAATTAGCACAGTTCGCGCTGTGCGCCCAATTGTGCTAGCAGCTTGATTTCTTATGTGAAGTCTCTTGTAGCTTGTTGTCACCAAGCAGTGCTGTAAAGTTCAAGAGTTAGTCTATGAATAGAACTGTCAGTCAGTGGAGATGGGGAAAATTTTTACACCCAGTCCTCTGAGAACAGATTTGCTGAATCTCTCCTAGCTATTAATAGGATGGCTTAGGAGTTCCCACCAGTAGAGGTCAGTGGACCTGAGGAAGGAACATAGTCAAGAAAGATTAGACCACCTTGTGATTCTTTTATGATTTTGTCTTTTCTCCCACAGAAAGCTATTTATTCCTATTTCATATCATTTGAACTGCAGTCAATGTTTAATAGTCTAAACACCTAAGTGTGCCTTACATTTCTGTAGTTCAATTATAAGCAGAGTGTGACAGGCCTCGTTTGGGCTGAGTTACATTTGGGGTTGGGGGGGTATTGTTCAGTAATGTAAAATGAAGCTATTATTTCTCTCAGGGAATGAGACTGTTCTAGGAAATTTTGTTGTATAAATTTATAAAGCACTATTTTATGATTATAACTTTCTAAATAAAAAGTAATTTCTGACTGCAAAAAGGACATGAGGGAACTTTTTGGGGGGATGGAAATATTCTACATTTTGATTGTGAGGGTGGTTACCCAGTTATATACACTTGTCAAAACTTACCGAATTGTACACTTAAAATTGCTTGAATTTATATTGTTTGTCATTATACTTCATTAAAGCCTCCTTTTAAAAGCCTAAGTAAGGGTAAGAGGAACAGCAGGGCAATACAGTCTGACTCAGAAACAGTAAGGGCTCTGAAAGGAAATCCCTACTGATGGTTTCTTGAATTTTAGGGACCCATTTGTGGGAAATATTAGAATTTGCTCATCCCTAAGGTCAGTGTATTTTCAAAAGGCTTAGAGTTATGCAAAGAAATGGAATGTGATCAAGGACAAACCATCAGCGTTCTACTTAGAGTGTCTTTGCCTCATTATTGTAGGTCAAAGGCAGAGATGAGACATACCTGCCGTGGTACCATCAACCTGGCCACAGCCAACATCACTGTGGAGGACTCCTGCAACTTCATCATCTCCAATGGGGGTGCTCAGACCTACCATCTGAAGGCCAGCTCGGAAGTGGAGCGGCAGCGCTGGGTGACGGCCCTGGAACTGGCCAAGGCCAAGGCTGTGAAGATGCTGGCAGAATCGGGTAGGGAGCAAAGAACACCATGTCTGGGAAAAACTCCACCTGCCTGTCACGCACACAAAGATTTGTCATTTAATTGTCATTTAATTATCAACGATCACCCTGATGTCTCAGGCTTCTCCTCCTCATGCAGTGTTTCTCCTGGAGTGGTGGTTTTCAAGTGAGGGCAGTTCTGCTTGGCAGGGGACAGTTGGCAGTGTCTGGAGCTATTTTGCTTGTCCTAGCTAAGCGGTGTTGGTGCTACTGGCCTGTAGCGAGTAGAGGCCAGGGAGGCTGCTGAAGCTCCTGCAGGGCAGAGGACAGCCGCCCACAACCAAGAATTATCTGGCCAAGATACCAGTAGTGCTGAGGTGGAAGTTTATGTCCTGTGGGCATAAATAGCTGTCCTTTGGCTTTTATTTATTTATTTATTTATTTATTTTTCTATTATTAAAAATACTACGATGTCCCTCCTTTTTCCCCTCATTGACCCCCTTCTCCCCACTCCCACCTTTCTCTTGCTTTCCCCAAACTAATGTCTGTGTTCACTGGTGATGCATATGTGCATATAAGTTCTTTGGTTTACCTCTTTCCCCCCAAACCCTGTACCCATCCCTCTCAGGTTTGTCGGTCTGTTCCCTACTTCCATGACTCTGGGTTTATTTTGATTGACAGCTTATTTTTTTCATAATATTCCATAAATAAGTGAGATCATGTGGTACTTGTCTTTCTCCGACTGGCTTGTTTCACTTAGCATAATACTCTCCAGGTCCCTCCTTGTTATCTCGAAGGGTCAGAGATATTTCATACTTACAGCTGCATGGCACTCCATTGTGTATATGTACCACAGATTTTTTTATCCACTCATCTTCTGACAGACACTTGGGCTGTTTCCAGATCTTAGCTATTGTAAATAGTGCTGCTATGAACATAGGGGTGCATATATTCTTTCTGATTGGTGTTTCGGGCTTCTTAGGATATATTCTAGAAGTAGAATCACTGGATCAAATGGCAGTTCCATTTTTAATTTTTTTTTTTTAATCTTCACCCAAGGATATTTTCTCATTTATTTTCAGACAGAGTGGGAGGGAGGGAGAGAGAGAGAAACATCGATGTGAGAGAGACATATTGATTGATTGCCTCCCGCACGACCCTGACCAGGGCTGGGGACCAAACTGCAACCCAGGTACGTGCCCTTGAATGGAATCAAACCCACAACTCTTTGGTCTGTGGGCTGATGCTCTAACCACTGAGCTAAACCAGATAGGGCCCATTTTTAATTTTTTGCGGAAGCACCATATTGTTTTCCATAGTGGCTATACCAGCCTGCATTCCCACCAGAAGTGTACTAGTGTTCTTTGGCTTTTAATGCCAATTGACTACCTTACTATTTTGAGAAATAATTATGTTATTGCTAGATCAGTCTTAGGATTATTACAACTCACAATTTGGATCTACCCTTACTTTTTAATTTTCTCCTGGCATCTTCTTACTTAACTTGTGGTTAGTGGAGTTGAAACAATCTACATAGACTGCCAAAAACATTTTATGTGATATTTTCTATGAAATAGTTTCATTTTACTACCTTCATTTCACTAAAAAAGAACAATCTAATTATGTTTGGATTTTTCTTCAAGGACAATTGTAGGATCGCTCCCCTAGGTGTTGCTAGTTTAAGCACACTGAGCTTGTTCATTTGGAGCTGACCAAGATGGTCACCTGCTGGCTTTTGTCCATCTGTTGTTTTTCTTATCCCCCATCATTTTCCAAACCGTATTTATTATCTATTAAGCAGTGAAAGGAAAATTTATGGCTTTGTAAATTTTTTGGTAACAGGTTATGTGTTCACTCTGGCCCTGCCTCTCCGCCTAGCAGATGGGCCAGGTCTTTCCTTATTTCTTTTGTTTTGATATTAGTGCTAATGTTAGCACCGTGTTCCCCTCCCACCCAAAGGAAGTGACATTACTGGAAAAGCACTTTGCGGTTACAACAGTACTGAGTACAAAACTGGTGGCGAGAGGTACAACACAGCTGTCTGCACACCTTATTAATGCAGAGTCAGTCAGCAAAAGACCTGGTATCGCTTTCAATGCAGTGGTGGCTGCAGTGTCAGAAAAGAGAAGTTTTTTATCTTCTCATCTTTAGAAAAGACAAATTAATGAGTCTTTCGGTGATGTGGACTTTGTTTACAAGGAACTAGACTGTGATTCTCATGCAGGGCCAACCCATCACCCAACAGGTGATAGTGGATTTATAGTAATAATTAGCTGGGACTGGACTGGAACACTCAGGCAAGAGTTTACAGCAGCGGTTCTCAACCTGTGGGTCGTAACCCCTTTGGGGGTCTAACGATCCTTTCACAGGGGTCGCCTAAGACATGACAGTAGCAAAATTACAGTTATGAAGTAGCAATGAAAATAATTTTATGGTTGGGGGTCACCACAACCTGAGGAACTGTATTAAAGGGTCACGGCATTAGGAAGATTGAGAACTACTGGTTTAAGGACTCGGTTGTTCACACCTAACCCAAGAGTCATTTAGCTTCTCCACCCTGTCCTTTAGGTTCTGAAACTTAAGTGTGTATCAGAATTACCTGGGCAACTTGTCCAAAATGCAGATTCCTGGGCCTTGCCTTATACCAGCCAAATCAATGTCTGGGGTGGGGACAGAGAGTCTGCACCTGTAAGAAGAACTCCAGGTGTTTGTGATGCAGGTGGACTGTGGACCACACCGTAGAGGAGTTGTCTGGTAATGGCAAACTGTCAGGTGGTCAGAATGCACAGTGCAAGGGTGTCAGTTTGCTTGTGAGCAGAGTTGGTGGGGTCAGGCTCTCACTCCTGGGCCTGGAGTCCTGTAACTTACCTTTTGCTTCTACAGATGAGTCAGGAGATGAAGAATCTGTCTCACAAACAGACAAGACGGAGCTGCAGAATACCCTCCGGACCCTGTCGAGCAAAGTGGAGGACCTGAGCACATGCAATGACCTGATAGCCAAGCACGGCACAGCGCTGCAGCGCTCCCTCAGTGAGCTGGAGTCCCTGAGGCTGCCTGCTGAGAGCAACGAGAAGATCAAGCAGGTCAACGAACGGGCCACACTCTTCAGGATCACATCCAATGCCATGATCAATGTAAGTGCAGATGGTGTCTGTGGTGCTTTTTGATTCTTTCCCTCTTTCAAAATGTAATTCTTCCCAAATGCTGGGAAATTGTAATTGATAAAGCATAGAACATCCCTCCTGCTTCACTGCTGGAGGGATTTAAGTTATATTGTTTGTTGCATGAAATAGACCAGGATGCACAGATGGAATGACTTTCCTGCTCTGCTCAAATGGTCAGGAGGACACTGTTCCAGCCACGGAGTCAGTTAGGAGCTCTGAGTTCAGCCCTGCTTCTGCAACCAGCAGGCTATCTGATGGTGATGTTAATTGAATCCTGTACCCTCTCTGGGTTGTGGTTTTATTTATTTTGAGCTAACTTTATCTGTTGGAACTACAAGATCTCATGGGTCCTTCCCACTGTCAAGTTCTTTGAGCTTTAAGTTGGAGTCTGATCCCTATGTTGCTCATGCATTTTGGCCCACAGTGTTGCAAAGGGGGGCTGGGTCGAGTACTAGTGAGGACTTCATAAATCTAGTTATTCCCATCTTTGGGTGGTAAGACAAAACACTCAGCCTTGGGCATTTCTTGTTAAAACGAAGGGGGCAGCACTCTGCCTCCTGGCTACTTTTGCCTTGGTGGCTGTTGGTTGGTTTGTGGCACTTTTACTGCTTGGCTGCAAAGCTTGAGGTAAAACCAGAGCCCCACAGACATTAGTGATGTATTTCAGATCCTGGGCAATCGGTATGAAATGAATACACGGTTTAAACAATGCTGTTTTTCCTCTACTGGGTACTGATTCTCACCTGGCAGATTGTTTTAGCAGCTTCCACATGAGAACCCTAGAAGACATTTTATAACGCAAGTGAGAAAGGGATTCTGAGAAAGCACATGTGGGTTTTTTTTTTTCTTATCCTATTAAATGGGATGAAATTACTTCACTAGGGCCAGATTTTCCCTTGATGGGGGAGTGATAATAAGACATTTGCTTAGAACTAGTGTGGCTCCTAGATCAAAGGTCTTCCCTGTGACTTGGGGAACTTTAATTTTTTTCATTTAAAACCCCTTGTTACTTCATACCGTTTTCTGAGTGTGGCACACTTTCTTGGGAGCTCTGGCTTGGCAGAAGGTAGAAAGGACAATGCTGTCCTGCAGGAAGGTCAGCTGTCTCCAGGGCTCTGCTCGTCAGCATCAGTGCTGTGTTTCTCGCATGTAGCTGTTGCTCTTTCTACAGACGGGGCACTTCCTGGTGACTGCTGCTTTTCTGGTCCTCATGAGATCAGGAAAACCTCATAAGTCACCCAGGTCAACTAATCAATAGTGAATAAGTAATAGAACAACTCAGGACACATGTCTTTCTGATGCAAATGTTGCGTTTTTATCCCTGTCAGGTGACCCTGCTCCATGATAGTGTTTTTCTACTTTTGATGTGAAAACTTTGCTAAATGAAACACCTCTTGGTTGATAAACTTCTTATAAAACTGAAATTTTAGTTTGGACTTTACTCTTGAAACTCTGTCCTTCTTTGTTCCTCGGTGCAATTCTTCCCTGAGCTGTAAGGGTCCAGAGTTTGTGTCAAAGGGAATGATTGCTTGGAAGTCGGAGCAAAGTTGTGTCTTAGTCTGTTCTCCCCCAGTGCACTGCCTATACCCCTTTCTTAGCCGGTTACTGCTTAAAATGCATTTTTTATCCCTGTCTGGTTTCCTTTGTACCTTTAAGGCGATAGTGGCAAGGCCTATAGTGTAATATGCATGTGAGAAATTACAGTCCTTGTGCGTCGGACCTCTAAAGGGGCATTTATATCAAAGGAACAATACGTTTTACTCAAGTTCGTAGGATATAGCTTTTTACTATCGAAGTGAATCTAACCAGGGGAGTGAATTTGACACTGTTAGTGTCTCCACTTGCTAATTCAGTGAACATCTATTTTATGCCTCTGTCTTCTAGGCACTATAGTAGGGGATGTAAAACAGATGTGGGTGTGGTCCCCGTCCTCAGGGAGAGGACTCTCTAAGGAGGGGACAGAGAAGTTACCAGATCATTATGGAGTGTGCTAAGTGTATGGCAGAAATGAGCACAGACTGCGGTGGAGATGTTTAGCTCAGACTAGGAGAATTTAAAATTCAACTAAATTTTGAAAGACCAAAGAGAACCTTCCTGTGAAAAAAGGTAATATAGAGCCTGGGGCCCTGAAGTCTGGCTGCCTTGGTTAACTCTATAACCTGGGCAACCTACTTCCTCTGTGACCTCAATTCCTTTTCTGTAAATGATGAGATAGTAAGCTGCTCACAAGGTTGTTGAAAGGCTTTTATCAGCTACTTGACATAAAGTGTTCAGCAAATGTCTGACATATGATTGTCCCTCACTAAATATTAGTTGTGATTGATATCATGAAAAGGAAGTGAGGGAGAAGAGTTGATCCAGGTAGAGGTGTGACAGTGGATCCTTTCTGTCTCCGAAAGTCTGGGAATGGCTGGTAATTGATTGTCAGTGAAGCAAGGTAGTAGCTAGAGATGAGGCTGGAAAGGAATTGAGTGTGGGGAGGCGATGTGGTGCAGATCATACTAAAAGGGTTTGGTAGTAGTGCATTAAAAGAGGATAAGATTGATTTTGGTGCAGGCTTAATATAATAGCTAACTTTTTTTTAAATTTTATTTTATATTTTCTTTATTGATTTTTAGAGAGAGGGAAGGAGAGGGTGGGAGATATAAAAACATCAATGAGAGAGAACATCCATTGGCCGCCTCCTGCATGCCCCCCACTGGGAATTGGGCCCACAACCTGGGCATTTGCCCTGATGGGGAATTGAACTGGTGATCTCTTGGTGCATGGGTCCAGACTCAACCACTATGCCACACCTGCTAGGCCAATAGCTTACACCTTATTGAATGTTTACTGTGAGCCATATGGTTCTAAATGCTTTACCTGTGAAGCAAC